>NC_086452.1:313553798-313872370 GCF_028390025.1 Pseudophryne corroboree
AACAAAGGATCCCAGAGCGATCTTTGTGGACGCCTTGTCGGTGAAATGGGACTTTCATCTGGCTTATGTGTTCTCTCCAACCACTCTATTACCCAGGGTGGTGAGAAAGATAAAGCAAGGAAAGGGTGCCATGATACTAATAGCTCTGGCTTGCCCCAGAAGGCATTGGTATACGGATCTGCAGAGAATGGCGATGGATGCTCCATTCCTGCTCCCTCAACATCCAGACCTACTAACGCAGGGTCCTTGTTATCACAGACATCTGGATCGACTGTCTTTGACGGCGTGGCTCTTGAAACCTCTATCCTGAAGTCAAGAGGATTCTCACAACAGGTAATTCAAACAATGCTCAGAGCAAGGAAACCTTCCTCAGCTCGTATTTATAACCGAATATGGCAAACCTACTGTATATCCATTGGTGCAGTGAAAGAAAGGTGGACCCTAAATCTTTCAGAGTTTCCAGGGTCTTAGCATTCCTTCAGGCAAGTTGCCCCATTTGAACCACTTAATAAAGTGGATCTTAACTGGTTAACAGCTAAAGCGCTATGGCGTCAGCTAGAAGAGTATCAGATTTAGCAGCATTGTCATGTCGTTCCCCATTTCTGATTTTTTATCCAGATAGAGCAGTTCTCAGAACTAGATCTGGGTATCTTCCTAAGATGGTGTCGAAATTCCACCTTAATGAAGAAATTGTAGTCCCGGCTTTTCAGGTACCGGGACTTTCTGCGGGAGATGCGTCGCTGGACGTGGTCCGTGCATTAAGGATCTACGTGGATTGTACCAGTGCCATCAGAAAGACAGATTCTCTCTTCATTCTCTACGGATTTCATAAGAGAGGATGGACTGCTAGTAAACAAACGCTGGCAAGATGGCTTCAGATGACGATTTCAGAAGCATATTCTCAGGCTTATCTTCCTGTTCCGGCTAATGTCTCTGCTCACTCTACTCGTAAGGCACGTCCCTCATGGGCAGCACAGCATGGTGCTTCAGCAGAACAGATATGTAAGGCAGCCACATGGTTTTTCCATTAACACATTCATTAGACATTATGCCTTGGATACCTTTGCCTCTCATGACGCTGAATTCGGGCGAAGGGTTCTCCTGTCCAATCAGGAGCGTCCCCACCACTAAATTGCTTTGGGAAATCCCATTGTTATCCTGTGGATAAACTGTGGACGCTGCCGGAGAAATATACGTTATGGTAAGAACTAGAGATGTGCAGCGGGCATTTTTCGTGTTTTGTGTTTTGGATTTGGGTCCGCGGTCGTGTTTTGGATTCGGTCGCATTTTGTCAAAACCACCCTTTCGGGTTTTGGATTCGGATGTATTTTGGATTTGGGTGATTTTTAAAAAAAACTCAATAATAGCTAAAATCATAGAATTTGGGGGTAATTTTGATCCTATAGTATTATTAACCTCAATAACAATAATTTCCACTCATTTCAAGTCTATTCTGAACACCTCACAATATTATTTTTAGTTCTACAATTTGCACCGAGGTCGCTGGATGACTAAGCTAAGCGACCCAAGTGGGCGGCACAAACACCTGGCCCATCTAGGAGTGGCACTGCAGTGTCAGACAGGATGGCACTTAATAAAAATAGTCCCCAAACAGCACATGATGCAAATAATAAATAAAAAAAGAGGTGCAAGATGGAATTGTCCTTGGGCCCTCCCACCCACCCTTATGTTGAATAAACAGGACATGCACACTTTAACAAACCAATCATTTCAGCGACAGGGTCTGCCACACGACTGTGGCTGAAATGATTGGTTTGTTTGGGCCCCCACAAAAAAAGAAACAATTCATCTCTCCTTGCACAAACTGGCTCTACAGAGGCAGGATGTCATCCTCATCCTCACCCTCTCCCTCAGATTCCTCACCCCTTTCAGGATGTAGATCCTCCTCCTCCTCATCACAGATTATTAATTCGTCCCCACTGGAATCCACCATCACAGGTCCCTGTGTACTTTCTGGAGGCAATTGCTGGTAAATGTCTCCACGGAGGAATTTATAATTCAATTTGATGAACATCATCTTCTCCACATTTTCTGGAAGTAACCTCCTACGCCGATCGCTGACAAGGTGACCGGCTGCACTAAACACTCTTTTGGAGTACACACTGGATGGGTGGGCAACTTAGGTGAAATAAAGCCAGTTTGTGCAAGGGCCTCCAAATTGCCTCTTTTTCCTACCAGTATACATACGGACTGTCTGACGTGCCTACAGTGATTCTGTCACCCATATAATCCTCCACCATTCATTCAATGGCAAAAGAATCATATGCAGTGACAGTAGACGACATGTCAGTAATCGTTGGCAGGTCCTTCAGTCCGAACCAGATGTCAGCACTTGCTCCTGACTGCCCTGCATCACTGCCAGCGGGTGGGTTTTTTTTTATTTTATCCTTTTCCTGGCAGCTCCAGTTGCAGTAGAAAATGAAGGAGGAGCTGTTGACGGGTCACGTTCCGCTTGACTTGACAATTGTCTCACCAGCAGGTCTTTGAACATCTGCAGACTTGTGTCTGCTGGAAAGAGAGATACAATGTAGGCTTTAAACCTAGGATCCAGCACGGTGGCCAAAATGTAGTGCTCTGATTTCAACAGATTGCCCACCCGTGAATTCTGGTTAAGCGAATGAAGGGCTCCATCCACAAGTCCCACATGCCTAGCGGAATCGCTCCATCTTAGCTCCTCCTTCAATGTCTCCAGCTGCTTCTGCAAAAGCCTGATGAGGGGAATGACCTGACTTAGGATGGCAGTGTCTGAACTGACTTCACGTGTGGCAAGTTCAAAGGGTTGGAGAACCTTGCACAACACGGAAATCATTCTCCACTGCGCTTGAGTCAGGTGCATTCCCCCTCCTTTGCCTATATCGTAGGCGGATGTATAGGCTTGAATGGCCTTTTGCTGCTCCTCCATCCTCTGAAGCATAAAGAGGGTTGAATTCCACCTCGTTACCACCTCTTGCTTCAGGTGATGGCAGGGCAGGTTCAGGAGTGTTTGCTGGTGCTCCAGTCTTAGGCATGCGGTGGCTGAATGCCGAAAGTGGCCCGCAATTTTTCAGGCCACCAACAGCATCTCCTACACGCCCCTGTCGTTTTAAAAAAATTATGCACCACCAAATTAATTGTATTTGCAAAACATGGGACGTGCTGGAATTTGCTCACATGTAATGCACGCACAATATTGGTGGTGTTGTCTGATATCACAAATCCCCAGGAGAGTCTAAGTGGGGTAAGCCATTGTGCGATGATGTCCTTCAGTTTCCGTAACAGGTTGTCAGCGGTGTGCCTCATACGGAAAGCGGTGATAGAAAGCGTAGCCTGCTAGGAACGAGTTGGCGTTTGTGAGATGCTGCTTCTGGTGCCGCCGCTGTTGTTGCTGCGGGAGGAAATACATCTAACCAGAGGGTTGTCACAGTCATATAGTCCTTACTCTGCCCTGCTCCACTTGTCCACATGTCCGTGGTTAAGTGGACAGTGGGTACAACTGCATTTTTTAGGACACTGAGGACACTTTTTCTGATGTCACTGTACATTCTCTGTATTGCCTGCCTACTGAAGTGGAACCTAGATGGGATTTGGTAGCGGGGACACACTACCTCAAGCAATTCTCTAAGTCCCTGTGAACTAGCGGTGGATACCGGATGCACGTCTAACACCAACAGAGTTGTCAAGGCCTGAGTTATCCGCTTTGCAACAGGATGACTGCTGTGATATTTCATCTTCCTCGCAAAGGACTGTTGGACAGTCAATTGCTTAATGGAAGTAGTACAAGTGGTCTTCCGATTTCCCCTCTGGGATGACGATCGACTCCCAGCAGCAACAACAGCAGTGCCAGCAGCAACAGCAGCAGTAGGCGTTCCACTCAAGGATCCATCGGAGGAATAACAGGAGAGGACTCGTCAGTCTTGCCAGTGACATGGTCTGCAGGACTATTAGCGTTCCTGTCTAACGAGGAACATAGGCGTGCGCACGGGGGGTGCCTGGTGCGCACAGGCACCCCCTAAAGTCCGGCACCCCCCGCTCGTCACGCCTGCGATTCGATCATCACGGTCTGTGTGCTGCTGTTGTAGCAGTGCTACTACAGCAGCACACAGATAGCAACGATCGGATCACCTGTGTGCAGCGCTGCCCGGCGGTTACATCCCCTCCCATCCCGCTGCGCTGCCGCCAGTCATCAGTAGCCGCATCGTCACTCACAGAGTGACTGCCTCATGATCTGACATGCGCCCGGCCCCTCCCTCCCTTCCTCCCTGGCCACGGCGCCCTGTGCTGTCCTCCCGGCTCCAAGTCCTGCCCGCGCTCAATCTCTCTCCAGTCTGGGTGAGAGTCTGTGAGGGGATACATTTTTATTTATAAACTAAGGGTTGTTACTTTATGATATATATATATATATAATATAGTAGCTGGGCCAAGCAATCCATAGTTTACTGAGTGCACTTACAATCTATTAGTGCACTCAGTAAACTACTGATTACTTGGCACAGCTATATATTTATATATATATATATATATATATATATAATGCTCTGAGTGGGCCGTATACACTTCGAGCACTGACTGAAGATTCCCGCCGCCGCATCCACTGGTCACAGAGCTTTCTCAAACCGACAGCCAAACAGGAGCGGCCGCGCGGAGTCCACAGCCTCCGCCACAGCTCAATAGGTAATTTTACCCTGCTGCCTTTTTCTCTCCCTAGTCCCTACTGTATGCTCTTGCTGTCCCTCTGTCACTCTCCCTGTCACTATGTCCCTGCTGTCACTCTCCCTGAATTTTGTCTCATACCGTGTGCTATAATGGGAATTGCGGCTCATTCCGTCTGCTATAATGTGAATCGCGGCTCATACCGTCTGCTATAATGTGAATTGCGGCTCATTCCATCTGCTATAATGTGAATTTTGGTTCATACCATGTGCTATAATGTGAATTTCGGCTCATACCGTGTGCTATAATGTGAATTGCGGCTCATACCGTGTGCTATAATGGGAATTGCGGCTCATTCCGTCTGCTATAATGTGAATTTCGGCTCATATCGTCTGCTATAATGTGAATTGCGGCTCATTCCGTCTGCTATAATGTGAATTTTGGCTCATACCATGGGCTATAATGTGAATTTCGGCTCATACCGTGTGCTATAATGTGAATTGCGGCTCATACCGTGTGCTATAATGTGAATTGCGGCTCATACCGTGTGCTATAATGTGAATTTCGGCTCATTCCGTCTGCTATAATGTGAATTGCGGCTCATACCGTGTGTTATAATGTGAATTGTGTCAGGAATCTGCACTCTCCGTCGCATCACTACTGTGGAACTACAGGTTCCAGCAGTTCAGTTCTGTTCCAGTTCCAGTTTTCAGTCTACTGCAGCCTGGAGTACACAGTGCTTCAGCTAACTCACAGCTGATCTGAACACCCAATCCAGCGGGGTGTGTCCTCACAGATGCAACATCCAATCATCACAGACCAAAGGGTATAAACTCCAGTTCCTGGCTCAGTCTCAGCGCCTTGGACAACACGTCACATCCTGTGAACAGGCGGCTCCTGTATGGATGGTGATATTATACAACTTTCCTGCCTGAACGACCGGCTTGCCTGGTCTGGGGCAGGGGCCTTTTGGGGTCTTCCCCTTGCGGGGAGCCCCTGGCTTTGAGTGGTGATCGCACACCGGTGCACACTTCTGCATTAGTACCTTGGGTACATCTTCCCTGATTGGAAATGTCTGGCGTAAAGAATACTATTCGTTTGGAGTTGGAAAAGGATTCATCGCAGAATGATCTGAAATTTGTCTTCCATGAGATACTAGAGAAGCTAGGGAAAGTGACTCTGAGTGACCTTTATTGTATTCAAGACTTCCCTAAACAAGGTATTTATGACGTGACATTTCATTCAAATGGCTTCTGCCTCAATGTGTATGAGGTTTTGAGGGGCAAGGAACATGAGCCTGCAATGAGGTTGGTGAGAATGAAACCTCTTTTTGCCCTTGAAGAAATTTCAATTACTGTTCATGTTTATAACCCATACACAGAGGTGAGCTTGTTAAAAGCCTTCCTACTGCAATCCTGTTCTAATGTGCGGGGTGGAGTAAAACAAAAAAATGCCCTGGGAATTTTCAATGGCAAAATACGGTTCTGGGTGAGACTAAAACCTGACCCAGATAATGTGGGTGGTACTAAGCATCCCCCTGCTAGTTTCTGCATTGGTGGTAATAGGGGTTTCTTGTACTATTTTGGACAGCCAAGCTTCTGCAGACTGTGCTTTATGTATGGACACACTAAGGAGGAATGTTCCACAGGCAAAGTTTGTAGGAATTGCAAGCAAAAAGATCATGAGGCTGGCAATTGCCCAATGGCAAAAAGCTGTGATATCTGTGGAGAGGTAGGACACAGTGTCCGAAACTGTCCTGCTGCTAAAGTCAGTATGCGAAGGCAAATGTTTAAAGAGCTTGATGCTGAGATGAGAGCAAAAAACTTTGCAGATCGTGGGGTTAATATACAACAGTCTGTGCCTGGTGGGAATTCCACTAGTGAAGAGCAGGCTAGGTCTGGACCCAGTGCTGATAACGAGGAACAGCTTGTTCGGTCTAATGAGCCTGCATGTGTGGCTGCAGATGAGGGACAGCAAGAGGAGTTTGCTGATGTAATGGAGGATGTGGTGGAAGCATCAAGTGACTGTGTGGAGAGTCCAGCTCTTAGTCTGGTAATAGATGACTGTCAGAGTCCTGTACCATCGGTGGACTCTACTAGAGTGGAGGAGTTCAGCAGTGGGCCTGAGGAGTCTGGCTCAGTGGCTAGGAAAGCTGAACGACAGGTGCGCAGAGCTAAGAAGCCACGGATGGAGAATACAACAGGACATAATACTGAAGGTATAGAAGATGTGTCCTCTGCTGAGGAGGATGGCGATAGATCACAAGAGGCATCGGCTTATTTTTTAGATGGGGGAAATGTTATCCCAAATGTAAAGAAGTGTGCCTCTTACAAGGGGCCGCAAGGTATAGGGTGAGGAGGACTGCAAAGCTGTTGAGGAAGAACTGCTTTAGATCTCAGCTAAAGAGATGGTGGTCAAAAATAGCTATTTTTTGTGCTGTACCTTGGGCTGCTTAATTAGTTCCCTGATGTTTTTTAGGGTGAACTTTTGTTTACGTGCTGTGATGCTAACAGTGCATAGTGGATGTCTAATGTTTTTGTTTTACAAAGTTTATTATTATTTTTTTTTGTTGTCTGTTTGTTTTATTTTGTTTCAAATGTTTAATTTAAAAATATTCTCGCTGAATGTGAGATTAATCACAAGTAAAGCCAGAAGATCGGCAGTATTAGAATATGTGGCAGCAAGAAATGCTGATATTATTTGTTTGCAGGAATGTGGATTGTCTCATATACCGAAAAAAAGAGGAATGGGGCTATGGGGAGGCTATATAGTCTGGTTCTAGCTGTAACAGGAATGCAGGGGTGGGTATTTTGTTTAAAAATAAAGAAATTAATATAGAAAGTTATTTGGTAATAGAAGAGGGGAGAGCTATCTCTGTAAGTGCTAAATATAGAGGCTGGAGATTTAGGGTGTTTTGTGTTTATGCTCCAGCAGAGAAGAAAGAGAGGAAATGTTTTTTTGAAAAATTAAAGTTTTTTTTGTCTGGAAGAATTCCTACATTGCTTGTAGGTGATATGAATTGTATTCTAGAGAAGGAAGGTAGGAGTGGGAGAGGGGAGGTAGTTGTTGATATTACTGGGAAAATCCTGAAGGATATTATTCTGGATTTTGGTTTTGTTGATATTGCAGAGACAAGTATGGGTAAGCCTGTCCCAAATACCTTTTTTGCGGACAGAGGAGGGGTAATGTCTCGTATAGACTATTTACTTTGTTCTAAAGATGTGATGTTTGGAGAGTTTGTACAGGAGAAAGTGCCTTTTACAGATCATGATTCTTTATGTTGCAATGTTTGTTGTGAGTCTAGTACAATATATGGGAAAGGATTCTGGAGACTAAATGTTAAGCTTTTAGAAGATGAGGTGTTATTCAAAGATTTCTGTAAGAAATATAGTTTCTGGCAAAGTAGGAAAAATGAGTTTGTCAATATATTGGAATGGTGGGACTGGGTTAAGGAAAGGGTTAAGAAGTTCTATCAGAGAGCAGGATATAGGAAAGCTGTGAGAGAGAGAAATAAGTATCAGCTGTGGAATAGCAGGCTTAGTTTTCTTTATAAATTAAGAGAGGAAGGTGTGGATGTGAATGATGATATTATTAAAGCAAGATCTGAGGTTAGTAAATGTTTGAATAATAGAGGTAAAGAAATTATTTTTAGGTCTAGGGTGGAGGTATTAGAGGAAAATGAAAGATGTACAAGGTTTTTTTTCAAAAAAAGCTTGAAAAATAAGTATGTGATAAAGTATGTGTTAGATAAAGATGGAGAGGAAGTGAGTGGTGAAAGAATGATGGATGTGATTACAGAATTTTATGAAAAGTTGTATGATAGGAAGGAAGTAGATAGTGATATGGAAGAAGAAGTATTGTGTGGTTTGTCTGAGAGAGTGTATGAGGGAAATTTGCCGGTTTTGATGGATAAGGTAACAGGTGATGAAGTGAAAAGAGCTGTGGATAGTGCTAAAAGGAATAAAACTCCAGGTATGGATGGGTTGCCGATTGAGTTTTATAGTTGTTTTTGGGATGTCATAGGGAAGGATGTGTGTGATTTGTGTGCTTTTATGTTTGGAAATGCAAGATTATGTGATAGTATGAAAGAAGGTATTGTGGTGTTAGTGCATAAAAAAGGTGATAGGGGCTTGTTAGAAAATTGGAGACCTATTACGCTTTTAAATTCAGATTATAAAATTCTGGCAAAAATATTGGCAAATAGGATGCGGGATGTGGTGGATCAGGTGGTGGGTGATGATCAAGTGTGTGGTGTGCCTGGTAGAAGGATAACAGATAATTTGATTTTGCTGAGAGATGTGTTGGGTGACTGCAGAGAAAGGAAGAGAGTATGTATGTTATTAGCTTTAGATTTTGAAAAAGCGTATGACCGCGTGTCTCACAATTTTATGTTTAAAGTATTGGTATGTATGGGGTTCCCGGTGGAATTTGTAAGATGTGTGAGAGGGTTATATGATTCTGTTGTGAGTAAGTTTTTGGTGAATGGGAATATAAGTAAGAATGTAGTGATTAGGTCAGGAGTACGACAAGGATGTCCATTGTCAGCTATTTTGTTTATTTGTGTTATTGAACCATTATTGCAGATGATTAGGAGAGATAAAGTTGTAGGGGGGGTGTTGGTACCAGGTAGTGGAGGTAAGATGGTGAAAGTATTGGGGTATATGGATGATGTTGCGGTTGTGAGTAAGAGTGTTGCAGAATTGAGAAGAGTTAAATTACTGGTTAGTTTCTTTTGCAGTGCTTCTGCATTTAAAGTTAATTGGTGTAAAACAAAATTGAAGTGCTTTGGGGATGAAAGTTGCAGTGTGGAAGGGATTATGAGCGTGAGTGAAGGGATTAAAATATTAGGTGTGGTGTTTGAGGATGATTTGAAAGGGAGAGTGAGTTGGGAAGAATGTAGTAAGAGGGTACAGAAGAAGGTGGATTTTTGGAAGATGAGACAGATGACAGTGTTTGGGAAAGTGTTGGTGATTAAAAGTGTGGTGTTACCTATTTTATTGTTTCTGGCATGTGTTTTTCCTCCGTCTGTGCTGGAGATCAAGAAAATAAACAGAGTTCTTTTCATGTTTGTTTGGGGTGGGAAGATGGAACGTTTGAAACGTGAAGTGTTGATAAAGGCAAGAGAGAAGGGTGGGTTGGATTTCCCTGATATTGAAATCTTTTTGTATGTTAATTATATTCGTGTTATAGTAGAGTTAATGGGGAAGGGGAGTAAAACTGCCTGTATGGTAAGATATATGGCTGGGTGGACTTGGTATGGTTTAGGGTGGATCAAAAGGGACCTGAAGGTACCTGTGGCGTTTAGAAGTCCGTGGTGGTACAATGTAATTGAAGTTTTCATTAAAAAGAAAGATCTTTTGAATATTTCTTTAAGTGGGTTTAAAGACAGAAAGAAGGTTATGAAAGTTATAAAAGATAGAGAGATAGTTTGTAATATCAATTATATGCGCTCAAGTGAAGCTGTGATTATATGGAAGAGGCTATGTTCGTATGGCATGTCAAATACACAAAAGGAGATTGTATGGTTGTGTATGCATGAGGGGTTGCCAGTGAGAGTGTTTATGAAAAAAAGAGACTTGGTAGCTTCAGATGTCTGTCCGAGAGACAATTGTTATAATACTGAAACAGTGATGCATGTAATGTGGAATTGTGGTTTTGCAAATGATGTATGGAAGTGTTTGGGTGGCTTGTGTAGAGAGATTACTGGTGTTAGGTATATTGGATGGAAGGTGGCATTATTTGGTATGGGAGCATGTGATAGAGGAAAAGAGAGACTTTTGTGTTTGATCATGAGCTGTGTGATGGAAGTTTTGTGGAATGCAAGGAATCTGTGTGTGTTTAGGAGTGAGTGCTGGTCTGTGAATGAGTGTGTTAGAATGGTATTGGGTAAGTTATATGTCTATTATCTGAGAGATAGGAAAGGAAGAAAAGAGCTTGATGCTGAGGGAGTTTGGAAAGTTAAAAAATGGAGGCATGTGGTTAGATATGTTAACGAAGATTGATAGCCTAATAGTGTGGGTATGTGTTAAGTTGTATATTGTTTTTTGATTATGAACAGGTGTGTTTTTTTTTTGTTAATATTAATAATTGTTGTTTTTTAAAAAAAAATCCATGCTGATGTTTTGTTTACTGTCTAAATCTGCATTGTAGATGACTATGTTTACTAACCTAAATGGTTTAATAAAAAAAAAAAAAAAAAAAGTCTCCTGTTTGCAGTCATCTGTCTGCAGAGATACCCCTGTGTATTGGACCTGTGGAACTACAGGTCCCAGCAGTTCCAGTTCCAGGTTCCAGTCTTCAATCCTTGTTTCCAGCAGTCTTCTATTTCTGGCATCTCCAAGTCATCTCCCTGTTCCAGTGTTCCTGTGGAACTACAAACTCCAGCCACAGCCAGCCACAATCCACCAGCAGTAAGAGACTCTCCTCAGGTGTTTTATCATTATCTACCTGTGCACTCATTATCAGTTACAGATGGTGCATCTCAGCAGTTAACATCTATTTGCTTAGAGACTGTCTCCTGCTTAAGCCCGTTAGGCTATCTGGACTTGTGCTTCATAGAGACTGTACAGTTATCAGAGTTCTGTTTTTCCAAAGTTATTTCATCCTGAGTTATACTGAGACTGTGTGCTTTTTACAATTACCGGAGTTCTGTTTGTTTCAATCATAGTTACCAGTGACTTTTGAATATTTATTTCCTGTTATTTCTGGTTTTGCATTCCACTGCACCTGTTATTCAATTGCTTTGTGATCCCTGTGACATAATAAATATCAGCGCCTATGCGCTGGACTATTCTTCGGTCTCCTCGTGTATTACGTCACACCAACACTGACCCACTAGCGCCCCCGCCGGGGACAGACAAAATCAGAATCCTGACAAATTGCGGCTCATACCGTGTGCTATAATGTGAATTGCAGCTCATACCGTGTGCTATAATGTGAATTGCGGCTCCTACCATGTGCTATAATGTGAATTGCGGCTCCTACCATGTGCTATAATGTGAATTGCGTCTCCTACCGTGTGCTATAATGTGAATTGCGGCTCATACCGTGTGCTATAATGTGAATTGCGGCTCATACCATGTGCTATAATGTGAATTGCGGCTCATACCATGTGCTATAATGTGAATTTCGGCTCATACCGTGTGCTATAATGTGAATTTCGGCTCATACCGTGTGCTATAATGTAAATTGCGGCTCATACCGTGTGCTATAATGTGAATTTTGGCTCATACCATGGGGTATAATGTGAATTTCGGCTCATAACATGGGGTATAATGTGAATTTCAGCTCATACTGTGTGCTATAATGTGAAAGGTGCAACAGTACTCTATAGTATAAGGGGTCCTACTATTGTGATGCATAATGTGTATAAGGGTTATATGAGGTGGTAAACTGCACTAAAGGACACCCCCCCCCTTTTGAGTGGCCACACCCCCTTTTCTGGAAAATTTCCACCTTCACTTTTCCATACCCCCACTTCAAAATTTCCACTTTGACCACAGTGTGTGTGTGTGTGTGTGTGTGTGTGTGTGTGTGTGTGTGTGTGTGTATATATGGGGGGGCAGAGTGGTGACTGGAGGGGACAATATGTGTGTGGGGTGACTGGGAGCACTGTATGATCCAGGAAGGGGGAGGAAGCAGACTGGCCCTTTCCCACCCCATGTGGTTTGTGCCACTTATATATATAAGCAGGTACCTGCGGCAATGTGGTGCATTGAAGGGGCATATACAGCAGCACTGTCAATGCAGTACTAGCGGGAGGAGGTGATCCAGTCCCTCCTTTCACTGTTTCTTCTCCTCTCTGATGCTGTTGCCCGACGTCACAATCCAACAGTAACCAGAAGAGGTTACCGCTGCTGCCGGTGCTGAAAGGGTGAACCGCCGCTGCCTCAGGTACCCAGTGCGTCTTGTACTGAAGGAACACACACAGTGATGCTTGTACTAGGGGTACGTGGACAGAATGAGCTACACAGTGCCACCTGTACCCCCTCTCTACCCTGGCCCTCTCTCTCTCTACCCTCTGTCTCGCCTCTCTCTTTTTCTCCCTCCTTCTCTCTGACTGCTAATATGTGGTGCTAGGCATGTTCGGTAGGCAGTGCAAGGCATGCCACTCCAGTTGTGCACCCCCTTTATAAAATGTGCTGATCACGCCTATGACGAGGAAATTGGCATTGAGGGAGTTGGTGGTATGGTTTGCAGGAGCTTGGGTACAAGAGGAAAAAGGTATTTAGTTGTAAGTGGACTGATTCCGCTGTTACCCAAAGTTTTTGAACTTGTCAATGACTTCTGATGAATGTGCTCCAGGTGACGTATAAGGGAGGATGTTCCTAGGTGGTTAACGTCCTTACTGCTACTTATTACGGCTTGACAAAGGCAACACCTGTTGTCCGCATTTCTGTTGAATTAATTCCACACCGAAGAGGTGATTTTTTTTTTTTTTTTTTTTGTATTTTGACCAGGCATGTCAATGGCCTTATTCATCCCATGGACAACAATTGTCTCCCCAGGTGCCTGATTTAAACAAACCACATCACCATCAGAATCTTCCTCGTCAACTTCCTCCTCAGTGCCAGCAACACCCATGTCCTCATCCTGGTGTTCTTCAACAGTGATATCTTCAATTTAAATATCACAAAATGGACTGTGGGTGCTCCTTCCAGCACTTGCAGAGGGCGTGCAAATGGTGGAAGGAGCCACCTCTTCCCGTCCAGTGTTGGGAAGGTCAGGCATCGCACCCGCCGACACATTTGGACTCTCCTTGGGGATTTGTGATTTAGAACGCACAGTTCTTTGCTGTTCTTTTGCCAGCTTAACTTTTTTCATTTTTTAGCGGGAGGATGAGTGCTTCCATCGTCATGTGAAGCTGAACCACTAGTCATGAGGAACATAGGAGATGGCCTCAGCCGTTCCTTTCCACTCTGTGTCGTAAATGGCATATTGGCAAGTTTACGCTTCTCAGACGATTTTAATTTAGATTTTTGGGTCATTTTACTGAACTTTTGCTTTTTGTATTTAACATGCTCTCTACTATGACATTGGGCATCGGCCTTGGCAGACGACGTTGATGGCATTTCATCGTCTCTGCCATGACTAGTGGCAGCAGCTTCAGCACTAGGTGGAAGTGGATCTTGATTTCCCTATTTTACCCTCCAAATTTTTGTTCTCCATTTTTTTAATGTGTGGAATTATATGCCAGTAATATATCTGGAATTAGACGGCAGTAATGTCTGGAATTAGATACCACTAAATAGGTACCAGATCAGTGGCGTAAGTTCGTTCCAGTCGCCCGGAGGCATGATAAATGTTGGTGCCCCCCTACATATACACACACATACCATATGTAACTATCCGGCACTCAGGGTGAACAGTAGTAGCGTGCTCAGGTACCTTTCCCAATAGTAATATACATACACATACAAAGTGGACGCACTCCAAGTCAGTCATTACAATAAAACAGACACCAGCATACCTTTATAGTACACCTACAGTGCTCCCTCACCCGCCAGCGGGTCTCGATGGAGATGCTTTGGCGCAGCGGTGTGCCGATATATATAAAAAAAACACAAACACCTCATTCACTTAAAAACACACACACGACCTCTTTCACTTAAACACACACATGCCTTTCACTTAAAAACACACACATGCCTCTAACTTACACATGGCTCTTTCACTCACACATACACACCTCCTTCACTTAAAAACACACACACACACACACACACACACACCGCTTTCACTTACACACACACATGCCTCTCACTTACACACACACATGCCTCTCACTTACACATACACGCCTCTTACACACACATACACGCCTCTTACACACACATTCAGAAACTGACACCCCTCCATATATTTGTAAGGTAGCGTGTACCCTGACCAGGTGTGTGCTCTGTACATAGTCCTGTAGAAATGCTGAAATGCCCCTTTAATCCTTGCCTCTCACACACATGCCTCTCACTTACTTACACACACACACACACACGCCTCACACACACATGCCTCACACACACATGCCTCTCACTTACACACACACACACACACACACACACCTCACTTACACACACACACACACACACACACACACACACCTCACTTACACACACACACACACACACATGCCTCTTTTACTTGAACACACAACTTTCTTTAAACACACACACACCTCACTTAAAAACATGCGCACACACAAAACACAGTGCTTCCAACATTTATTAAAGCTGCCAGTGCCTACCTTTGGCTATCATCAGCCTGACGGAGGAGCAGAGAGCTTCCCTCGGCTGGCTTGCTTAACTGAAAGGGCCCGGGAGGAGCCGCGCTCTGGAGCTTCCCCTAGCTGCAGCCAGTGCCAGCTCTCTGTATATACAGGAGGCAGCTTCCGTGTCACTGACACAGCTCCTCCGTCTGTAAGAATCATTAAAAAAAATTATTGCAGTGGCGGAACTAGAGAATGGTTGGCCCAGGTGCAACAATATGCATTGGGCCCCCCTCCCATATTATAAATAGGTGAAGCGCATCACCCAGAAAATTGAGTTTTGTCTCACTGAGAAGGGTGTCACCATACAATAGTACTCTAAAGTCACGTTGCGCCACACAGTAGAGATCCTTATACATGGTACATCACACAGTAGTGATCCTTGTACACGGTACATCACACAGTAGAAGTCTTATACATGTTATGTCACACAGTAGAGCGCATTATACACGTTACGCCACACAGTAGAGAGCATTATACACGTTATGTCACAGTAGAGAGGCTTATACACGGTACGTCACACAGTAGAGAGCCTTATACATGTTACGCCACACAGTAGAGATCCTTATACACGTTACGTCACACAGTAGATAAGCTTATACACGTTACGCCACACAGTAGTGATCCTTATACACGTTACACAGTAGAGTGCATTATACACGTTACACCACACAGTAGAGATCCTTATACACGTTACGTCACACAGTAGAGAAGCTTATACACGTTACGCCACACAGTAGAGATCCTTATACACGTTACGCCACACAGTAGAGATCCTTATACACGTTATGTCACACAGTAGAGATCCTTATACACATTACGTCACACAGCAGAGAGCCTTATACATGTTACGCCACACAGTAGAGATCCTTATACACGTTACGTCACACAGTAGAGAGCCTTATACACATTACGTCACACAGCAGAGAGCCTTATACATGTTACGCCACACAGTAGAGATCCTTATACACGTTACGTCACACAGTAGAGAGCCTTATACACATTACGTCACACAGTTGAGAGCCTTATACACGTTACGTCAGTGTCTACATGATGTGCACACTAACATTAACTACGAGGAATGTGAGCTAGATAGAAACAGATGTAGCCAGCCTCATTTTTGCCGTGATGCGTTGGTATGGGCGTACGCATTGCGACAAGCTTCAGTGAACGCTGTGCTGTGCTAAGTTGCAGCCGACGTTCTCTCTATAGCGCATGCACATTTCATAGACATGGGAACACTAGTCGTGAGTGTGGCTACATCTGTAGATATGGATATACAGTATACTGTATATACACACATAGTAAACACACACACAGCAAAATACATATACACACACACATCCATAGCAAAAACGTACAAACACACACACTACTAAACACACATAGCAAAACACATATATACATACACAAACACACTCCCATAGCAAAAAAATACAGTATACATACACCAATAGCAAAATACATACACACCCCCATAGCAAAACCACACACATACACCCATAGCAAAACACACACAGCTAAATACATACACACACAGCCAGCATTTGCATGTGTGTACAACATACTTTGCACCTCCTGGCTCCTGTAAGGCTCCTCACTGCGGCTGAGCCGATGTCTCCCAGTCCTCACTCTCCACACACACTGCTGCCGTGACTGTCCCTCCTCCCTCCCCCTTCTCCCAGCATTCAGCTGTGGCAGAGACCAGGAGTATGGAGTAAGAAGCAGCACCGCGGTGCCGAGATGAAGGGTGATGAGCTCACCCTTCTCACTTGCTGGCGCTGTGCGCTCACGTCCGGCGGCTACCTCCTGTGTTAAGGCCTGCAGCGCAGCGACGGCAGCGTGTAATGAGTCAGTGTGACTCATTACACTGCTGCCGGCTGTGGGCCCCGCAAGTTCCGCCGCTGAGCAGCGGCAATCAGGCAGCGGGAGACAGTGGAGGAAATGTGCCCCCTGCAGGCCAGGAGCCCGGCGGCAGCCGACTCCACTGCCTCCCACAGTTCCGCCCCTATACCAGATACCACTGTGACTGGAATGATGATGACCTATGTACAGTGACAGGACACTACCACAGCACCCTACAGCAGCAAGATGCAGCACAAGACACTGAGCACTCACCAGTGATACAGAGCACTGATGATACTACTGAGCAGTGATACTGAGCACTGATACTACTGAGACCTGACACTGAGCAGCACGATGCAGCACAAGACACTGAGCACTGACCAGTTATACTGAGCATTGATGATACTACTGAGCAGTGATACTGAGCACTGATGATACTACTGAGCAGTGATACTGAGCAGTGATACTACTGAGAACTGACACTGAGCAGCACGATGCAGCACAAGACACTGAGCACTGATCAGTGATACTGAGCACTGATGATACTACTGAGCAGTGATACTGAGCACTGATGATACTACTGAGCAGTGATACTGAGAACAGACACTGAGCAGCACAAGACACTGAGCAGTGATACTGAGCACTGATGATACGACTGAGTAGTGATACTGAGCACTGATGATACTACTGAGCAGTGATACTGAGAACTGACACTGAGCAGCACGATGCAGCACAAGACACTGAGCACTGACCAGTGATACGGAGCACTGATGATACTACTGAGCAGTGATTCTGAGCACTGATACTACTGAGAACTGACACTGAGCAGCACAAGACACTGAGCACTGACCAGTGATACTGAGCACTGATGATACTACTGAGCAGTGATACTGAGCACTGATGATACTACTGAGAACTGACACTGAGCAGCACGATGCAGCACAAGACACTGTACTAGTATTAGTATTAGTGAGCAGCACAAAAGCACTCTGGAATTGTCACCCCCCAGATACCACTGTAACTGGAATGATGATGACTGATGCACAGTTACAGGACACTACTACCACAGCACCCTACAGCAGCAAGATACAGCACAAGACACTGTACCAGTATTAGTATTACTGAGCAGCACGATGCAGTGCAAGACAATGAGCACTGATACTGAGAACTGACACTGAGAGAACGTAGCCACGTCCTCTCTGTACTCTCTACAATGCCCGAGTGAAAATGGCGGCGACGTGTGGCTCTTTATATGGAATCCACGAGAATCCGACAGCGGGATGATGATGTTTAGCCTCGTTCGGGTTTTCCGAGTCAGGCGGGAATAACCGAGCTGGGCTCGAAACCGTGTTTGACTCGTGGAGTTCGGTAGGGTTTGGTTCTCGGCGAACCGAACCCGCTAATCTCTAGTAAGAACTTACCATTGATAATAGAGATGAGCGGGTTCGGGTTTTACTCGGATTTACTCTGTTCTCAATATGGCATCTTATTGGCTATCTAAAACACGAGACATCCGTGAGCCAATAAGATGCCGAGTAAATCCGAGTAAAACCCGAACCCGCACATCTCTAGTTGATAATGGTATTTCTCCTAAGTCCACAGGATCCACAGGGATCCCACCTGATTTGAGGATCCTTTTACTCACTAACCTCTTCCTCCTTGTATAGAAGGGTGTGCATGTGTGTTCTTCTCGCCTGATTAGGGCTCTACATGATGCTCCTGCCTTGTGCTTTGGAATACAACTGATTGGCCTGAGCCAGGAGGTGGGGATATATGGACAGGCCCATTGCATGCTGGGAGGCCGGAAAGCTTTGATCGATTGGTGCCAATCCGCTGTCGCTTCATCATATCCCATTGTTATCCTGTGGATCCTGTGGATTTAGGAGAAATACCGTTATCAACGGTAAGTTCTTACCATAACGTATACATGTGGCACTGTGGGGGCATTTGTGTATCTGACACTGGGGCGCTGTGTATCTGGCACTCTGGGACAATGTGTATCTGACACTGTGGGGCAATGTATATCTGGCACTGTGGGGGAACGCCATTACAGGGGTGGGGCTTAACGGATAAGCAGGACCAGAGGTGGGATGGCGCCATTTCCTGCTACTGCGGATCAACAAGGCTGCATGCACGCTGCTCCTCTATGGACCCACGCTGATACAGACTCTGTACTGGTACCAGGGGGTCATAGCAGGGAGGAGCACTTCAGCGGTAGCACCGCTGCACATGTATAAGGTCATATACATCTTTTTCACATACTGTGCTGCTGTGTTCTGTGTGGTGGCCTCCATTTCTCTGTGTCACTCCAGGGGCTCTTTAGGGTCTGTGTGGAGGTGTTTTTCAGTGATTTGAGCTGTACTATGGTTGTGTACAATATGTCTGTTGACATGGTTATGTGTGCTGCTTGTAACTCTACCCCTTCTTCTGCGGGGTCCCTCATATTTGAACAGTGCTCCAGATCTCCACAGGGACACAGTTCACAGGCACCTGACTGGCTAGATACTTTTAAGAGCATGATTCACAATGTGAATTTAGAATTAGCTGCAGCTAAGGAGAGACAGGTGTTAAAACAGTCTATTGATTGTATGACTATAGCAGCAGATACCAGAAAGACTTCTCAGCCCCCTTTGTTGGTTTCACATAAATGCTCACTGCCACAGGTGCTACAGTCTGATTCTGATTCTGACCAGCTTTATATGGATGATGATGACAACAGAGCGGGACTTCCAGTATGGCCCTCCACTATCTGACTGCTGCTTGTATTTCAAACGCGTTTCACGTCACCAGGACGCTTCTTTAAGGATGAATGTCACTTTAGCTTAACAGCTTTATATAGCAAACTGTATTGTTAAAAATGGAAATGGAACCCCTGCTTTTTTTTGCAGCAATAACATGTTCATTAGTTACAAGCAGCAGTCTGATAGCGGAGGGCCATACCAGAATATGGGCCTACGTTTAGCCTCCATCATAGTGCAGATTTCGGCGCTTTCTATTTTCTTCCAGAAACAACTTGCCATGTTGCCGGAAGTACAAACTTTCCTAAAGGGAGTTCTTCATATGCAACCGCCCCATTGCTCCATGGGATCTCAATGTGGTTCTGTTCTTTCTTCAATCGGATTGGTTTGAACCCATACATAGGGTGGAACACAGCGATATTATTAGCTTTGGCGTCTGCCAGACGTGTCTCTGAATTGAGGGCCTTATCCTGTAAGAGCCCTTATTTGATTTTTCATGAAGCCAGGGCGGAACTCAGGACCCAAGCTCTGTTTTTGCCCAAAGTGGTATCAGCTTTTCATGTGAACCAGCCCATTGTGGTTCCGGTATTGTCTGACGCTTCCGTTGTTCCAGAGTCGCTGGATGTGGTGAGGGCTCTGAGGATTTATGTCAAACGGACTGCTCGTCATTGGAAATCTGACTCACAGTTTGTGCTTTATGATGCCACCAAGATTGGTCATTCAGCTTCCAAGCAATCAATTGCTCATTGGCTCTGGTTGACTATTCAACAGGCCTATACTTCGGCGGCTCTGCCTTTGCCGATGGCTAGTCAGGCCCATTCAACGAGGTCTGTGGGCTCTTCCTAGACAGCTGCTCGGGGGGTCTTGGCCTTGTAATTGTGCCAAGCTGCTACTTGGTCTGGTTCTAATACTTTTGTTAAGATCTATCGGTTCGACACCTTGGCCAAGGATCACCTTCAGTTTGGTCAGGCGGTTTTACAGGGATCTCAGCACTCTCCCAGCCGTTTGGGAGCTTTAGGACTTCCTCATGGTACTAAAGTACAGTTCCCCAGTATCCACTAGGACGTAAGAGAAAATAGGAATTTAATACCTATCGGTAGCTCCTTTTCTCCTAGTCTGTAGTGGGTACTGGGCGCCCACCTCAGTGCTTCGATTCCTGCTTACCTGAGTAAGTGTTTGGTTGGCCCGCCGTTGCGGTCGCCTTATGTTGTTGGGATAGCTTTGCTATCCTAGTTAGGTTGGTGTTGCCATCCTCTGTTCTGGTTAGCGCCCTCCTTTTTTCGGTTATTGTTATGTGTTGGCTTAGTACCTCACCGCTGTTGTACCTCTTTTCTTCTCTCGTGGTATGTCGGGCACAGTTTCCTAGACTGAGTCTGGTAGGAGGGGCATAGAGTGGAGGAGCCAGCACACACAAACACACACTAAAGGTTTTTAAAGTGCCAGGCTCCAGTGGACCCGATCTATACCCCATGGTACTAAAGTACAGTTCCCCAGTATCAACTACAGACTAGGAGAAAAGGAATTACCGGTAGGTATTAAATTCCTTTTTTTTTTTTTTTTTATATATACCATTGATGTGTGAGTAATAAGAAGAAGCTGCTGTTTTTTTTTTGTACCTGGCTGTCATACCTCAGTCTAAAACACAGGACTCAGATAAAGGCAATTAACAACTAATCAAGTTGTAACCAATCAGGAGTCCCCAACTGGGATAAATAGAGACCTTGGCTATGGGCAGCCATACCTCTGATGCTACTGCTGTCCCAGTAGGCGGAGAAACGCATTAGGTGGGCAGAAAAATGACTGTGGAATGCACCGGAAGCCGGAAGCTCCAAACCCAGAAATCGCTGCACACGATCGCGATCTGCCTCACTGGACTCTGTACACAGCTCCTAAGCATTGCAGGGCCTTCCAAGCTGCCGCAGAGCAGGAAACTGAATAAGCGCTGGCACTACCTTATGGACTGATCTCATCCCTATTAAGGTACTGTACACAGCGGCCACAAGCTATATTGGGACTGTTTACCCATAAATAAAGCTGTGTATTAACGCTTCCACAGCGGATCTCTAAATGTTTAAACTTCAAAGTCCGGTGAAGTATTACTCTTAATGGCTTATTAACAGAGACTGCCTTACTAACATCAAACTGTGCTTTTGACTCTTGCATCTCTCACTGCATTAATAAGTTTTATTATCAATGGCTTACTAGCAGAGACTGTTTTATGAATATCAAACTGTGCTCTTGCCTCATGCACATCATATTGCAATTAACAGCCACCAAATGTATTTCTAATTGTGTCTTGCCTTGAAACCAGCTAGTGTGAGTCTATTGGAAAGGACATTATTGTCTTACTTTTCAGATATTCCTTTGTCGTAATTTTCTGAATCGATTTTAAAATGATATCACACTTATTTTATTAATTTTATTTTATAAGAATAAACTGTATATTTGTTAAACCAGCAGCTGAATCAACATTTTCTATTCTTTTTGAGCGCCCACATTATTTACTTATTTCTTCAAGTCCAGGACTCGGAGGAGTGGTGCCCCCGTCAGGACTGGAGCCCAGAAGCTACCAACTCCATTGTCTTGCAGTTCAACTCCTGTGCTGTGCTCAAATTGTTAGGGCTGTATCACACGACCCGGTTTTCCCCGGATGGCAAAAAGCCGGACAAAGTTTGTCCAGCTTTTTGCCATCCGGCAGAGTCTGTCACACACAACGGCTTTGAGCCTTGTGTAATGCTGAGCGCATGCGCAGCAGTAGACATGGCTTGAAAAAAAACCGTTGGTGTGAAAGCTCTCATTCACACACGCGGTTTTCTGCCATCAGAGACGGCATGGCCCGGCAGCCGGACCTTCCAGTGGATATTTCCGGCTGCAACCCGGCAGCCGGGCCGGGGCCATGCAGTGTGAAAATATTTATTTTATTTATTAACAGCTTTATATATAGTGCAGCAAATTCCATTGTGCTTTATAACTGGAAACAATGATTAGACAACACTGGGTAACAATAAACAGTCAAAGAGGTAGGAAGGCCCTGCTCGCAAGCTTACAATTTACTGTAGGTTGTGTTTTTTAGGAGTGTGAAATTGCAGCCATATTCTGATGACTTTGGTCTTAAAGTCGTCAGATGTACTAGAAGGCAATTTTGCGGCTTAGAGTGAGATGTACTAAGCCTTTGAGAGTGATAAAGTGGAGAGATATAAAGTACTTGCAAATCAGCTCCTAACTGCCATGTCACAGGCTGTGTTTGAAAAATTATAGGAGCTGGTTGGTTAGTACTTTATCACCATGCAATTTATCACTTTTCAAGGCTTAGGTCTAGATGCATCAACGCTTGGAGAGTGATAAAATATACATTATGGTAAGAACTTACCGTTGATAATGGTTATTTCTCCTAAGTCCACAGGATCCACAGGATAACAATGGGATATGATGAAGCGACAGCGGTTTTCACTAATTGGTCAAAGCTTTTCCGGCCTCCTAGCATGCAACGGGCCCATCCATATATTCCCACCTCCTGGCTCAGGCAAATCAGTTGTATTCCAAAGCTCAAGGCATGAGCATCATTCATAGCCCTACTCAGGCGATAAGAACACACATGCACACCCTTCCATACAAGAAGAAAAAGGTTAGTGAGTAAAAGGATCCTCAAATCAGGTGCGTCAGGGTGGGATCCCTGTGGATCCTGTGGACTTAGGAGAAATACCGTTATCAACTGTAAGTTCTTACCATAATGTATATTTCTCCGGCAGGGTCCACAGGTTATCCACAGGATAACAATGGGATTTCCCAAAGCAATTTAGTGGTGGGTATGCTCCTGATTGGACAGGAGAATCCTTCGCCTGAATTCAGCGTCATGAGAGGCAAAGGAATCCAAGGCATAATGTCTAATGAATGTGTTAATGGAAGACCATGTGGCCGCCTTACATATCTGTTCTGCTGAAGCACCATGTTGTGCTGCCCATGATGGACTTACCTTACAAGTAGAGTGAGCAGAGACATTAGCCAGAACAGGGAGATAGCCTGAGAATATACTTCTGAAATCGTCATCCGAAGCCATCTTGCCGGCATCTGCTTATCAGCAGGCCATCCTCTCTTGTGAAATCCGTAGAGAATGAAGAGAGAATATGTCTTTCTGATGGCACTGGTACGATCCACGTAGATCCTTAATGCACGGACAAGGTCCAGCGATGCATCTCCCACAGAAAAGCGCAGTACCGGGAAAGCCGGGACTACAATTTCTTCATTAAGATGGAATTTAGACACCACTTTTGGAAGATATCCAGATATGCTTTATCTGGATAAAAAAAAATCAGAAATGGGGAATGACATGACAATGCCCCTAAATCTGATACTCTTCTAGCTGATGCCATAGCCAGTAGAAAGAGAACTTTAGCTGTCAACCATTTAAGATCCACTTTATTAAGTGGTTCAAACGGGGCAACTTGAAGGGCTTTCAGGACTAGACTTAAGTCCCAAGGCACTGTAGGAGGAACAAAAGGAGGTTGAATGCTCAGCATTCCCTGGAAAAAAGTACGCACATCCTGTAAACTGGCAATTTTCTTTGGAACCATACAGTCAATGCGACACTTGCACTCTCAAGGAAACCACCTTCAAACCTTTATCCATTCCTGCCTGAAGGAATGCTAAGACCCTGAAAACTCTGAAAGACTTAGGGTCCATTTTCTGTTCACTGGACCAATGAATATAGGTTTTGCCCAATTTATAAGCCACCCATGGTTCTGCAGACACGTTATTATTTGTTGCAGATAACATAAGAGCAATGCCTGCGTCTGTGCCAGGATTAAAAGATCGTCGAGGTATGGAAATATTCTTATCCCCCGCTGGCAGAGATAAGCTGCCATTACTACCATAATCTTGGTAAATATTCTGGGGGCTGTGGCTAACCCAAAAGGTAGGGCCTGGAACTGAAAATGCTGTTGGAGGATAGCGAATCTGTGATAGCACTGATGGGACAGTGCTATAGGAACATGTAGGAACATACCATATAGGAAGATACCATATAATCCCCTGGCTCCATGGCCAAAATGATGGAACGTAATGTCTCCATGTGAAACCGAGGTACCCAAATGTTTTTGTTCAGCACTTTGAGATTGAGAATGGTCCGGAAAGATCCATTTGGGATCTGAACTAAAAACAGGTTGGAGTAAAAACCCTGTCCTCGTTGTGCAGGAGGAACTGTGGAGTGACTACTCCTGACTGAAGCAATTTCTGGACTGCCTCTAACAAAGCCCTGGCCTTCGTACAAAAAAACCTTCGAGGAGGGTGCTTCTTGAAGGCAAACACATAACCTAGAGATACCGCTTCCTGCACCCAGGCATCTGTTGTAGACCGCTGTCAGATCTGTGCAAACTAAAAAAGTGGCCCCCCCAAACTAGGGTCCCCCAGGTGGAGGCCCGCACCATCAGGATTATGGCTTATTCTCTGTTTTCTCAACCGGTCCTCTTGTAGCCCAATGCTTTTTAGTTTTACCAGACTTGTTGTATTGGTGCTGCTTGCCATCACTTTTTCCTTTAGCTTTTCATTGAGACCAAAAAGGCCAAAAAGCCAGAACTTTAGGTTTGAAATTGTATGTGGAAGGAAACTTGACCTTCTTGGAGTCTGCTTCTGACTCCAGAATATCTGTCAATTCCTTACCAAAAAGAATATCTCCAGAAAAGGGCAAAGATTCCAATACCTACTTAGATTCTAAATCAGCTTTCCACGTACGTAGCCAAACTGCTCTGCAAACAGCTATTGTTGAAGCTGATGCCCTGGAGGCAATAGTACCCATATCCAATGCTGCTTTTCCAAGAACACTGCAGCCTGTTTTATATGTACTATATGGGATTTTCACTCTCTAGAAGCTATTGAAAAATCCCCATACAATGCATCAGCCCAGGCAGCCACTGCCTTTGCCATCCAAGCTGAAGCCATGGCTGGCCTTATGACTGCCCCAGAAAGGGAAAAAAATGTTTTTTCGAAAACCATCCACTCTCCTATTTGTGACATCATTTAATGATGTTGAAGGCAAAGGTAATGTAGATTTTCGCACTAAACGAATTGCATGCGTATCTACTTTAAGAGCCACCTCTCTTTTTAAACAATTCCCAACTGGAAGAGGATAATTGGAATTCCATTTCTTAGGAATTCTAAACTTCTTATTGGGTGTAGCCCAAGCATCTTCCATGATTTCCGTCAGCTGATCTGACCCTGGAAACTCAGTCTTCACTGTTTTGGGACATTTAAACACAGGTGCCTTGGTTTTTAACACAGGCTCTGCTGAATCCTTTTACAAGGAGAAAAAGAATCGGATTTGGATGGGTGCACTCCATCCTTTTAAATATTATTGTTTAAAATACAGTTTATTAAGTTTATTTTAAAATTTAGGTATTGACATGCCACCCTTTTCTGATAACCTGTGGGGTTTGTGTGTTTGTGACTGTTCAGCTGAGTAAAGCGAAGTATTAAAGAGAATAAATAAAAAATAAAAACATGACAAGAATTGTGTGATAAAGAATATATATGTGTTGGTGAATAAAGTATTAAAAATATTACTTGTATTCTGTTCTTTCTTGTGGATATTATTAATTTATAACATCCCCTGATGATGCTTATGGCTCTTGTTATTTATACTTGTAAGCTGAGAGCCAATTCTTTACATGCAGAATGTTACCCTGCTAATTGATACATTTGTATCCATAGTTGCGCATGCAGCTTGTGTGTGGAACTTTGTATCTAACTTGCTGTTGGGGAATAAACTCTCCTTTACAAACACTCTGTGGGATATGGCTATAATTGTATAAATTTTAAGAGATACTTAGTTTACGAAAGCAAATTATCAGGTTATGTATATGCGTGTTAATAATCATGATTTAAGGTCCTGCAATGCTTTCTTTACAAGTTTGAAGTATTATTAGGCTGAACAGTCACAAACACACAAGCCCCACAGATTATCAGAAAAGGGCGGCATGTCAATACCTAAATTTTAAAATAAACTTAATAAACTGTATTTTAAACAATAAAATTTAAAGGGATGGAGTGCACCCATCCAAATCCAATTCTTTTTATCCTTGTAAAAAAGTTTCTAACCTGTTGTTTAATCAGAGGGTAGCACCCATTAAAGTAGTCAAAATCAATAAGACATCACAGTCTTGCAAAATAGGACCACCATTCCCTGAAGTGAAAATTAACAGTACTGTCTCTGGTGTGGATGAAAATCTTTCTTTCTGTTCTGCTGAATCCTTTAAGGACAGAATGGCTTTCATAGCTTTAATTAACTCAGCTATATCCACTGAGCTGAGACCTTCCTCCTCCTCTTCGTATGCCAAAGTAGAATTTATTGAGCTTTCATCTTCTGATGAATCCTCATCTGAATCATGTGTAGCCTTTGAGGCTGAAGATTTACTTACCACCAGCTTATCAGCTTGTTTTTTTTTTGAGAGGCTGCTGCTGGAAGTGATACACCATAGGTGGGTAGTTGCATGTGAGGGTTAATAGTGTAACCTATCCCTGGATAAAGTCTGTGCAAACATAGCCCAAGGTGGGTCCATCTGCACCGGAACCTGCCTTGTATTTTTCAATAACCCCTTGTGAAAGCTAAAACAATTTGCACACAAACCACCCTGAACCAGATCCTGAGAGGATAACACAGCTTTGCAATACAAACATGATCTGAGTGTTGGTGTTGCTATGAGTGTACCTTACTCACCTTTGCCGCTCTTAGACATGATAAATAATCAACACTTCCACAGTGTACTACACAATTTGTGACTGTAGTCACTTAAAAGATTCTTAAAGTGACATACAATCCGACCCTACCCGTTGTCAAAGTCAGAAAAATATCTCTACACACACTGCCATATTTGCACCTCATACTGGTCCGCGCTGCGCATGCGTACGCTCTCCCGTACGTGCACATACTCACAGTCGCGGGCACCCGCAGGCGCACGGTATGCGTATTTACGGTAGAGTTTATGTAATCGTAGCGTGCGACTCATTCGTTACATATTTTCACTAATAATGTATTTTGTAGATCATGGTCCCTTTGATAGATTCTGAAAGTTTGGTTAATATAGCATGTTCCTGAACAGAGAGATCCCTCTTTGTATTGTACGAAGGGTCTAACAGGGGTCATACAGTGGTGTTTGGTACCCATCGGAAGAGTATTTAAATAGCAATATTCCGGTGTTGGTTTGGAGCGGATTAATCGCTCGTGCGAATAGTTATGGACATAAGAAGTTTATGTCCATTTACTATTATTTGTTCTTACTTAGTCATGCGGCGGGAAACCCAGTATCCCACCCACCTGGACAGTTGGAAACAGTCACAGCCCACCTGTATGAATCAACTGTAACACTGTAGGGGTGCAAGGTGCCTTTTCCTGGGGAATATGGCAGCACGCAGCAGCTGAGGAACAACACAAGTCCAGTTTCTGGTACAACTGACCCCGGCCAGTTTTATTGAAACAGAAAATAAAACAAACCCCAAAATAAAAATACCTTGCCTGTCCGGCACTAACTAAACATAAGATGTTCCTAACTGTCACTAAACAAAACACAGAGTTCTTCAGTACATACTGTATAGCTTACTTGCATCAGAAAGCGTGTCTCTCACACACAGATCCTGCAGCCTTCCCAGGCAGTCTGCCCATACTAATCAGGTTAGAAGCGCTATATCACTCTTACACAGCTGAAACCCTGATTAGCCCTCTGTGAGGCCAAAGACCCGAACTGGGCCCAATGTCTAGAACTCGCCTTATCTCTCTCTCAGAGCCTTTACCCAGCTTTTACAGCAAACTGAAAAGGTTCAGACAAAACAAAAAGCATTTTTCCTAGAAGTTAACATTTTCTAAAACATGTAAGACAAGAACCTGGGACAAATATACCTGCCCTCAAACACTATCCCAGTGTTCTTGTCACATATCCCCCTCCCCTGTTTCGACCTAGGGGCCGGAACACTTGTAGCCCCCAAACAGAAGATGCGAGACAATGCATCTGCGTTGGCCAATTGTGTTCCCGGTCTATGTTCGACAGTAAACTTAAAGTCCTGCAATGCTGGAAACCATCTAGTTACACGAGCATTCTTGCCTCTATTTACATACATCCATTTTAAAGGGGCATGGTCTGTCACTAGTCTGAATTGTCTACCCAAGAGGTAATATCTCAAGGTATCTAGTGCCCACTTAATGGCCAAAGCCTCCTTTTCCACAATGGCATACCTTTTTTCATGCTCATTGAGTTTCCTACTCAAATAAATGATAGGGTGTTCGTCCCCATCTCTGGTTTGGGACAGCACAGCACCTATCCCAACCTCTGAGGCATCTGTCTGTACCACAAATTCTTTTGAAAAATCTGGTGTTATCAACACCGGTTGTGAACACAAAGCCACTTTTAACGCTTGGAACGCCTTTTCTGCATCAGGGTTCCATTTCACCACATTTGACTGCTTCCCTTTGGTAAGGTCTGACAACGGCACCGCTGTTGTCGCAAAATTAGGAATAAACCGTCTATAGTACCCAGTAATTCCCAAAAAAGCCCTTACCTGTTTTTTATTCACTGGACGAGGCCAGTTTTGAATAGCATCAACTTTATTCAATTGGGGCCTAATCAGACCTCTGCCTATGGTGAAGCCCAAGTATTTGACCTCCTCCATTGCGAGGCAGCACTTCTTTGGGTTAGCAGTTAACCCTGCCTCTCTGATTGAGTCCAGTACTGCTTGTACTTTAACCAAATGTGACCCCCAGTCTGTACTGTGAATTACCACATCATCCAAATAGGCAGCTGCATATTTTCTATGGGGCCTCAAAATTTTATCCATCGCCCGTTGAAAGGTTGCTGGAGCCCCATGCAACCCAAAGGGTAACATCTTATACTGGTACAGCCCCTCCGGAACCGAAAAGGCTGTTTTTTCTTTGGCGCTATCAGATAAAGGTATTTGCCAGTAACCTTTGGTCAGGTCCAATGTGGTGAGAAACCTGGCTGTTGCCAGCCTTTCTACAAGCTCATCCACACGGGGCATGGGGTATGCGTCAAACTTGGACACCTCATTTAACTTACGAAAGTCATTACAGAAGCGTATGCTACCGTCGGGCTTCGGGATGAGCACTATGGGACTGGACCACTCACTGTTAGACTCCTCTATGACTCCAAGTTCTAACATGGTTTTAACTTTCTTAGAAATAGCTTCTCGCTGAGCTTCAGGAATCCTATATGGCTTTAAATGAACCCTGACCCCTGGTTCTGTGACAATGTCATGTTTTATTATGGTCGTTCGGCCAGGCAGCTCTGAAAATACCTCCCTATTTTGGATGAGAAATTCTTTAACGTGATTGTTCTGATCAGCTGATAATGTCTCTGACACCTTCACTGCGGGAAGCAACCGGGGTGAAGACACCGAAGGGCAAGGCTCCGCTGACAGAGACAACCTATCTTTCCAGGGTTTGATTAAGTTAACATGGTAGATCTGTTCGGGTTTTCTCTTTCCCGGCTGGTATACTTTGTAATTAACCTCATTCACTTTTTCCCTAATCTCAAATGGACCCTGCCATTTAGCTAGGAATTTGCTTTCCACAGTGGGTACCAAAACAAGAACTCTATCTCCAGGAGCAAATTCCCGTATCTTGGCACTCCGGTTATAGACCCTCTGTTGAGCACTTTGGGCCTGTTCCATGTGCTCTCTGACAACAGGTACCACGGCTGCAATCCTATCCTGCATTTGTGTTACATGCTCAATAACGCTTCTATAAGGAGTGGGCTGTCCTTCCCACGTCTCTTTGGCAACATCCAACAGCCCTCTGGGGTGTCTACCATACAACAAATCAAATGGAGAAAACCCCGTAGAGGACTGAGGAACTTCTCTGATGGCCATTAACAAGTAGGGCAACAAACAATCCCAGTTTTTCCCATCTCTCTCAACAACCTTTTTTAACATACTTTTTAATGTTTTATTAAACCTTTCCACCAACCCGTCAGTTTGGGGATGGTAGATGGACGTCCTGAGGTGAGTGACCTTAAATAACTTGCACAATTCTTTCATGATCCTTGACATAAATGGAGTACCTTGGTCAGTCAAAATTTCTTTTGGTATTCCCACTCTACTAAATACCTGCACCAGCTCCCTAGCTATCGCCTTGGTTGTGATAGTGCGTAAAGGGACAGCCTCAGGATATCGAGTGGCATAGTCCATAATTACCAGGATATACTGATGGCCCCGAGCAGACTTTAACAAGGGCCCCACGAGATCCATGGCTATTCTGTCAAACGGGACCTCTATAATAGGCATGGGAACTAGTGGGCTCCTGAAATGGGGTCTAGGGGCATGATACTGGCATTCAGGACAGGAAGAACAATATTCAGACACTTCTTTATAAACCCCTGGCCAAAAGAACCTTTGTAAAACTCTTTCAGTGGTTTTTTCTGCCCCTAAATGTCCTGCGGTAACGTGACTATGAGCTAAATCTAGTACCGTTCTCCGATAAGGCTGGGGAACTACCAGCTGTTCCACCACATCCTCACCCCTTTTGACAATGTGGTACAAGAGCTCATTACAGATGGCCATGTGGGGATACGTAACCCTGTCACCTGGTACCACAGGTTCCCCATTAACAATCTTAACATTCTCTCTAGCCTTTATTAAGGTAGGATCCTTTAACTGTTCAGACGCAAACAGATCCTTCTTTACCTCCAGGTCAGGCACGCTTTCAGTTCTAACTACTATGTCTCTGTTCCCGGCAAGAGGGTCCTCACTGGACTCCCCATCTGTCACTTCCCCAGCCAAACTAGCAAAAGGCAAAGGGCCAGAAAGTTCCGAAGACCCACGTACATCCATAAAATCACCGGTATTATCAACTGGCTTTTTACTTCTCACATCTGTTGATAACCGTGATTCCCACAGTTTCCAAAAATGAGGAAAATCCCTCCCTATTATGGCCTCATGCACCAAGGTAGGGACCAGTCCCACTTTAACCATTGCTGACCCACAACAAGTTTCTATATTCACCTCAGCAGTGGCATAATATTGGGTATCCCCATGTATGCAAGTTACCCCAATAGGTATTTGCTGGACCTTTAAGGGGTTCACTAACCCAGCTTTCACGAGGGTAACTAAACTTCCTGAATCTAGCAAGGCCTCTACCCGGTTACCTTCTAAGAACACATCACACATTTGTTTTTCCAGCTCAGGTGAAGGTACCACAGTACAGGCTAACCTAGCAAAGAAAGACATTCTGCGACATTCAAAGGCAGCATCACATTGCATGGGTTCTTGCGTGACTGGGCAATTGGCAATAACATGACCTGGCATACCACACCTAAAACATTTAACCACACGATTATCAACCCATTTGGGCAGCATAGACCGTTCTAGCCCCATTGGCCTGTTTCCAGGGCCAGTGTTTACAGTCTCTCCAGCCTTGCGTTCTCTTAACCGCCCAGCAACGTTTTCCCACGGAACAGTCTTACCAGTCTTTACTGAAGGGCGCTGTCGAGGATCTATGGGTTGCTGGGTGGTCATCAGTAGTTCCTCTGCTGCCAAATACCTCTCTACCATGTCCACTAATTGGTCAGCAGTACCCGGGTTTCCATGGCTCACCCACTTGCGCAGGACCATGGGCAAAGATCTCAAGTAGCGGTCCATGACGACTCTTTCCACCATCTGGGGACCAGTTAATGTCTCTGGCTGCAGCCATTTTTTTTGTTAGCTGAATAAGGTCGTGCATCTGGGAGCGCGGAGGCTTCTCCATGGCGTACAGCCAACGGTGCACCCGTTGTGCTCGTACTGACAGCGTGACTCCCAGGCGGGTCAGGATCTCAGTCTTTAGTTTATCATAGTCCCGAGCCTCAGCAGGGCTTAAATCAAAGTAAGCTTTTTGGGGCTCACCTGACAGGAAAGGTGCCAGCAGACTGGCCCACTGTGCTTTCGGCCAGTTCTCACGCTCGGCAGTCCTTTCAAACGTGGTCAGATAGGCCTCCACATCATCAGCCTCTGTCATTTTCTGCAGGAAGTGACTGGCTCGTATAGAACTAGAGCTGGTTGGAGCACTGACGGCCACATCTCCAACCCGAGCTGCAAGTCTCTGCACCACTTCTGCTAAGGCCTCTCTATCCTGACGCTGTTGCCTGTAAAGTTCATCAACAACTGCCTGCTGTTGTCTCTTATTTTCCTCCATTGCCACCTGCTGCTGTCTGTTGGCCTCCTGCTGTAGTCTCCAATTTTCCTCCATTGCCACCTGCTGTTGTCTCCTATTTTCCTCCATTGCCACCTGCTGCTGTCGGTTGGCCTCCTGCTGAGCCGCTGTAGCTTGCAGCAAGGCTTTAAGCAGATCCTCCATGTCAACAGATTTTTCAGGCGGCTTTGCAGCTGCTTTCACCCAGGACATATATCAAACCCTCAGGGGTGAGTCTCAGTAACTTCACACTGGGCTGTATCTGCATAAACCACCGTTTTCTGCAGGCCTCACAAAGCTGCTGCTTTCACTTATGCGCAGAACGGCCTGCTCGCATTCTCCACCAAGTTGTAACACTGTAGGGGTGCAAGGTTCCTTTTCCTGGGGAATATGGCAGCACGCAGCAGCTGAGGAACAACACAAGTCCAGTTTCTGGTACAACTGACCCCGGCCAGTTTTATTGAAACAGAAAATAAAACAAACCCCAAAATAAAAATACCTTGCCTGTCCGGCACTAACTAAACATAAGATGTTCCTAACTGTCACTAAACAAAACACAGAGTTCTTCAGTACATACTGTATAGCTTACTTGCATCAGAAAGCGTGTCTCTCACACACAGATCCTGCAGCATTCCCAGGCAGTCTGCCCATACTAATCAGGTTAGAAGCACTATATCACTCTTACACAGCTGAAACCCTGATTAGCCCTCTGTGAGGCCAAAGACCCGAACTGGGCCCAATGTCTAGAACTCGCCTTATCTCTCTCTCAGAGCCTTTACCCAGCTTTTACAGCAAACTGAAAAGGTTCAGACAAAACAAAAAGCATTTTTCCTAGAAGTTAACATTTTCTAAAACATGTAAGACAAGAACCTGGGACAAATATACCTGCCCTCAAACACTATCCCAGTGTTCTTGTCACACAACCTATGACCTTTTGTTATAATGCGAAGCCGAATTCCTGTGTCCAATGAACAATGAGATTGTAGGGACCATTGAATTGTATTGTGTGTGGGGCATAAATAGGCAGGCCGACCGTATCCAGTACACTCTCTTCAACGGTTCTCATTGCTGATAATCGGGAGCTGGATATCGAGGCGCATGCGATCGTTTCCCCTTGTGCGTAAGTTTTCTCCGCAATCATATTGTCTTGATGTTATTATGAGCCATCTCTCTCTCCTCTCTTTTTCCCTTATTTTCCCTTGATTGTATTGTATTGTATGGTATTTCCTGTGTAGTTATTTGGTTAGTTAGTCTATGTTATATTGTAGTGTATGCTTTGTAATGTGATTCTTTTGCAAGTATAATAGTCATAATACATATAATAGGTTTTGGACCCTAAGCCCAGGTATCTGTGTATTTCTTATAGTGTTAAGTATTCCCTGAGCGTCGGTGACGCCCAAGCAGCTTTGTAGTTAATCAGGTTACACCAGGTTGCATTTACACTCTATCACCACACTAAGGTTTACTGTATATTTCGTTGTTAATGGTATAGATATAAAGGTTTAACGTCGTAAGCGTCTGCACCGCTGGAGATCTCCTCGTGGTCCCAAGCGTCCGCTACGCTATAGCGAATCATTACGTTAGTCGGCAGCCAATAGCGTGCCTGCCTGTGATCTCTGGGCCGTAAGCGAACGTGACGCTTGAGCGTCTCGACTACGGTTGAGCGATCGTTACGCAGCTTGCGTACCCTTACGGTACTTCTTACGTAGATAGCGTACAGTGTTCTTAGACCTCTTAAAGTGTTTTATATACGATAAATATTTAGATTTATCAATTGGGGGCCGTCCAATCCTTCACATATCTGCACTAGGTAATATCAGCAGACATTATCCAGCAGCAAAGGGCGGGAGGTTGTATCCCTCGTAGTGCTGACGGGATAAGCGTCTGCTTCGCTTAGGTAAAGGGTGCTGAAGGAATCCGGGAACCGGAGGTAAGAGCAAAACGCTAGTGTCTTTTAAAACTGTTTATTTTTCTGCCTTGCGTACACACGCACGCACACATATCTGCATTTCTTTTTCATTTGTGTATTTTCGTATATCACTCTCCTGTTTGCCAGTTTTATAGTTGATAAAAGTGCTAAAAGAGATTTGCCGTTATTTCATAGTTTAAGAATAGAGGTAATATAGTTAAAGTATAGACAAACACACAGTTTTTGCCTGGGAGATAAGGCGAAGTCAGTGTGTTGTGTGGTAGATGATCAAGGATCAATCTACATTGATAAAAGTATAAATTGTGTTACGGTGGATCTTTGCTTTGCGTACACGTGTCTCTAACAAAGACTTGCGTACACAATCCAAAGGCCGACGCACGCAGCGTATATTATGCAACGGAGCGTCTGTGTACGCCCACGTAACTCAAACCACAAGTTGATTTTAACAGACGATAAATAGCGCAACGCGATAAATAGCGCAACGCGGTAAATAGCGCAAGGCGATAAATAGCACAAATTGATTTCAGTTTTCCAAAACTTAGTTTAAATACCTTACTTTACTGTAATGCCTCTGGGGACAGCTATCAGACTACGGGAAATGATTTTTCTGATCAGAAAACTATAAGAATGATAGTGGGTTGAAAACGGTATGAGTGTATTGAATCCCGCTTTGTGGACTTTGTGGTCTATGTGATAAAACGGTATTAAATCCCGCTTTGTGGACTTTGTGATCTGTGTGATCTAATGAGCACGGCCTGAAGTGAAAACGTGCAACAGAGTGTGATAAAGTTTTCGTTGTGTTACGCTCTGGCTGTTTTGGAGCACAGTAGGGAGACTCCAATGATCCTACCATTTATGGGCAACAAGTGTCTATAAGTGGTACGATTGGACCGCACGGTTGTATGTGTGACCAATAACGCAACGTGATATGAGGTCTTGCCCTCATACGTGTTGTAGGGAGCACATGCAAGCGTGATTTGTGTAAAGAAAAAGGAAGGGAATTTTCTCAGGAAAATCTCTAAAGATAGGGCCTGCAACGGCTACACGTGTCTGCTAGAAGGCGGATCGGAGATACCCGGAGCAGAAGAAGTTCAGTGGAAGAGCTTTAAGGATTTCCAACGAATTTCTGTGTTTGGTGCATTTTAGGAAGTTTTTCTGTGTTAAAAAGGTCCACAATGGAAGCCAAGTGCACGACACAGAGACAGTCGGCAGTCAGGATTCAGACTCCAGAAGCTTGCAGACCCCGAGGGTCTGCTCGGTTAGTAATGTGGGGGAAATATGGTCCCCACACTGAGACCTTTTGTGATGAATGGACACGAATGACTGTGGGGGATAAAGCACCATTTCCCGGGATAGGTAGTTTTGACTCAGAGGTGTTGCATAATTTAAGGAGAAGGATATGTCTCATTAAATCAGCAAAGAGACGAATCAAGCATTATGATTGTTTACAGTTATGGCAACAGGAGGGTGAAATGCAAAGAAATGTAACTCACATACCTAACTTTCATCTTGAGAGGAGAGACATGGCAATGGAGGGGATTGTGGTTGCGGAGAAAAGCACAAGGGTGAACAATAAAAACGCTCTTAGCAACTGTAGTATAGATGATAAGAATAAGTGTAATAAATGTAACAAAGATAATTGTAATACTGTTGAATGTACAACTATTAACCCATGCAAGTCGCACCCCATGTTAAACTTTCCTCAGGAACACCAACAAGAAAGTGAACCCAGAACGATGTCGGCACCTCTTCCAGAAGCCATCACACAAGACATCCAGGTGGACGCGACCCAATCGGTAAAGACTGTAAACAAACCCCCTAATGGAGGGTCAGGTGAGGTCGTGTCCACAGGTACGTATGGTATTATACATTACGCACAAACAAATGTACCTCATATTGTAGAATCAATTCAGAATGACGTTACTGGACTTAATCCTGTCAGGGTAATTGCAGTACCAAATGGGAAAACTGACTCTTCAGGAGTCACCCCCGTCAGGAACATCGCCATGTACTGCCCCTTTTCCCGAACAGAATTAAGAACAATTCTGTCTGAATTTCCTGATCCCAGGAAAGACTTAGTTGCTTGTCAAAGATACATTAGAGTGCTAGGACACACTGCAGAGCCAAATAACAAAGATTGGAGGACAGTTTTGAGGGCATGTTTACCCCCCGATGTTGATTCATTGAAATTTATCGCTGATTGTAAGCTAGATGAGGAAGTGCCACTAACAAACGAGTATAACCAAGATAATGTAAAAAGAATCAATCTACAGTTGAAAGAATATTTTCCTACAGTAGTAAAATGGAATAAAATCTTTACAATAAAACAAAAAGAAGGTGAATCCGCATCAGAGTATTTTCACCGGGCTCTGCAGGATATGGCTAGGTACACTGGTATAGATGACATTGAAACTAATGTACACCACAGAGAGGTAGCTGTGTCCGTATTAATGAACAACTTAAAAGACACACTAAAAATTAGGGTACAAACTTCCATACCACATTGGAGAGGTATCTCGGTGGCGGCATTAAGAGAGTCCGCTATCGAGCATGACCGAAATATCCAAAGAACCAGGGAAGCGCAGGGAGAGCGGTTGATGGCACTGAACATCCAAGCACTAGAGGATGCATCAAGTCGACCGGAATCCCAGGCCCCTAGCACATGGAGAAAGCCAGGGATTTGTTATCATTGTAGAAGAGAAGGGCATTATGCCAGCAACTGTAATAACCCACATAAAGTCAGACCCCCTAGACCAAGAAATGAGCAAAATTATAACACACACGATTATAATCAGGGATCACATAGGAAGAATTTTGGGCCACACCCATGATATGTAGTCAGGAAAAGGTGATCATTAGGACTGATGGAAAGCCTGAGGTAACGGTTAATAAATTGGGAGGTCATTCACTGAAGACACAGGAATGACCGGGTGAAAAGTTGTAAATGTATCTGTGAAATGTTTCTTTTTCTATCCCCATCTCTGACGATTATTGGTAAGAATTCAAACATTGCATATCCGCTTGGTCCTTGCAGAAGTCTACCAAACCCCAGCATGACCTATCCACCACAATGTATTCTGGCCAGATACAGACAGTGGAATATGGAGGTGCTGGTGGGGAGGGACTGCTCAAGGAAACCATTAGACACGTAGATATGACAGCCTGATAAATCTGACAATGTTTTCTTAATGCTGACCATGTTTTAAAATGTTTGAAAAAAAATGTTTAATTTCTCTTTTCCTATTGGTGTTTATTGTTGAGTTATGTAATATGTATATATGCACATGAATTGTTCTCTATCTCTTTTGTTTTTTTTGTTTTCTATCTCTTCTCACTCATGTTTTCATGGTTTAAAGATGGTATGTCACCCCTCAGTTGGACCAATGGTAATGCCAGATTTTTGCTCCTTACAGAAAGATCGCTGGTTAGGAAGGAATATTGCATCACCAGAATGTTCATTTGGAAGACTGAAGAGACAGCACCTTTGAGAGGACAGCAGAACAAAAAGAACAACAAGACGAGAGAACTTATTATCGTAACAAGTTCTCTCCCCCTCAAACTGTTTTCTTATACCCCCATTACAAATTTCTTCTTTTCTCCTCCTGTAAGATGGACTTGCCCCAAGAGACTGTGATATGGATTTTCCTGTTGACCATGATGTTGACCAGAGCAGTCTGTTCCGGCGAGAGTACCATGGAGGTCGAGAGGGGTTCTGGAATGGGTTCTGATGATAAAGATGGAGGCGTAGTTTTCCGAGAACAACATAATCAACAAGCAAAGGCGAGTATCAGAAAACGATCCGATAGCATTGACCATAGAAGGAATTGTGAAGGATTGTTAGCTGAAGAAAACTGTATCTGTAGGCTCTGTAACAATGTCATTGAGGATGGGTGCATTAAGAAATGCCAATCCAGTTTTAATATCCATATGGACCGGCATCCATTGAGTGACTATCACTCCTTAGTGGGTAATGTGTTAAACAAAACAGATTGTTGGGTATGCTCTCAAGTACCTCAGGGTCATAGCAAATCAGGGCTAGTACCATTTCCTTTAACGATAGAGGAGGTACTTGAGTTAAATGGTGGGAGACCGGTGGACCGAAGGTTTAATATCTCCAGCCCTCCTAGTTTGAAGCTCCACCAATACCATGTGGATAGGTCCCTATTATGTTTTAACATCTCCAATCCCCGAAAGCCGGGAAATTGGGAAGTGTCATGGAGTAACCAAACCATGACCTTTTCGCATAGAGCAGATAGAATGCCTACAGATACAGAGCTTGTACGCCACATAGCCAGTAGAGGAAAATCTTTCCGGTATAGGTACACCTTAGGAAATAGAATTACGAGAGTTGGAGAAGTATCACCAGGATACTGTGCACATATCGTACAACCTGATACGTGTACTAAGCAGATGGAAGAATTAGGGTCAGGAGATTTCACATGGAAGGTGTGTAATATGGTTATGTCCTACTCCGTCCCATATGTTCTCCCCGATGATGCATATTTCATATGCGGGAGAGAGGCGTACAAGTGGCTTGCCCCAAACTCTGAAGGATTGTGTTATATTGGAAAAGTATTGCCTGAAGTAATGACTGTGTCACATGACAAAATGAAAGACATACACCATGGTGCCCAAGCTCCTTATACTCACACCCATTACGAGCACGTTGTTAAAAGGCACCTGATAGAGAAGACAGAGCATCCGGCCTCTGATCTGATAAGTGAATCCACCGGGATTCAATTCTTAATCGCGTTAGATTTCACCCGCACCGCTAGAGGAGTGCTGAATTATAAATACATATCGGCGCTCGCAAATTTGTTAGATAATATCACTGAAATGTATGATGACACGTTTAGATATACTGGAAGGGAACTTCAAGCTTATAAAACAGAACTGGTGCAGCATAGAATGGTTCTTAATTACCTCACAGCAGTGACAGGCGGATATTGTGTTACATTGGCAACACAGTATGGCGTGAAGTGTTGCACGTATATCACGAATAGCACCGAGGATCCGGTCGAGGTCATAGACCAAAAGATGGACGATATTCTCCAATTGAAGTGGGAATTTCGCCGAAAACACAATCTCACTCTTGCTGCTGTAGGTAATGAGCTGACTGGTTGGGTGTCATGGTTGAACCCGCGAAATTGGTTCTCCGGTTTAGGAGACTGGGCTCAAGGAGTCATAATGGATGTTGGGAAGTTTCTCCTATGTATCTTAGGTGTTGTCATATCAATTGGCTTGATATTTAGATGCGGTCAGGCTTTAATGAAGTGCAAACAAAGTACAAGAGTAATGAGTTTGAGGAGTGAGGAAACTGTAATTAACCTGGATTTGATTTATGACCCAACAATAGAAACAATGATGTAATGAAAATGCGATTATACGGTCCGTTTCTTTCACCTGTTTTTCTGGTTTTTTTCTCCAAGATAAAAAGACCCACTTGGACAAGGAAGTTGACGAGACGCTATACAGACAACGGATTGACCAAAGAAGAAGTTTTGACCACTGTAGATACGGACATTTGATGAACTTTGCCATGGATCCCCAGTTTCCCTAGAATTCTTAAACTTACGCTAGCCCAACATTTTTTTTGTAAATCTAATGGCATTGACAAAGCTTTTTGCTCGCACCTAATGGGCAAAACAGCGCAAAGAAGACGACTTTCAACTGATACCGAACAAAACTTCAACCGACAGATGTACATTAACCTGACATAGAATACCACTGCATTTTCCATAAGTGTTCTTTATCTTCATCTCTACAACCCTCAGGTAATAACACACATAGTCGATAGGGAATACAGGCACAGATATCAGCAACCACATACCTCCCCATTCATGTATCATCAACTAAAATGTGCTCCCCCATTTTGTTACAACCAAAGCCGAAAAGAGCTCGGTAAAGTTTGACAGCCCATCCACAGACCCGTACCACGGGATAAGAAGGAATTCACATGTATACTTCGCAATACCTCGAAGCTTGATTTAAAACACGTACGGCACGATGATACATGACCCCCAAGCACGGATTCATACACACATGCTTCCGCTATCTCACTAGGTCATACCCTTTTCCTACCATCTCCTCTCCTCCCTTACCCAACCATGTAAATGTATTAACCCCTAACATATATTTTTCTCCATTTGAAATGTTTTAGAAGGTGGCAGTTATTATTGACTGCCAAAGGGTGGACTGTCAAAGTCAGAAAAATATCTCTACACACACTGCCATATTTGCACCTCATACTGGTCCGCGCTGCGCATGCGTACGCTCTCCCGTACGTGCACATACTCACAGTCGCGGGCACCCGCAGGCGCACGGTATGCGTATTTACGGTAGAGTTTATGTAATCGTAGCGTGCGACTCATTCGTTACATATTTTCACTAATAATGTATTTTGTAGATCATGGTCCCTTTGATAGATTCTGAAAGTTTGGTTAATATAGCATGTTCCTGAACAGAGAGATCCCTCTTTGTATTGTACGAAGGGTCTAACAGGGGTCATACAGTGGTGTTTGGTACCCATCGGAAGAGTATTTAAATAGCAATATTCCGGTGTTGGTTTGGAGCGGATTAATCGCTCGTGCGAATAGTTATGGACATAAGAAGTTTATGTCCATTTACTATTATTTGTTCTTACTTAGTCATGCGGCGGGAAACCCAGTATCCCACCCACCTGGACAGTTGGAAACAGTCACAGCCCACCTGTATGAATCAACCTATGACCTTTTGTTATAATGCGAAGCCGAATTCCTGTGTCCAATGAACAATGAGATTGTAGGGACCATTGAATTGTATTGTGTGTGGGGCATAAATAGGCAGGCCGACCGTATCCAGTACACTCTCTTCAACGGTTCTCATTGCTGATAATCGGGAGCTGGATATCGAGGCGCATGCGATCGTTTCCCCTTGTGCGTAAGTTTTCTCCGCAATCATATTGTCTTGATGTTATTATGAGCCATCTCTCTCTCCTCTCTTTTTCCCTTATTTTCCCTTGATTGTATTGTATTGTATTGTATGGTATTTCCTGTGTAGTTATTTGGTTAGTTAGTCTATGTTATATTGTAGTGTATGCTTTGTAATGTGATTCTTTTGCAAGTATAATAGTCATAATACATATAATAGGTTTTGGACCCTAAGCCCAGGTATCTGTGTATTTCTTATAGTGTTAAGTATTCCCTGAGCGTCGGTGACGCCCAAGCAGCTTTGTAGTTAATCAGGTTACACCAGGTTGCATTTACACTCTATCACCACACTAAGGTTTACTGTATATTTCGTTGTTAATGGTATAGATATAAAGGTTTAACGTCGTAAGCGTCTGCACCGCTGGAGATCTCGTCGTGGTCCCAAGCGTCCGCTACGCTATAGCGAATCATTACGTTAGTCGGCAGCCAATAGCGTGCCTGCCTGTGATCTCTGGGCCGTAAGCGAACGTGACGCTTGAGCGTCTCGACTACGGTTGAGCGATCGTTACGCAGCTTGCGTACCCTTACGGTACTTCTTACGTAGATAGCGTACAGTGTTCTTAGACCTCTTAAAGTGTTTTATATACGATAAATATTTAGATTTATCACCGTGCACCAGCATTGAGGATCGGAATAAACAAAACTGACAGAAATATTGTAAAGTCAGCAATCACACTAGCAGTCAGTCACATGTTGTACATTAGTATAATAAGCAATATGAGCACATCATCAACTACAACTACATTTTAAGTATGTAGAAGAACATATTACTGCATCATGTTTAAACAGATCTAACGTATTCAGACGCATTGCGAAAGAAACAACAGTAAATGTATACTCATATGCAATAGGCACTTATCTAACTATTCATACTCAAAAGGGTAGATAGAGACTTAGTGCTGTTTTACCCGTACTCAGTAAATACAGGGAGACTCGCCTCGCTTCCAGGACTGATCAATACATTAGCGAACGCTGAGTAGATCCAGATGCTACTAGTGTACACTACCGCTCCATGAACCTATAATGAACACAGATGCTTAGTGAACAAAGATGCAGCAGTCACACAGCCGCCTATGCTGCGACATGGTCTGTACAGTGTCTGAGACGGAAGCGGGAAACTTGGAGGAAACTGGTCATGAACTGGGGGAGGGAGAGCGTCTTACTCCCCACTGCTGACATCAACCCTAGGGATCATGGCCTCATACTATTCCTCAGCCTCTGATCCCTAAGGCCTAGCGCTGGTGCACACGGGGTGGCAGCCATGTCAGCGAATGTTTAGTAGTCTCCCCCCAAAACAGTGCGGCTGTGTCCGTATTCCCCTACTAAGCAGAACCGATGCCTTATCTTCTCCCCATGCTCCGGCCACAGCCTGGTAATGTCTGCTGGACCTGCTAGTATATCCGACACAGATGCCCGCCAAAACAGAACTGTACTCGTGGGTAAGCGTTGTCGGGACCCGGCGGAGAGTTGTTGGAGTGACTCTTTCTAAGGTACGTATAAGACGCTGTTTAGAAAGATCACTCAAGAAAAAATAGTAAGACTATAAGAATAAAATAAGAAAGCTGAGTAAGTCCTGGGCTGCGCAGAGACTGCATAAAATCTGTTTGTGCAGCTCTGCTACACATTAGATCGCACACTTGCACAGCTAAAATACACTCCCCCCATAGGCGGCGACTATCCAATTGTAGGGCTGCAAAAATCGCTGGCCAGAGATCAGGTCTGAATTAGTCCCATAGTGTGGGTTGGATACATTGTGGGATACACTGTGGGTCGCATACAGCGTGGGTTGGATACAGTTTGCGTCAGTTAAAGTTTGGGTCAGATACAGTGCTGGATACATTGCTGGCTGGATACAGTGCAGGATACAGTGTGGGTTGGATATAGTGCTGGATGGATATTGTGTGGGTTGGATACATTGCAGGATACAGTGTGGGTTGGATACAGTGCTGGTTGGATACTGTGTGGGTTGGATACAGTGTGGGTCGGATACAGTGCTGGTTGGATACTCTGTGGGTTGGATACTGTGTGGGTCGGATACAGTGCAGGATATATAACTGGTTGGATACAGTGTGGGATACAGTGCATGTCTGAAACAGTGCAGGTTGGATACAATGAGGGTTGGATACAGTGCGGGATACACTGCAGGTCAGATACAGTGCAGAATACACTGCGGGTCAGAAACAGTGTGGGTTGGGTACACTGTGGGTCGGATACAGTGCTGGATACATTGCTAGCTGGGTACAGTGCGGGATACAGTTCAGGTAAGATACAGTGCTGGATACATTGCTGGTTTGATACAGTGAGGGATACAGTGGAGATCAGATACAGTGTGGGATTCATTGCTAGTTGGATACAGTGCAATATACTTTGCTGGTTGGATACAGTGCGGGTTGGCTACAGTGCGGGATACAGTGTGGGTTGCATATAGTGCGGGATACAGTATGGGGCAGATACAGTGCAGGATACAGAGCAGGCTGGATACACCAATAGGGCACTTACTGTGACGGGGATGCCAGTGGTGTCCTCAGTGAGGTAGTGTCGGCAGTGAGGGGGTGCTGGCAGAGTGCTCAGTGTGGGGCTGCTGGTGGTGTCAGTACTGCTGGGGTGCTGGTGGTTTCGGCAGTGATCGTGGTGTCCTCAGTGCAGAGTTGCTGGTGGTGTCAGTACTGCTGGCTGTGTCAGCAATGTGGGGGTGCCAGGGGTGTTCTCACAGCAGGGGTGCTGGCAGTGTCAGTAGTGTCCTCAGTGTGGAGTTGCCAGTGGTGTCCATGATGGCGGTGCCCTCAGTGTGGGGGTGCTGGCAGTGTCCTCAGTGCGGAGTTGCTGGCGGAGTCGGTACTGCTGGCTGTGTCGGCAGTGTGTGGGTGCAGGGTGCCAGCAGTGCTGGCAGTGTCCTCAATGCGAGGTTGCCAGTGGTGTCAGTACTGCTGGGGTGCTGGCGGTGTCAGCAGTGCAGGAGTGCCGGTGGTGTCCTCAGTGCATGGGGTGCCGACAGTGTAGGCAGTGTGGAAGTGCAGGCATGTCCTTAGTTCTGGGGTGTGTCAGCGGTGTCAACAGTCTGACAGGCAACGGCGCCGCCAGCGTGAAGCAGCGCTACACGGAAGTACCCTCAATAGTGTTCCAGCTGCTGCCTGCTGGGACACACGCTGCCCGCTGGCACACGCTACCCGAGGTGGGAGAGACAGCATCTACCTCCGCGCCTGGAGCTGCGGCATGCCACTTCACCTCCCGGTAAGTGTAGAAACCGGGCATCTATCATCCCCAAAATGGCTCAGGAAGGGGGGAAATGGGGTAGTGACTACCTGCTGAGTGTTTCCACCCTAGATCACCAGGGAAAACATAAAAGAAAATGTACACTGTTCTCATTTTAAAAGCAAGGTAATATGCACAAATCTATGACCACACAAATTGCATGTAGGGCACCATCTTACAAGAAAAAACAAATATATATATATATATATATATATACACACACACACTGCTCAAAAAATTAAAGGGAACACTAAAATAACACATCCTAGATCTGAATGAATGAAATATTCTTATTAAATTCTTTGTTCTTTACATAGTTGAATGTGCTGACAACAAAATCACACAAAAATGATCAATGCAAATCAAATTTATTAACCCATGGAGGTCTGGATTTGGAGTCACACTCAAAATTAAAGTGGAAAAACACACTACAGGCTGATCCAACTTTGATGTAATGTCCTTAAAACAAGTCAAAATTAGGCTCAGTAGTGTGTGTGGCCTCCACGTGCCTGTATGACCTCCCTACAATGCCTGGGCATGCTCCTGATGAGGTGGCGGATGGTCTTTTGAGGGATCTCCTCCCATACCTGGACTAAAGCATCCGCCAACTCCTGGACAGTCTGTGGTGCAACGTGGCGTTGGTGGATGGAGCGAGACATGATGTCCCAGATGTGCTCAATTGGATTCAGGTCTGGGGAACGGGCGGGCCAGTCCATAGCATCAATGCCTTCGTCTTGTAGGAACTGCTGACACACTCCAGCCACATGAGGTCTAGCATATGGTCTCACAAGGGGTCTGAGGATCTCATCTCGGTACCTAATGGCAGTCAGGCTACCTCTGGTGAACACATGGAGGGCTGTGCGGCCCCCCAAAGAAATGCCACCCCACACCATTACTTTACTGACCCACTGCCAAACCGGTCATGCTGGAGGATGTTGCAGGCAGCAGAACGTTCTCCTTGGCGTCTCCAGACTCTGTCACGTCTGTCACATGTGCTCAGTGAGAACCTGCTTTCATCTGTGAAGAGCATAGGGCGCCAGTGGCGAATTTGCCAATCTTGGTGTTCTCTGGCAAATGCCAAACGTCCTGCACGGTGTTGGGCTGTAAGCACAACCCCCACCTGTGGACAGCGGGCCCTCATACCACCCTCATGGAGTCGGTTTCTGATCGTTTGAGTAGACACATGCACATTTGTGGCTTGCTGGAGGTCATTTTGCAGGGCTCTGGCAGTGCTCCTCCTGTTCCTCCTTGCACAAAGGCAGAGGTAGCTGTCCTGCTGCTGTGTTGTTGCCCTCCTACGGCCTCCTCCACGTCTCCTGATGTACTGGCCTGTCTCCTGGTAGCGCCTCCATGCTCTGGACACTACGCTGACAGACACAGCAAACCTTCTTGCCACAGCTCGCATTGATGTGCCATCCTGGATGAGCTGCACTACCTGAGCCACTTGTGTGGGTTGTAGACTCCGTCTCATGCTACCACTAGAGTGAAAGCACCGCCAGCTTTCAAAAGTGATCAAAACATCAGCCAGAAAGCATAGGAGCTAAGAAGTGGTCTGTGGTCACCACCTGCAGAACAACTCCTTTATTGGGGGTGTCTTGCTAATTGCCTATAATTTCCACCTGTTGTCTATTCCATTTGTATCAAAAAGTAAGAGCACAGCATGTGAAATTGTCAATCAGTGTTGCTTCCTAAGTGGACAGTTTGATTTCACAGAAGTGTGATTGACTTGGAGTTACATTGTGTTGTTTAAGTGTTCCCTTTATTTTTTTGAGCAGTGTGTATATATACATATATATGTGCTGGCCTACAGATTACTATATACATATATATTTTTAATGTGCATTTGCAAGCAGCACTCACAATTATACGTGAACCATGCTCAGGGAGTGAACGCAATATCATATTGATGCTGATTTTTATATATATATATATATATATATATATGTATGTATGTATGTATGTATGTATGTATGTATATATATATATATATATATATTCAAATGAACACATCCGGCACTCTGTGCAACAATAGAAATGCCTGGGTGCCCTCCTTGAAATAATGCAGTTTCTATGCCTTCCCCACTTGTGGCTCAGGTGTATCTGGAAAAGGACGAGAGGCGGCACTCCAAGGACTTAAAAAAACTTTTATGTGCAAAACATAGCAAGACAATAAAGTGCAAAAAAACTAGGAAAACATGGAGGTCTTACGACGTTTCAAGGCATCAAGCCTTTTCCTCAGGTAAGCAAACCCATGTAGAGTGTGATGTGCAGAAAACGAGAACCAAACCCACCAAGTGAATCACTCACCTTTTAAAGCAGTGCAGAGCCAGGTGTTCCCGGCGTCTGTGTCCGGGACTTCCGGGTGCGACGCCCGGGCGGCGCATAGCTGACGTATCCGTTGCTAAGCAACGGAAGCGCAAACAGGCGCCGGGGAGACCCGTCTAGACTGTGAAAGATAGTAAACAGAGATCGTCACGTGTGTGGTAGACAAAACTTATGACACCCAAAAGGGTGAATAGTAGGTGCAAGTGTGGTGCTTTAAAAGCGTATAAAGAGATAAAAGTTACTGATGCTCAGCTGAGAGCTCTGAAGGAATATAAAGAAGTATAGAAAATGCCCAGATCGTGATTATGGCAGCATATACTACAAAGGATTAAAGTGCATACATTGTGACTGATTATGCAATAAGTCAAAATGGGCTGGCGAACGGTGATGGGCAATTAGAGTGAATCCCAGCTGGATTGCTGCTCCCCGGCACAGAGGGGGAAAGGGGGAAAAAACGGAAGGAGGGATGGATGAGGCAGTGACAGGGAAGGGAAGGAGGGATGGGAAGGTGAAGGGTAAGGCAGAAAGGGAGAGGGAGTGGGGGGATGGAAAAGGAAGGAAGGGAACGGAAAGGGGCGGGGCGAAGGGGGAAGGGGGGAAGGGGGGAAAGGAGGGGAGGGGAGGGGGGGGGGATGAAACAGATCCGGGACCGACTGATGTGTGGGTACATTTTACAGAAAAACATTCCAAGTGAATTTTTCATTAAGTCCATTTGGTGATAATGTATCCAAAAGGAAGATCCACTTGGATTCACATCTGGATAATGCTGTATGTCGGTCGCCCCCTCTCACCGGACTCGGAATGTGGTCGATGATCTTGTATCGCAGACTAGATAGTGGATGGCCCTTTAGTTTAAAGTGACGTGCAACCGGTTGGTCCACGAGTTTACCATCAAGCGATGCCTTGATGGCAGATCTATGCAACGCCATCCTGTCCCTGAGATTTCTAATAGTCTGTCCGACATATAGTAAGCCACATGGGCAGATGATGGTATATACAATAAATGGTGTCGTACATGTGACCACATGTCTGATTTTGTATTGCTTGCCTGTATGTGGGTTATTAAAGTTGTGACCTGTTTCCAAATACTTGCATGTGGTGCAGGATGCACATCGGTAGCATCCTGGTTTTTTTACTTGCGTAGAGGCGTTCAAAATTGGAGTGATATTTGATTTCACTAGAAAGTCCCTGAGGTTGGGTCCCCTCTTGTAGCTAGGCATCAGGGAGGTGTTTTTTGAAACAAGGTAAATCTTTGTCACCAGTCACAATAGGCCATAAGCCTTTGGTGGCACGTGGAAGAACTTTACTAGCTGTTGAAAACCGAGTGACAAATGGAATCCGTGATTGTAGTGGCTGTTGTGGGACTTTATAGAGCAGTTGTTCTCTAGGAATGTTAAGTACTTCATTTTTGGCCTGCTTAAGCTCCCGTAGCTTATAGCCTCTATGGGCAAATTTTTGGATCATATGATCCAGGGTCGTGACTAAAGTGGTACGATCACTCGAAATTCGAGCTGCCCGAAGCATTTGTGATCTAGGTAATCCGCGTTTAAGTGCAGGGGGTGACAGCTGCTATGGTGTAGCAGCGTGTTACGGTCCGTGGGTTCTGAGAATAATTTGGTGTGAATGCAATTATCCTTAATCTCAATGGTAACGTCCAAGTAATTGATGCTTGTGGGGCTAATCTGATACGTAAATTTGATGGGTGAATTGGCTGTGTTGATGTGTTCAATGAGGGTAATTAGTTCCTGTTCGGTGCCAGTCCAAAGGATTAGCAGATCGTCTATATACCGTGTATATAGTGCTATTTTATTAACTGTCTCCATGGATGAAAAGAAGAATTCATCTTCTTGTTGAAACATATAAACATTGGCGAACGATGGGGCCACTGAGGACCCCATCGCACACCTGGTGGATTGGATGAAGTATTGTCCATTATGCATGAAATAATTTTGTTTTAAGGTTTTTGACAACAGTGTCAGAAACAGAGGGATAGGGATAGCGTCAAAATGGTGTCGAAACAAGAACAATTCCATAGCTGCTAGGCCACTATCGTGAGGGATCACCGTGTAAAGATTTTTGACGTCCAAAGTACATAACAGCATGTTGGTCGGTACTGTTTTGATACAATTCAATTTATTAAGAAGTTGTGTGGTATCTTTAAGGAACGTAGGTTGTTCCATAATATATGGCTGAATTAACTGATCTAGAAACTGTGAGATCGGCTGGAGTAATGACCCCCTGGCTGAAATGATCGGTCTGGGGGGAGGGTCCACAGGGTTTTTATGAAGTTTGGGAATTGTGTATAGCACTGGAGTGATGGGGAAAGGGGTGAGTAATGAGGTGTAAATTTTTTTGTCAAGATGTCCAGCTTGGTGGGCTTCCAAAAGAACAGAATCCAGATCACGTTTGAATCCCTCCGTGGGGTTATGGGATAGCTGATGGTAGGTAGATTGGTCTTGAAGGAGAAGGTCAATATTGGAGATATATTTTGTGGAATCCTGTATGACGATGCCGACCCCCTTATCGGCGGGGCGGAAGATGACATCCTGGTACTGTGACAAATCTTGTAAGGCTTTGTGTTCAGCTCTGGTCAGATTAGTGTGAACCGTAGGTTGAGCTGCATGAAATTTAATGACTGCTGTGTCAAGCAGGCGGTTAAATGTCTTTAATGAGGCATTTGATGAAACAGGGTCAAATGACGTTTTTTTGTGCACAGCAGGTGTTTTGTAAACAGGCGCATTGTCACGTTGGTGTTGAAAGAATTCCTTCGTTTTCAGGGACCTATGTAGCCCATATAGGTCAATCTTCCAATCAAGGTCCCGGTGGGAATAGGTGGGGACAAAGGATAGTCCTTTGTTTAAAACATTTAATTCAATGGGTGAGAAGGTACGGGATGATAGATTAAATGTTACTTCCTCCCTTTGTTGATGGGAGGCTTGGAAGATCCTTTGGTTTTGGCCCCCACGTCGCGTTCTTCCTGGTCGCGCATGTCGACTTTTGAACGTGTGGCCCTGGCTAAAGGGACCGTCCGTGTTGTCTGAGGATCTTCCGAGTCTGTGACTAAAAAATCGCTGTCACTATTAGACTGTGACCGGTTCCTCCTAAATGATGGATTTCTGTCTTTCCAAGAGATACGGGATCTAGCGCGGGGTGGTGGATCTGTACCGTTCAGCCACCGGTACACCCTCTGGTCTTCATAATCGGATTGAACCGTTGTTAGTTTCTTTTGTTTAAATTTTAACAGATCTTGTCTATAGGTGTTACACTGTTGTTCCAACCGGTCCCATTGTGCTTGAAGCCTTTTATCTTCTAATTGAGGTTTAAATTTCAAGGTGGCTGCCGCAAGTTTGGATTTGGTATCTGTTAGAATGGTGCGTGCCTCGTCGATAACCAGTAACATCAGATCTAAGCTGCATTTATTAAGGATGGATATCCATTTGCGGCAAAAATCAGCACTGTTTCGACCAATGGTTGGCATATTTCTTATTCTGAAGCCGCGTGGAATCATTTTAGCTCGGAAATAGTCCGATAGTGATGTTCCATGTAGGAGGTAATCGGTCTCTTTGTTACGTAATTTAAGAAGTATCTGGAAGATCTCATCAGTGGAAGATGGTTCTGGTTGAACGTTAAGGTCGGTGCCAAACAGGATCTGTGTAGCTTGTTCTTCATTGTAACTGAGTGTCTCTGCCAGATGTTGTTTAAGTTCAATGAATGACAGAGTTCCCGAAGCTGTGGGAGATGTCATAGCAACCTGTGGGGAGATCCAAACTAAGACCAAAAACCGCTGCTGGAAAGGCTTCAGCTGAAGTAACAAGGGTGTGGACTCACAATATGGTTCAGTAAACACAGGAAAAAATGCAGAAAAAAGTAAAAAGAGCAAAAGAATTCTTTTGTAGTTACCCTGCATGGGGTGTAACTGAGGTGCCTTGATACATAGGGAACGAAGCCAATTCCCAATAGAATATTCAAATGAACACATCCGGCACTCTGTGCAACAATAGAAAAAAACAGGATGCTACCGATGTGCATCCTGCACCACATGCAAGTATTTGGAAACAGGTCACAACTTTAATAACCCACATACAGGCAAGCAATACAAAATCAGACATGTGGTCACATGTATGACACCATTTATTGTATATACCATCATCTGCCCATGTGGCTTACTATATGTCGGACAGACTATTAGAAATCTCAGGGACAGGATGGCGTTGCATAGATCTGCCATCAAGGCATCGCTTGATGGTAAACTCGTGGACCAACCGGTTGCACGTCACTTTAAACTAAAGGGCCATCCACTATCTAGTCTGCGATACAAGATCATCGACCACATTCCGAGTCCGGTGAGAGGGGGCGACCGACATACAGCATTATCCAGATGTGAATCCAAGTGGATCTTCCTTTTGGATACATTATCACCAAATGGACTTAATGAAAAATTCACTTGGAATGTTTTTCTGTAAAATGTACCCACACATCAGTCGGTCCCGGATCTGTTTCATCCCCCCCCCCCCTCCCCTCCTTTCCACCCTTCCCCCTTCCCCCCGCCCCTTTCCGTTCCCTTCCTTCCTTTTCCATCCCCCCACTCCCTCTCCCTTTCTGCCTTACCCTTCACCTTCCAATCCCTCCTTCCCTTCCCTGTCACTGCCTCATCCATCCCTCCTTCCGTTTTTTCCCCCTTTCCCCCTCTGTGCCGGGGTGCAGCAATCCAGCTGGGATTCACTCTAATTGCCCATCACCGTTCGCCAGCCCATTTTGACTTATTGCATAATCAGTCACAATGTATGCACTTTAATCCTTTGTAGTATATGCTGCCATAATCACGATCTGGGCATTTTCTATACTTCTTTATATTCCTTCAGAGCTCTCAGCTGAGCATCAGTAACTTTTATCTCTTTATACGTTTTTAAAGCACCACACTTGCACCTACTATTCACCCTTTTGGGTGTCATAAGTTTTGTCTACCACACACGTGACGATCTCTGTTTACATTCTTTCACAGTCTTGACGGGTCTCCCTGGCGCCTGTTTGCGCTTCCGTTGCTTAGCAACGGATACGTCAGCTATGCGCCGCCCGGGCGTCGCACCCGGAAGTCCCGGACACAGACGCCGGGAACACCTGGCTCTGCACTGCTTTAAAAGGTGAGTGATTCACTTGGTGGGTTTGGTTCTCGTTTTCTGCACATCACACTCTACATGGGTTTGCTTACCTGAGGAAAAGGCTTGATGCCTTGAAACGTCGTAAGACCTCCATGTTTTCCTAGTTTTTTTGCACTTTATTGTCTTGCTATGTTTTGCACATAAAAGTTTTTTTAAGTCCTTGGAGTGCCGCCTCTCGTCCTTTTCCAGATACACCTGAGCCACAGGTGGGGAAGGCATAGAAACTGCATTATTTCAAGGAGGGCACCCAGGCATTTCTATTGTTGCACAGAGTGCCGGATGTGTTCATTTGAATATTCTATTGGGAATTGGCTTCGTTCCCTATGTATCAAGGCACCTCAGTTACACCCCATGCAGGGTAACTACAAAAGAATTCTTTTGCTCTTTTTACTTTTTTCTGCATTTTTTCCTGTGTTTACTGAACCATATTGTGAGTCCACACCCTTGTTACTTCAGCTGAAGCCTTTCCAGCAGCGGTTTTTGGTCTTAGTTTGGATCTCCCCACAGGTTGCTATGACATCTCCCACAGCTTCGGGAACTCTGTCATTCATTGAACTTAAACAACATCTGGCAGAGACACTCAGTTACAATGAAGAACAAGCTACACAGATCCTGTTTGGCACCGACCTTAACGTTCAACCAGAACCATCTTCCACTGATGAGATCTTCCAGATACTTCTTAAATTACGTAACAAAGAGACCGATTACCTCCTACATGGAACATCACTATCGGACTATTTCCGAGCTAAAATGATTCCACGCGGCTTCAGAATAAGAAATATGCCAACCATTGGTCGAAACAGTGCTGATTTTTGCCGCAAATGGATATCCATCCTTAATAAATGCAGCTTAGATCTGATGTTACTGGTTATCGACGAGGCACGCACCATTCTAACAGATACCAAATCCAAACTTGCGGCAGCCACCTTGAAATTTAAACCTCAATTAGAAGATAAAAGGCTTCAAGCACAATGGGACCGGTTGGAACAACAGTGTAACACCTATAGACAAGATCTGTTAAAATTTAAACAAAAGAAACTAACAACGGTTCAATCCGATTATGAAGACCAGAGGGTGTACCGGTGGCTGAACGGTACAGATCCACCACCCCGCGCTAGATCCCGTATCTCTTGGAAAGACAGAAATCCATCATTTAGGAGGAACCGGTCACAGTCTAATAGTGACAGCGATTTTTTAGTCACAGACTCGGAAGATCCTCAGACAACACGGACGGTCCCTTTAGCCAGGGCCACACGTTCAAAAGTCGACATGCGCGACCAGGAAGAACGCGACGTGGGGGCCAAAACCAAAGGATCTTCCAAGCCTCCCATCAACAAAGGGAGGAAGTAACGTTTAATCTATCATCCCGTACCTTCTCACCCATTGAATTAAATGTTTTAAACAAAGGACTATCCTTTGTCCCCACCTATTCCCACCGGGACCTTGATTGGAAGATTGACCTATATGGGCTACATAGGTCCCTGAAAACGAAGGAATTCTTTCAACACCAACGTGACAATGCGCCTGTTTACAAAACACCTGCTGTGCACAAAAAAACGTCATTTGACCCTGTTTCATCAAATGCCTCATTAAAGACATTTAACCGCCTGCTTGACACAGCAGTCATTAAATTTCATGCAGCTCAACCTACGGTTCACACTAATCTGACCAGAGCTGAACACAAAGCCTTACAAGATTTGTCACAGTACCAGGATGTCATCTTCCGCCCCGCCGATAAGGGGGGCGGCATCGTCATACAGGATTCCACAAAATATATCTCCAATATTGACCTTCTCCTTCAAGACCAATCTACCTACCATCAGCTATCCCATAACCCCACGGAGGGATTCAAACGTGATCTGGATTCTGTTCTTTTGGAAGCCCACCAAGCTGGACATCTTGACAAAAAAATTTACACCTCATTACTCACCCCTTTCCCCATCACTCCAGTGCTATACACAATTCCCAAACTTCATAAAAACCCTGTGGACCCTCCCCCCAGACCGATCATTTCAGCCAGGGGGTCATTACTCCAGCCGATCTCACAGTTTCTAGATCGGTTAATTCAGCCATATATTATGGAACAACCTACGTTCCTTAAAGATACCACACAACTTCTTAATAAATTGAATTGTATCAAAACAGTACCGACCAACATGCTGTTATGTACTTTGGACGTCAAAAATCTTTACACGGTGATCCCTCACGATAGTGGCCTAGCAGCTATGGAATTGTTCTTGTTTCGACACCATTTTGACGCTATCCCTATCCCTCTGTTTCTGACACTGTTGTCAAAAACCTTAAAACAAAATTATTTCATGCATAATGGACAATACTTCATCCAATCCACCAGGTGTGCGATGGGGTCCTCAGTGGCCCCATCGTTCGCCAATGTTTATATGTTTCAACAAGAAGATGAATTCTTCTTTTCATCCATGGAGACAGTTAATAAAATAGCACTATATACATGGTATATAGACGATCTGCTAATCCTTTGGACTGGCACCGAACAGGAACTAATCACCCTCATTGAACACATCAACACAGCCAATTCACCCATCAAATTTACGTATCAGATTAGCCCCACAAGCATCAATTACTTGGACGTTACCATTGAGATTAAGGATAATTGCATCCACACCAAATTATTCTCAAAACCCACGGACCGTAACACGCTGCTACACCATAGCAGCTGTCACCCCCCTGCACTTAAACGCGGATTACCTAGATCACAAATGCTTCGGGCAGCACAAATTTCGAGTGATCGTACCACTTTAGTCACGACCCTGGATCATATGATCCAAAAATTTGCCCATAGAGGCTATAAGCTACGGGAGCTTAAGCAGGCCAAAAATGAAGTACTTAACATTCCTAGAGAACAACTGCTCTATAAAGTCCCACAACAGCCACTACAATCACGGATTCCATTTGTCACTCGGTTTTCAACAGCTAGTAAAGTTCTTCCACGTGCCACCAAAGGCTTATGGCCTATTGTGACTGGTGACAAAGATTTACCTTGTTTCAAAAACACCTCCCTGATGCCTAGCTACAAGAGGGGACCCAACCTCAGGGACTTTCTAGTGAAAACAAATATCACTCCAATTTTGAACGCCTCTACGCAAGTAAAAAAACCAGGATGCTACCGATGTGCATCCTGCACCACATGCAAGTATTTGGTAACAGGTCACAACTTTAATAACCCACATACAGGCAAGCAATACAAAATCAGACATGTGGTCACATGTACGACACCATTTATTGTATATACCATCATCTGCCCATGTGGCTTACTATATGTCGGACAGACTATTAGAAATCTCAGGGACAGGATGGCGTTGCATAGATCTGCCATCAAGGCATCGCTTGATGGTAAACTCGTGGACCAACCGGTTGCACGTCACTTTAAACTAAAGGGCCATCCACTATCTAGTCTGCGATACAAGATCATCGACCACATTCCGAGTCCGGTGAGAGGGGGCGACCGACATACAGCATTATCCAGATGTGAATCCAAGTGGATCTTCCTTTTGGATACATTATCACCAAATGGACTTAATGAAAAATTCACTTGGAATGTTTTTCTGTAAAATGTACCCACACATTAGTCGGTCCCGGATCTGTTTCATCCCCCCCCCCCCTCCTTTCCACCCTTCCCCCCACCCCTTTCCGTTCCCTTCCTTCCTTTTCCATCCCCCCACTCCCTCTCCCTTTCTGCCTTACCCTTCACCTTTCCATCCCTCTTTCCCTTCCCTGTCACTGCCTCATCCATCCCTCCTTCCGTTTTTTCCCCCTTTCCCCCTCTGTGCCGGGGTGCAGCAATCCAGCTGGGATTCACTCTAATTGCCCATCACCGTTTGCCAGCCCATTTTGACTTATTGCATAATCAGTCACAATGTATGCACTTTAATCCTTTGTAGTATATGCTGCCATAATCACGATCTGGGCATTTTCTATACTTCTTTATATTCCTTCAGAGCTCTCAGCTGAGCATCAGTAACTTTTATCTCTTTATACGTTTTTAAAGCACCACACTTGCACCTACTATTCACCCTTTTGGGTGTCATAAGTTTTGTCTACCACACACGTGACGATCTCTGTTTACATTCTTTCACAGTCTTGACGGGTCTCCCCGGCGCCTGTTTGCGCTTCCGTTGCTTAGCAACGGATACGTCAGCTATGCGCCGCCCGGGCGTCGCACCCGGAAGTCCCGGACACAGACGCCGGGAACACCTGGCTCTGCACTGCTTTAAAAGGTGAGTGATTCACTTGGTGGGTTTGGTTCTCGTTTTCTGCACATCACACTCTACATAGGTTTGCTTACCTGAGGAAAAGGCTTGATGCCTTGAAACGTCGTAAGACCTCCATGTTTTCCCAGTTTTTTTGCACTTTATTGTCTTGCTATGTTTTGCACATAAAAGTTTTTTTAAGTCCTTGGAGTGCCGCCTCTCGTCCTTTTCCAGATACACCTGAGCCACAGGTGGGGAAGGCATAGAAACTATATATAATATATATATATATTACCTGCTCCGGTGCCCTCCCTCAGTCAGCAAGACTGCAAATAGTCAGGAATCACGGCGGCACTCGGGAGACTTTTTGCTAGTAGTAGTGTTTTATTGCCAAACGTGCAATAAAACACTACTACTAGCAAAATGTCTCCTGAGTGCCGCCGTGATTCCTGACTATATATATATATATATATATATATATATATATATAACAATACATCAGGCGGCACTCGGAGTAAATAGCACTGTAACGCAGGATTCACATCAATGTTTCAAATCTTAATTTGTCATCAGGATATGTATCCTGATGATGAATTAAAAATTTGAAACAATGTGGGCATTATGTGTACAAGCGACAATATAACTGTGGACTTAATCTGTATAATGGGCACTGCTACTGTGGGCATTATGTGTATGATGGGCACGACTACTGTGGGCATTGTGTATAAAGGGCACTACCACTGTGTGCATTATGTGTATAAGCGACCCTACTACTGTGGGAATTACAGATGTAACCATGCTCATTTTACTGCTATGCACGGCTTGTTGCATGGTGTGCTAGGCTACGACTATACACAGCTGGCGATTGCGTAATTAATTCCTAAAAGAATGAATGAAGCGACCGATGGCTGCAAATAGTCCCAGCCTGGCACGCCATGCAGCATGACACATCACAGTAAGATGAGCATTGCTACATCTGTATGTGTAAGGGGCACTACAGTGTGCATTGTGTATAAGGGGCATTACTTTGGGCATTGTGATTAAGGGGCACTACTGTGTAAAGGGCACTACTGTGCAGCATAATGTGAATAAGGCATACTACTATTTGGTGTAATATGAATCAGGGGCTCTATGTGCAGTGTAATGTGAAAAAGATTGTGCTAATGTGTGGCGTAATTAGAATTGCTACAGTTGTGTGGCCATGCCCCTTCCTTGTAAGACCACACCCCTTCGGCATATTCTATCCCTTTATTAAATATGGGAGAGAGGTCGCAAATTTAAAGTTTGCAGGGGGGGCGCCAAACACCCTAGCACCGGCCCTGAGTGTACGGGTGCTGGCACTGTTGGCATTCCTGGAGTGCTGGCGGTGTCCTCAGTGTGGGGGTGTTGGCATCACGGGAGTGCCAGCGGTATCCTCAGTGTGGCGGTGATGACAGCGTGGAGGTGTCGGCAGTGTGGGGGTGTCGGCAGTATGGGTGGCGGTGTCGGCAGTGGTGTAATTAACGTGGTGCGGGCCACAATTTAGTCCCATTAAAGTCAATAAGGACACAGTGATTGACTGAGAACCGTGACAGATGGCTCTCTCAGCCAATCAGCGGTCAGCCCATTGACTCAATTGGACTTTTGAAATTGGTGCTCAAGCCAAAACCGCAAGATCCGACAGCAGGATATTGTGGGTTCGCCTCGGGTTAGGATCCAAGGCAGCCAGGGCAGATCCGAGCCCCATCTTGATTTCCTCGGATCTCGGGTGTTCGGAGCGGTCCGGATTTCTTAAAATCTGAACCGCTCATCTCTACTCTCCAGTTTATGACTCTCGATGGCGTAGTATATCTGTCCCTTATTAGTATGAAAGTCATCAGTGAGTTTCAGCAATTTGTTGCAGGTAAAAAGGACAAACTTGACAAAATCTAAATGAAAACTCACTCTAGACTCCCCTAATGCTTGTCATAAAATGGCACAGCCCAGAGAGATTGATCAAACTACTGCACATGCATTTTGAGCTATTTGTCTGGAGAGAAGATAATGAATAGTTACAATAAACATATGTATTACTTTGTCACTAATTAATACTCAAGTAAGAGGCCTCAAAATAATTAAAATATTTATGAGGCCTAATTATTTTAAGATTTTATTATAAATAAATTATAATGTTTAAGAAAATAATTTAAAATTAAGTGTTAATTGTAGACATATTAATTACTGTAAATTAGATAATTTATATGGAACTTGTTAATTAAATATAACAAGAACAGACAAATAGAACAATAAAAGAAAAGCAACAAAGCAAAAGAAGTACATGTCTCCACAACATAAGAGTACACATATAACACAAACATATTAGTTTGACAACGGTAATAGAGGCATCTTGCCAGAGATTTACAGTTGTACACTATGTTGATTTGACATTTGGGCATTTATCGGTAAACTACCTATGCATCACTGCCACTATGAGCTCATGCAGCAATTGATTTGTGATTACACTCACAGTGAGGATTCACATGCTCATTGATAGGGATCAGGTTCAGGGCATATATAAGCCACAGATTGTTATCCTGTATGCATGAATCACGTCTCCGATGTCTCAGTTGAGTGACTCACTATCTTACAACTATGACTCAGGCTTACAATACATTAAGGTGACAATACATAACATGAAACAATACCTAATGCTTGCGGAAGGGCTGGCTGAGCGTAGGACAAGTACAGTAGGAATGTGTTCTCATAGTTGTGACTGAGGTAGACCTTTCAGGAGTCAAATCTCTTGTAGGTGCTGGATGACTGGTACAATGAGATACATTGATGATGATGATTATCCGCAGCACTTGCTAGCCACATATGGCTGATTGCAGGTTGACGCCTTTAGCTGCCAGTAATTCATTTACTGCTATAGGATATGCATTTGTGACTATATATATGCATTATTTCATTGATATTTTCATTTGTACTGTGGTAGGAAAGTCGAATGTCATTTGACTTTTAAAACAACAGATATACTCTTATTATGTATTTGTATTTATTTAAATGTATATGGTAAATGCAGCTTTCACCCTGTCAATTAGGCTTGTCGCTTGGATACTTTTTGTCAGCAATCTCGGACAGGTGATGACCAGAAACCCTGTTTAGTAGCTAACCACCTAGTGAGGTCAGCACCTGGGCTCCTCTTTGGCTGTGTTTTCATCGTCGGTGCAATGCAGTCTGTCTCAGCAGACTGCATTGCACCGAGGAACCTCGGGAACCTCCTGGCTATTTCGGTAGAGTAGGCAAGTATGTTCTTCACACATGCCTCTTGCTCAGGGTTTCTACAGGTAACTTCAGACTTTCTACACAAGCTGTGCATGCATATTATGAAGCTCTGTATGCCTGCAAGTGTGTTATTTCAATATATTGTTACACAGCATTATTTTGTAGTCCAGTTTCTTTATCTATTCTGGACCAGGGAGCAAAACTTTAATGAGTGTGGCTGAGAGACGCAGATGCTATGAAGAGCGAAGAGGTTGGGTTGGAAGATATTTTGAGATAAGGTAGTTTGGTTAATGACACTGTGTGTGAGTAAAAGTATTTTATATTGAATACGGTATAATACAGGTAACCAATGGAGGAACTGACAGAGAGGATCCACAGCTGAAGTACTTCTAGCAAGGAAGATGCCTTTAGAATGGATTGTATTGGTGAGAGTCTCTTTTTGGTCAGATCAGTAAGAAGACTATTGCAATAATCAATGCGGGAGATCATAAGAGCATGGATTAGAGTTTTTGCAGTGTCTTGTGTAAGATATGGTCATATTTTGTATATTTTTTTAGACGAACTGTATGTAACATGATTTTAAAACAGATTGAATGTGGGGAACAAAGGATTGATTGTTGAGTTCTCAACAGTGATAGAGATATCAGGTTGGTAACTACAATTGGTCAGTGGAAATATAATCAATTCTGTTTTGGAAATATTACGTTTGAGGTGGCGAGATGACATCCAAGATGAAACAGCAGAAAGGCATTCAGTGATACAGACCAATACAGATGGTGACAAATCAGGGGAGGATAGGTAGATATGAGTATCATCTGCGTATAGATGATACTAAAATCCAAAAGTGCTGATTAGTTTTCCAAGAGATGAGATTCAGAAAATCAGAGGGTCTAAGACTGAGCTTTTGGTACTCCAACTGATAGAGGTATCGACAGGGGCACTTCTAGAGAGTAGGATGCCCATGTGCAGACTCCATCTGGGCACCCTCCACTCTAGATAGATAGATAGATAGATAGATAGATAGATAGATAGATAGATAGATAGATAGATAGATAGATACTTTTTATTGCCATTGTAACAAGGCACAATTAAATTGCAATCCAGGTCATACTGTATAGGTTACAAATCAAAATAAAACTGAGGATAACAGATGGGAAAAAGCTCTTCTTAAATTGAGATGTTCTAGCTTTAATACACCTGAACCATCTTTTAGATGGAAGGAGAGCCAACAGTGATATGGACTCTGGGCACTAGAAGTCACTAGGGAACTCTAGCACTGTCTTAAAGTCTACTGCTCATGCGTAGTGATTTTCTAATTACGCATGTGTGAAAGACTAGAAAAATGGCCGCCGCACCATGTTCCGAGTGATTTCTGCAGCACTGCTGATGTGGGACTCTGGAGGGTAAGATTTGAAAAAATGGGTGCAGTATGTGTGTCACCCGACCCAAGTGGCCCGTGTGCACCGCACATCCTGCACCTATTATAAATACGTGAGTGAGTAGCAAAGTGGAGGTAGATTCAGAGAAGCAGGCACTGAAAGAGCAATTAGGTAGGATGAGAACAAAGAAAGGGCTGTGTCCTGAAGACCTTGGGATTGTAGTGTTTGTATGAGAAGAGCAGGATCAATGGTGTCAAAAGCAGCAGAGAAATCAAGAAGAATAATGTCATGAACCTGGGTTGAGAGAGTTGGGAAATCGGAGATTCTTCCGATGGTTGGGAAGAAGAGCAGTAGTTGTGTCGAAATAGAGACGGATGAATTTAGGTCTTCCTCATGCAGGATTAATAGAACATACGTACGTGAATGATGCTGAGGAACACAGAATGAAAGATAACTTGTGAATGAAGCTGAAGAACACGGAATAAAGATGACTTGTGAACGATGCTGAAGAACTCTGAATGAAAGATGACTTGTGAACGATGCTGAAGAACACTGAATGAAAAATGAATTGTGAACGATGCTGATGAACTCTGAATGAAGGATGACTTGTAAATGATGTTGAAGAACTCTGAATGAAAGATGACTTGTGAACAATGCTGAAGAACTATGAATGAAAGATGACTTGTGAATGATGCTGAAGAACTCTGAATGAAAGATGGCTTGTGAATGATGCTGAAGAACACTGAATGAAAAATGACTTGTAAATGATGTTGAAGAACACCGAATGAAAGATGACTTGTGAACAGTGCTGAAGAACTCTGAATGAAAGATGACTTGTGAACAATGCTGAAGAACTCTGAATGAAAGATGACTTGTGAATGATGCTGAAGAACTCTGAATGAAAGATGGATTGTGAATGATGCTGAAGAACACTGAATGAAAGATGACTTGTTAACAATGCTGAAGAACGCTGAATGAAAGATGACTTGTGAACGATGCTGAAGAACACTGAAGTCTGCGAGCCTAGAGGCACACAGGAATCTGGAAGCACTGGAGTCGAAACACACTGTATGCAGGAAGCACTGGAGTCTCTGAACACACTGCAGGCTGGAAGCACTGGGACTCTGTGAGCTGTGAAACACACTGCAGGAAGCACTGGAGTCTCTGAACACACTGCAGGCTGGAAGCACTGGGACTCTGAGAGCAGTGAGACATGAGTCTGGAAGGAAGCTTTGCAGTGACGATACTCAGGTGCCGGTGCTTTGCTTGATGCCTCCTTTTGAACTTCCCGCCCTCATCTCATTGGTGGAGGGGCGGTGATTATGTCACCAGCTTTCTCGCCCCACGTGGGCTAAGACATGGTGGTGCCCACGGAGCGGGGAACCGCCGATGGCAGCGCTACCCGCACACCGGGACCTAGGCACCGGTGGGGAGAGAGGATGCCCCAGGGACCAGGACATGCGGCAGGGTAAGTGTGGCAGCTGCCGCTGTACGGCCATGACAGTACCCCCTCTTCTGGGAGTGGCCCCTGGACGCTTTCCTGATTTGGTTGGGTGCTTGGAGTGAAAGATTCGCACAAATCAAGGGGCAGAGACATCCGAAGCCTTCACCCAACTTCTCTCCTCAGGTCCATAACCTTTCCATTCCACCAGATACTGCAGACTCTTGCGACAGTAACGAGAATTGAGAATACTCTGGACTTCAAATTCCATTCCATCTTTGGTCTCCACTGGAGCTGATCTGGGAGAGTCTGAATGGAAATGATTTAGAATGAGAGGACGGAGAAGAGAAACATGGAAAGAGTTCGGTATTCGGAAATGAGAGGGCAAACCCAATTTGCAGACAGCAAGATTCAGGACTTGGAGTACAGGGTAATGAATCTCGGAGCAAATTTCATAGCAAATTTCATAGCACATACCTTGAGACGAAGGTTGCAGGTGGAGAACCATACCCTGTCACCAACCTTGTATTGAGGAGCTGCCCGTCGTCTCTTGTCCATGAAAAGTTTGTATCTGATGGAGACCTTTTTGAGGTTGGCATGAACTTTACTCCAGATGCAACTGAAGTGCTGTAGAGTGGAGGTTACGGCAGGAACATTTTCCGTAGGACAAGTTGATAATTACAGAACTTGCGGATGGAATCTATAATTGATGAAAAATGGAGTCTCCCCAGTGGAGGTATGATACTGATGATTACGGGCGAATTCTGCTCAGGGCAACAACTCCACCCAGTTGTCCTGTGTGGGAGAAAGATAAATGTCGAGGAAAGTCTCTAAATCCTGGTTGACTCTTTCGGTCTGTCTGTTGGTTTGTAGGTGGTAGGCAGAAGAAAACTTGAGTTTTATTTGTAGACCAGAACAGAGAGCTCTCCAGAATCTCACAGTGAACTGAACCCCTCGATTGGAAACCACCTCCTGAGGTAATCCATGTAGCCAAAATTGTTCCTGGATAAATAATTGAGCCAGCTTGGGAGCCGTTGGTAGACCTGACAAAGGAACAAAATGTGCCATTTTCGAGAAGTGATCAACGATCACCCAGATGGTGTTATAACCCTTGGAAGGAGGCAACTCGGTGATAAAGTCCAAAGAGATATGGGACCAGGCTCTTCTAGGAATGGACAAAGGATGTAGCAGACCAGCAGGAGGGAGATGAGGAATCTTGTGTTGAGTACATTGAGGGCAGGAGCTCCAATAATCTTGTATATCTCTCCTCATATAGCTATCATAATGCCACCCACAAGAGTGACCACACTTAACCTCGCGGTCTACCGCAGACCGCAAAGTTCCCACCATGGGATATGATGTAGCGCTGCCATGCTATATTGTATCCACAGTACTCCGCCTAACTGACAGTGCAGGAGCGCACACAGGGCCGTCTTTCCGTATGGGCTCAATGGGCTCTTGCCCAAGGGCCCCAGGAGTATAAGGGCCCTAGGCTGATAGCTGAGGGTCCCCTCTTTCCAGGGGTACCAGATTTTTCAAAATCGGCCATGGGGAACCGGAGATATCCGACCTCAAAGTAGTGCTCCCCATCCAAGCCTGTTAATTGCTCTTCCCAGCCAGATATCTCGGGTTCTGTCTGACTTAGAGTTTTTCTGAGGGTATAATCCAAAAGCTGCGACTTTTGGTGGACACTGGCAGCTTGTCTCTACTATGCCCAGAACCAGAAATATCAGCCTTCAAGCAGCTGGTCCCTGCTTCAGCTCCACACGCCTAATATGCAGTTTTAGGTTTTCATTGGTGAATTGCTCTGGCACCTGAACTCTGAGCCCTAATTCCCCAGTACCTTGTGAAAAGTGGGACTCTTTAGTTTTTTATCCCTTTCAAAGCTAAGAAATATATTTTCAGGAACTTGAGATATCTGCAGTCAAGCAAGCTGCCCTCCCACCAGAAAATTATAAGTATTAAGCCCACTCCACTATCCACCCTTCCCCTACGTATTAAACACCCACTACCACCCTAAAAGTCATGTACCAGGGCTTCTTCATTCAGCCCAATGCCCCCTTCTACAGTTTAGCCCCATTTGTGCAGTAAAGGAGTAATTAGCAGAAATGACTGCTCCAGGTCCTACTTGCTTAGCGGAAGATAGAACACCCCCTACCACCCGCGGGACTTCAAAGCTGCCACTGATAGCACCCCCCACCCCTACCACTGGAGGATGGGTAGGGGGCCCAGTGCATTGCTGTGCCCAGGGGCCTACACTGCTGTTAAGACAGCCCTGAGCGCACAGCCAATCAGGAGAGTGCCATGACGTGGCGCTCCCTGATTGGCTGAAGGGACCCTCTTTGACAGGAGTCACGAGGGGTCCCGACATTCGGGGAAAGGGGATCCATGTGTAAACATGGATCCTCTTTCAGTTCGTGGGTCGGGTGAGCATTTTGTTTTTTTGCCAAGTACGTGGATTCTAACTTTTAAGAAGAGGACTGATCTACTCCGGATTCTTTGTAAGTATAATTTTATTTACAGGTACCCCTGGATTCTACTGGACAAGAGGACCGAGTGCTTCGGGTCAACATAGGTAAGTATGGGTGTGTATGTAAGTGTGCATCTATGTGCATTAAACGTTTACTTTCACAGTGTCTGTGTATTGTTTTTATTTGGGTATTTTTTGTAGTAGAACTACAGGTACCAGCAGGCCAATTTTCCCCCTGCATGCTGGTACTTGTGGTTCTCCAAGTACCAGCTTGCGGGGGAGGCTTGCTGGGACTTGTAGTTCTGCTACAAAAAACAATATTTTTTTTTACACAAAAGGCTATCAGCCTCCCAACCACTGCCCACGGATGGGGTGTACAGCCTCGGGCTTCACCCCTGGTCCTTGAGTGGCTGGAGGGGGGGACCCCTTGATTTAAGGGGTCCCCACTCCTCCAGGGTACCCTGGCCAGGGGTGACTAGTTGGGGATTTAATGCCAGGGCCGCCGGGACCAATATAAAAGTGTCCCCCGGCTGTGGCATTATCTCTCTGACTAGTGGAGCCCGGTGGGAGAACCCCAGTCAGTTTTTTCCCTGTATTTTTACAACCAGGACCGGCTCAAAGAGCCCGAGGCTGGTTATGTTTAGGAGGGGGGACCCCACGCAATTTTTTTTACATTTTTAACCCATTCTGCACTTCTCAAAATGCACATAATGAAGCCCTGCACGGATCTCACAGATCCGGCCGGGATTCCTTGTGTTTTGTCAGGCAGTGTTTTACTAATCACTTTTGTAAAACACTGCCTGACATTATGAATCACATCGACATCAGAAAATACGAATGTTGAAAACTCGGCAGCTTAGTAAATTACCATATCAGGATTAAAAAAGTTGCAGGAAAATGCACCCGATACCATTCGAGATCAAACTCTCTTAAAAATGGCACAAACATGAATATTAGTAAATAAACCCCCATGTGTCTGCCTTACATATCTGTTCTGCCGAAGCACCATGTTGTGCTGCCCATGAAGGACCTACCTTACGTGTAGAGTGAGCAGAGACATTAGCCGGAACAGGGAGATCAGCTTGAGAATATGCACTTGAAATCGTCATTCGAAGCCATCTTGCTAGCGTCTGTTTAGTAGCAGGCCATCCCCTCTTGTGAAATCCGAAGAGGATGAAGAGAGAATCTGTCTTTCTGATGGCACTGGTATAATCCATGTAGATCCTTAATGCCCGGACTACGTCCAGCGAAGCATCTACTGCAGAAAATCCCGATTCCTGAAAAACCGGGACGACAATATCTTCATTAAGGTGGAATATAGACCACACCTTAGGAAGATACCCAGACCTAGTTCTGAGAACTACTTTATCTGGATAAACATCAGAAAAGGAGATTAACATGTCAGTGCTCCTAAATCTGACACTCTTCTAGCTGATGCCATAGTCAGCAGAAAGCGAACTTTAGCTGTCAACCATTTAAAATCCACTTTATTTAGTGGTTTAAACAGTGCAAATTGAAGGTCTTTGAGGACTAGACTTAAGTCCCCAGGCACTGTAGTAGGAACAAAAGGAGGTTGAATGCACAGAATTCCCTGGGAAAAGTGCGCACATCCTGCAATTTGGCAATTTTCTTTCGGAACCATACAGTCAATGCTGACACTTGTATTCCAAGTAAGCCACCCGTAAACCTTTATCCATTCCTGCCTGAAGGAATGCTAGAACCCTGGAATCTCTGAAAGATTTTGGGTCCATACTTTTTCCATTGCACCAATGAATATAGGCTTGCTATATTTGGTGATAAATACGAGCCAAGGAAGTTTTCCTTGCTCTGAGCATCTGTGAGAATCCTCTTACAATATAGATTTAAAGAGCCACGCCGTCAAGACAGTTGATCCAGATATTTGTGATAACAAGGACCCTGCCTTAGTAGATCTGGGCGTAGAGGAAACAGAAAAGGTATTCGACTTCTGCGGATCAGTGTACCAATGCCTTCTGGGCCAAGCCGGGGCTTATTAGAATCCCGGCATCTTTGTTGTATTTTCCTCACTATCCTAGGTAGCAGGATGATTTGAGAAAACACATAAGTGAAATGAAATTCCCATTAAAAAGACGTCCACAAAGATCACTCCCTGATCCTTTGTTCCTGACCCAATTATGGCTTTTTGTTGTTCATATGGGACTCCATAAGATCTATCTCTGGCCAACCCCACTTGTCTACCCGAGTAGGGATAGAGCACCTTTCTATCAAACTTAATTGATTTTGACAGGTTAACGTCCCTGCCCACCCACCGGCTAAACACCCTTTGATATCAAAATATAGTGCTTGATATCAATTTTATATAAAATTTATAGAGCTCGATATCAAACTGTATTAAAAGTTAATTGCTTTGAAAAGAATGTCACGCAACACCAGTCGCAGAATGTCACGCAATGCCGCGCGTCAAATCAAGCGGATGAAAGAAGCATATTACACAGTATTAAAACCGGGTAGTTTTAGCAGTATTGATAAATATTATGGTGCGGTAAAAAATAAATGTAAAAGATCCGACGTAAGAAAGTGGTTACAAGAACAAGACGCATACACGTTGCACAAACCGGCAAAAAAAAACTATAAAAGGAACATGATATGTGTGTCGGGAATAAATCAACAGTGGCAATGCGATTTGGTTTCGTTCATAGATCTGTCAAAATACAACGATGGTATTAAATACATATTAACCGTCATTAATATATTCAGTAAGAGGGCCTGGGCTGAAAGTCTGACCGCTAAGAACGCCGCAACAGTCGCTAATGCTTTTGAAAAAATAATCCAGCAGGGGGAAGTGCCGAAGAGGCTACAAACCGATAACGGTAAAGAGTTTCTAAACAGAATCCTAAAAAAGGTATTAGAAAAATACGGTATAAATCATTTTACAGCCAATAACGATGTGAAAGCGGCGGTTATAAAGCGCTTCAATAGGACTTTAAAAACATGAATGTGGCGTTATTTCATGGCAAAGAATACCTACAGATATATAGACATTTTACAAGACTTCATACACAGTTATAATAACACCATAGAACAATTAAGCACCCTCCAAATGATGTGAATGACTCGAACGCTTTGAGTGTCTTCAAAGTGACCTACAGTGATTACTTTAGAAGTAAGAAAATACCCACTTGTTTAGGTGTTGGTGACCACGTCCATATTTCTAAATATAAGGACATATTTCAGAAAGGCTACGAACAGAGTTTTTCTGAGGAGATATTTGTAATACGAGGTGTGAACACGAAAGGTCTTAAGCTGCTTTACACGTTGGAGGATCTCTACAGTGAGACTATTACAGGTAGTTTTTATCCCGAAGAGCTTCAAAGCATACCAAAAAACATAACAGGGTTTACAAAGTGGAAAAGATTTTAAAAAATAAGATGGTCAGAGGTCGGAAATACACTTTATACAAAAATAAAAGATTGGATAGGATCCTACTGGTGGCGCAAAATCAAAGTACAGTGGTGTTTTACTGTGATGTTCACTGTCCGTTAATGTTATTGAAGAAGTCCATTAATTTCATAGTGAGTAGTCCTCATATGAATTCAATTACATTAGATGATATGTAAAAAAACACAAATAGTATAACAAAGTTCAGTACAAGTTTCAGAAAGAGTCAATAAAAGAGGGTGACTTCTGCCCGGACTCCTTAAACTATTCGTGATTCGGGAAGTGTGGTAGTATCTGTACAGGTTCACCCCGGTGTCGAAGGTAAAAGTAGCTCCTCACATGTGTGCTTACTTTCATACACCCCAGACAAAACCTATAAAGGTTTCTTTAAAGCCTCTTAAGTGAAAGACTTCTTTCAATCAAATTAGACGTGCCATAAATATTCATATATACACTCTCTTGAAATTGATGCTCACATCCGTGCTTACTTCAAAAGATGCCGTTCTTTCATATAACGGTTTCTTTTTTCAGCAGACTGACTTGTCGTCCTCACTCACTTCATGACTTCGTATTGGGCTCGGTATTAAGCACAAACACGAAGGGATGTATGAGGATTCATGTAAATTTATTATTAAAATTTCTTAAAAACAGATTCTGGTTGATATACCACAACAAAGACCACCAAAAACAGATGTTATATAGCACAGTCCAATAGTGAAATAAGATGTTAACCCGTTTACTTGCTGAAAAACTGGTTGGAGTGGTACTTCAAACCTTCACATGCTCCACCAACGCGTTTCTACTAGTTAGTCTTTGTCAAGGTGCATGTGAACTATACCATACCCTCTATTTATACATAGTAGGGTATATGCATCCACCCCTTCCTGGGCGGGATCCTATTAACAAATTAATTCATAAATAAATAAATTAAAAAAAATCTAATTAATATCCTGGGTAAATAATCCATGTGGCATCTATACTGGGCCCAATTCGTTTAATGTCCCCATATATAAGAAAATATTTTTATTTCATATTTAACGCTAATGCATTCCATCTCCTGTGGAATGCACTGTATTTCCGCCAGATTTCCGGCGGAAGCTCCCATCCTGTCACTTAACAGGCTTTAAAGAAACCTTTATAGGTTTTGTCTGGGGTGTATGAAAGTAAGCACACATGTGAGGAGCTACTTTTACCTTCGACACCGGGGTGAACCTATACAGATACTACCACACTTCCCGAATCACGAATAGTTTAAGGAGTCCGGGCAGAAGTCACCCTCTTTTATTGACTCTTTCTGAAACTTGTACTGAACTTTGTTATACCATTTGTGTTTTTTTACATATCATCTAATGGAATTGAATTCATATGAGGACTACTCACTGTGAAATTAATGGACTTCTTCAATAACATTAACGGACAGTGACCATCACGGTAAAACACCACTGTACTTTGATTTTGCGCCACCAGTAGGATCCTATCCAATCTTTTATTTTTGTTTAATCTTCTATAGGTGTGTGTGGTGACACATCAGGGCAGGACCCAACGAAAGGCAGCAAATCAAGTACGCAGGAACATACCTTAAATTGTTTTTGTGGAAATACACTTTAGTCAAGTGGCGGGGATACCCCGCAAAATTTAACAGTTGGGTTGCGGCATCAGAGGTAAAAGATATATAAACAAAGAGGATGATAAATGATAAATTGTTCTACATAGCACTGCCGAGTAACGCCTCAGCAGCCACATTCCCACAAAATAAGATTTCTAACTATACGACAAAGTTGGCTAAACCGATAGGCTTAAATGGCAAATGGGAAGTGGCTCTTACAGAGATACAATACCCGCACATGTGGAATAATTTGGATATACAAGATTGTAGGCTACAAATAACACAGGACAGCATGCTTTCCAAGTCGGTTGTGGATTTCACAACCGTGTGCGTTAAACCCGTTTTTTATAAAACAATCGACGTGCTACTGGATGTAATCAACGCGGAAATTGGGCGGCATAAACTGGAGGGTGGATTAAGACTAACGTACGATCCGCTTGAGCGCATTGTAAAATGCGACAGTAAGCAGCTGTATCAACTCACTGCCGGTGATAAACTGACAAGGATCCTTGGCTTACAACCTAAATCTAAGATCTCTAAACCATGCGCCGACATCAAAGGCGGTCAATATATGCTGTACGTGTACACAGACATTATCGAACACCAGAGGGTCATGGATAGTTATGTACCGCTACTTCGAACTGTTGAAATTAAGGGTTATAGTAATGAGGTGATCACAATACGATACGAGAAGCCTGATTACGTACCATTGTGCAAAGTGCATTTTGACACGATAGCCATAGAGATAAAGAACGACCAGAACGAGAACATGGCATTTAAGTTTGGGAAAGCGATCATGAAACTACACGTCAGACGCCTCAAAACTGAATTTTATTTACTAAACATAATGGTCACTGTTAAAAATTATGGAGCTCCAGCTCTCTATGCGCAATATTATAAATCTCAAACTGGTAATGGATTACCCGGTTTTCACGGCAGCGCATACATGTACGGTTGCGGATTAGGCGGTATATTTCGAAGTCTGTTCAGAAAGGCTGTGCCGCTTTTCCAAAGAGGCCTGGAGTTAGCAAAACCCCACGCAAAAGATGTCACCGGCCAGGCTACAACGGCCGTTGTGAATAAATTACACGAGGCAAACCGAGCGAAGCAAGATGGTTCTGGATTAATTTATACGCGGAAAGGGGCAGTTAAACGAAAACGGAAGCGTTCAACGCAACTTCCGCCTTGGTGCATGCCCCTTTTAAACAAAAACTGAGGCAGGCGCAACTTAAATAAAAAAAGGAATCCGAAGCGGAGAGTTGGTGATATTTTTTAAGCATGTATTTCATACACAACGAATCCATGGAATGCGCAAAATCTGAGCTTGATCTTTTTGACGTGCACCCGACGCAAACCAACGTAGAGAAAAGTCTATATGTCGAAGTTCAACCTTTAGCGGCATTATCCGAGACAGCTCTGCTTGAATTCTATATAGCGGGCAGCGGTGAGCACTACTACGATCTGAACAACATGCTGCTGTACGTAACCTGTAAGATCGTACGGTCTGACAATAATCCGATACCGCAAGGGGCTCGAGCAGCGCTTATTAATTACACCATAGCAACTTTATTCAACCAGGTGGATGTTTCTTTGGGCGATAGACTCATATCACAATCCAATAATCTTTACGCTTATAGGGCCTACATAGAGACCATACTGAATTATAGCTCAGATGCATTATCCACAAAACACACAACAGGATTATTTTACAAAGATGTGGCTGGAGAACACAACACCAGGGAGCTAATTGGGATAAAAAGAGCAAACTCAACGGTGCAAAGTCGAACAGTGGAATTGCTAGGGCCACTACACTGCGACCTTTTCCATCAACATTAGCTAATTTTAAACGCTGTTGATTTGAAGATAAAAGTCACCAGAAACAAAGACTCATTCTGCTTAATGTCGGCGGAGGCGGACACTTTTAAAATTCAGATGTCGCTGCGTCCTTGTTTGTGAAAAGAGTTCAGGTTTCATCAGCCGTCCGGATCGGACACGCTCAGGCCTTGTTGAATGGCAATGCAAAATACGCGATTGATCGTGTTGGTATGAAAATATACTGCGTACCAACGGGTAGTAGAGTATTTCATTTAGAAAATCTGTTTTTAGGCCAAGTACCAAAAACAGTTCTAGCTGCATTTGTAGACAACGAAGTGTTTTCAGGAGCCTATGACAGGAACCCTCTACGTTTTGAACATAAAAACGTAAACTTTGCATCCCTTTACCTGGATGGCACCCCGCATCCCGCCAAGCCATTTCAACCCGACTTTGAACACGGTAATGCTGTTCGCAAGTACATGTCACTCATACAGATCACAAATAAGCAGAAATCAGATTCAGGTATACTAATTGACCGTGAAGAGTACCTCAACAGTTACACTCTATTCGCTTTTGATCTTTCACCTGAACAGGAATGTGCTGAGCACCTCTCGCTAATCAGAACAGGGAATCTACGCGCCAAATTCCGTTTTGCTGAAGCTTTAGACCGGACAGTCAATGTGATAATATATGCAATATTTGATAATATCATCTAAATTAATCAAATACTTTATGTGCTGTATGATTATCTATAAATGAAATAATTTTTTTTTATATTTATTGTATATTTTAACATATTTATCGCATGTTTTAACAAACAGCATTACGCAGCCACAAGATGAACACATTACAGATAAACTGCATACTGTACGCAAACCCAATGATGTGACTAATTTTTAAAGGTACCTTTTCATGCGATATGTTACCGACCGGTAAACTGTCGCAATACACCTGTGCATTTGTAATCAATACGCATAGCAGCGTGCAGCCGGGTGAGCACTGGTTGGCCGTTTATTTTAACGAACAGCTTGAATGTTACTTTTTTGATTCTTACAGACTAGCCCCTGACAGCGCCCTATTCCCAAAGGCTATAATACAATTTTTAAACTTGAATTCAAAAAGTATTTATCACCAAAATAAACAGTTGCAAAATTTTAACAGCACCGTTTGCGGGCAATATTGTGTATACAAATATGCGGTAGTACTCGCCCGTTTTAGTGTTGACACAAAACGTAATGATCGTTTTGTTTAAAATTTTGTAAGACGTCTCTCCCAAGAAGTCACTGTCTGAGTCAATATGCGGTTAGATATATACAGTCTTGTGTAATTTGTAACCAACGTTGTGTGTGAAGTGTTTTATGTACAACGCGTCATAACTATGACGTGTTGTACATAAAACGCTTCACACACAACATTGTGTGTGAAGCATTTTATGTACAACGCTGTATTGTTTGTGTAACTTGTAATCAACGTTGTGTTTGAAGCGTTTTATGTACAACGCGTCATATCTACGCTGCTTTTCTAATAAACAACGTTGTTTATTAAACTTTATATCGTTTGATTGAGATTTCTTCCGTGTATATCAATTAGAAACAATGAACAAAACGCTTTTATATAAATCATTAGTATATTTTATTGGTATATACAAATCATAGTTACAGAAATATAGGCGTTGAATAACACGGTAAAACTTCACATTTAAAACATTACATAAAATATTATTGACGCAATACAGGTTAAACATTGTGGTGCAAAATACCCACACAAAATACAGTGTATACAAATAGTATAAATTAGTTATTTGTTATAGTTTCAGCCACTGTGTTTTCTGAAATAGATTTACATCACTTTTCCTAGGTAGTAGGTAGCCTTGCAGCGTTGTTAATCCTGGGGATCTTAAAACATTTATTCGACTTTTGTTAAGGGTTTGTAGCGACATGGGCGATGTAACAGCGCCATCAGAGTCATCCTGCTTCTCGGCTTTTAAGCGATCTAGGTACATTCTATTTACAGCATTGTCAATGACGGTTGAGGGAATATTTAATTCAGACATAGCGCACATAAATTCAGACCAACCGTTTGGCGTATTACGACTCGACACACCGTGGCTTTGCGTGATGCTTCTTATTAGATCTAACATGTTGGAACCTGGTACAGTGCTGCCTTTATACAGAAACTCCCCTTTACGGTTCCAATCTGTGATGTGTTTAGGGCGGGTCATTTTACTCAATAGTATTTCACAGGTTTTTTATACCTAGCATTAACACCGCTCAAAATCTCATGATAAACAGCATCGGTAGCAAACGGCTGTGCCGTATTATTTGATTCATAACCAGTTTTTGCAACAGGGGATAAAAGAGCTAAAGTTGACATTTCACTATCAGCTTGTTTACTCAACACCAGATACCTCTGCAACAATGCTGTATATCGCTTTGCCTTTTCATATTCTGATAAATCATTATTCTGTAGTATTTTCACGATCTCTACATCTAGACCGTGCGTTGCTGTTTTACGTATGTCATCGCTGTTTGGCTTGTTATGTAAATGGTCTATCTGATTCTGAGGCACCAGATACATTTTCTCAGCGTACTACATCAGCGATTAGACAATAGTCCTGTAATTAACAGTATAGCAAAACCAAGCAGCAAACCGATAAAACCACCCGATTGTTTCACCAACCTCTTCTTTTTTCCAATGGCACATTTCTTATTACAAAGCAATTTTATAAGCTCTCACCTCTTTTTAAGGTAGTTCAACTGTCGTTGAGACAGAGGTATTTTACCTTTAAGCGTGTTGAGTGCTATCTCACAAATTGCTGTGACAAAGCATTGGATAAAATAGCGTTTCTTTGGAACAGGCTGGCTTTAATTAACGTTTTTAAAAGCGCCCAATTACGCCTTATCCGACCCAACATGTTCACAGTTGTTACTATGACAATGAATGACTAAAGGTTGTACGGTTATGGCTTTATAGAACCGGGATTCTTAATGACAAAAGCAACAGGTGTGTCTGGTGGGAATAAGCCACTTCATAAATGATAATAATCAAGAGCGTTGTTTCTTAAATCAACCAGTAAATACCCATAAGGGGTCTCCGTCATGGATTCATAGGATTCGAGAGAAAAACGATATTTCGATGGGTACATTTGTCTAGCCAGAATGCCCACCTGCATTTTATCCCTGGGTTTTTTGAACAGAACCATATATTTTGTGTTTAAATTTATAGTCCTGCTCTTTTTACCTTGACAAAATATGTTTTGTACAAGGTACAGGATACTGAGATTACGATGGTGTACATACTTTGTGAAAGCTTTCTCAACCTCAGAATTATTACCAGCTGGGTCCATCAGATCATCAATCACTGTTAAATTAATCTTATCAGGGGAAAAAGTTGATCATCGCTAAAAGACTCGGGTAAACCCTCTATAAAACGCATAACAGGGAAATCACGCAGAGGTTAGTCGTATATAGGTTGCCAACAGGTGTAAAACCAAACAACATTATCAGGTACATGTGTCATATGCGTAGCAGCGTGCTGCAACAGCATTTTCACTAAAGATCTTTTACCCAAATTGGACGGGCCCGCTAAAATACAAGAGAAGGGGTGCTGAAATCTGGTGTCCATCTTAATAGCCGAACGGAATTGTTGTAAAGCTGTCCGTAAGAGCCCGTTTAGTATAAACACACCTTTGCGTCTTCTGCAAAGTCCATGTCTGAATCCGCCAGTACTTTTTCACACGTACTATACCGGGTTGATGAATCACAACCCTTTTCTGGTCATCGCCTTCGGGGGTTTAAAGGATAATCTAAGACCAGACCTTTCAGACTGTCAAAGTTAACATGCTGCGCATTATCAACATTGAACGTTATACCTTTAACTTTTAAACAGGTCTTTCCATTGTTTAGTTGATAGCCGTATGATTTGGGCCCAGCTGAGACAAATTCTGTTATATGGGTGCCTGTGGGTAGTTCACTAGTCAACTCACCTAAATAATCACCCAATGGCGGGTTCCAGTCACCAAGTCTACTGACAAAAATTACAGAATCTGTGTCGTGATACAGATATCTATCTTGTAATCTATCCAGTAGTTTGTACAACTCAACACAAGCATAAGCAGTTGTGAAGATAGCTATAGTTACATTTGAAATTGCTCCCCTGATGTAATGGTCTTTGGCATACCTCCAATTTACCATAACTGTATCATCGTCAACAAAGTCCAAAGCGGACACATCATAGTACGGTAAGATCGCGTATTCAAAAAGTTTGTCGGGGTCAGTCACTAGACCCGTATTGGACATGTTGCTACGTTGGCCAAATTTACCCCATAAGGAATTCAAAAACAATTTTGAAATTTGTCTTTTGGCGGGGTTGATTTCTATGTGATCAGGCCGTAAAGACACACCTTCATTTTTTTGATAGGCATCTATATACTCTTGGCATTTCACAGAGTCTGTACACCAGTCAGGATAACCAGATGCCTCTTGTTTATCCCTGAGGTGCGTTTTAATGTAACCTGAAAACAATTCATCAGATCTCTCATCAAAATGCTACACCTCATAGATTTTACACACTCTGTACCCCATTTCTACAGCCAAATTTAGTTCCACAGTACACCATGTACCAATGAGTGCCCATTTTTCTGAATCATGAATGCACTGCTCAGTCTGTCTAGACTCGGTAACGGAAACATTAACTTACCACCTATTTTAACCAGCAGAACCAGAAAGAAAAGCCCACGAGGCGGGTAAACTTTAACCCTGGCAAAACCGAAATACTTTGTGACATCACCAAAATCCTTATAAATGATGTACGGGTGTTGTATAGGATACGTTTTGGTTTTGTTAACAAGAAGGGTACAGGCTGGTAAAGTCAAAATAGTGGATTTTTTCATCACAATTCTGTTTTGTGATACAGCTTTATGGTGTTCGTGCATCCGCCATAAAGAGCATCACGTGGCTCCAAGGGTTCGGGTAATTCTTTACCCTTCAGAAAAGCTTGTAGACCCTCATCAGACTCTAGCATAGATGTCCATTCACAACCCCAGATTTCACATATCTGAAATCCGCATCGTTTAAGGTAGTGCAACTTCACCTGCGTCTTGTGGTGCAATTGACCGTAGGTCATTTTAGTCAGTTTGTTTTCATCATCTGTGTTGTAACACGCTCCACAGCCGTGATAAAAAACAACCTTAAAATTCAAAGGCTGTGGGTACGCCGTTAATCACGGCATAACCATCCAGGCTGTATTTACCGACTTTCTTTTCGCCCCCTTGTAAAGCATGTCTTATACTCACATCTTCTTTGTGCTCTATGTACAATAACCACTGTATGGCAGTCGTTGAGTAATGCTTCTGAGTCTTGTGGTAGTTATCGCCCGGCACAAGGACCAGTGTGTTTTCCTGTAAAAATTTACAGCGGTACATGGCCATGCAGACAGAAGCCAGGGGGACCAATTGAAAAGGCTTGAGGTGGCGCTTAACCACAACATTTCTTTTTTCCTTAGTTATTAGAAACTCCTGTTCTGTCATGGCTATTACAGTAGACCTGAAAGCCCGACAAGCTTTTTGTAATATTTTCTCATCATCTTTACAATATTGTATGAGTTCTTTTTGAAAGTTAAATGGCTTGTGTACACACTGATTGTACCACGCTGTAAACTCAGATACTTCATCTGACATCATGTATTGTGGACAAAAATAATCTATTGACGGCATAGCCCTATGTAATTTTGGTTATCAGCTGTGTTAAAAAAAATGTGGGAAATAACCTTTGGTACCGTCAAACCCCATCGCCTTTGGTTACTTGCTAAGCTGCATGGGTAAAAAAATTAAAGAGTCGATAAACGTTATCTTCAAATCTTTTACCGTGATGCACATTATGTTGCCGCCTCTAGATAATAATTGCATCTTTAATTTCTCCTTAATCAGCTGGTGCATCACAAAAATACACATCATAACGACCTGCATTATGGGCTATGAATGTGTAATGCGCAAATTTTGGTTCATGAACGTCTTTACAAAATCTTCGATACACGCAACACCCTTAAACTCCAAGTCTTTCACTCCCATTAATGTTAGAGCGTAACAGTATTTTGGTATGTGCACCCCCGTCTCCTGCATACACTCAAAATCATAAAAGATGTATTTCTTTGTGGGTTCTTCCGGCTTGATGGTTTGTATATAACACAAATGGTTCGAAAACCCATCAACGGTCACCTTACAGATGGGGCACTTTAGGCCTCGGCAGTTATGGTCTGTTCGCCGGTAGAGACAACACCTGTCACAATTTACATGTTCAAGACAGGATATTTTGTGATCAAAAGCTAAAGCTTTGTGTAGCTCTAAACATTCGTTTGATTGACAAAATACCCTACACACCGATCACCTCAACGCAGTCACCCCATCGTCAATACAATCCGACCTGTGACAAGCCTTACAAAAGAAAAGACAATCGTGATTATTTCTATGATGGTTAATGCTATGACAATGGCTGCAATAATTTTGGGCACCGAGAAATGCTTTGATATCGAGTATCCCATAAAAGTGACAATCGTGATATAGCACAAACAGGGTGTCTTTGTAACGGCTGTCCGTACAATGATATCACCAGTCTCCATTACTGTAATACAAGATCTTAATCGTAACATTTAAGTAATTTTCAAAAAATGCAACGTCACTAAAGCTGAGCGCTTTATCAATCGGTAGATTCACAGCTTCATGTAGTTGGATCGCTCTCTCTCTCTCGTATTACATGGCCATTGGCGTTGTTACCTTTATCCAGAAGTTTACAGATGCTAGCGGCCAAACACAGGTTATTACTGATGTTTTTGAAATCGTACAAATAATGTCGATATTTTTTAAATAATAAGGCTGTACGGTTGGCGTAGTAAATCCCTTCCTGTCAAACCTCCGCCCGCCCTGTTCCTAAAAACACTGATCACAAACCTTAAACCTGTGGATAATAAGAATTCAGCGTTACTTTGAAGTGCGTTTGTAATCTGGTTAAAAAAAACTGGCTGTATCTAATGTTTCTTGCGGCTTACGATGCGTATAGATAGCATTGTGTAAACCGCCCCCCTCCAATCTAAGCTGAACGCGGTCGGAAGGATCCACGCCAGCTAGGAAGCCATCAAGCATGGTCTGTATAGCCTTATGAACGGCTTGAACTCCCTCTACAAATGATGTAACCCAGTCCAAATTAAAAAAACGATAATGGTTGTGGTACTCAACGGCTCTGAAATTTGGTCATTGTCGTTCATAACTGTTAATCGCTTCTAAGTATACATATTGCCGACCTTCATCATTACCGGGTGACTCAACCCCGTGTGCCTCATTATGTAAGGGGGTTTCAACGCGTTCAATATTGTCAGGCTGTGATTTGTCAATCGGTAATGCTTTGGGTGGCGATTGTTCTAAATCTACATTACTCGCGCTCTGCTGCTTGCCTACCACACATTCCCAGGTTGGCGATTGTTCTAAGTCTACATTCTTTGCACTCTGTTCCCTGCCTACCACATGTTCCCAGGATGGTGAATGTTCTTAGTCTACAAAACTTGCCCTCTGCCCGCTGCCTACCACCCGTTTCCTGTACTGCTTTCGCTTTCTCAATCTGGTTAATGTTGTTACAGCCTGTTTCACATTTGCACGTTGGAATAACTGTGAGATTTTGTATGTTACACAAGGTTTAATTTGTGGGGGGGTTTTACAGACATTTAAATTTAAAACACGCATCGGCCGATGCATGGTCGAGTGATAGCCTGCGCACCGGGGCACAAGCGTTTGCCGATGCATATGCCCTGGCGTCCGTGGTAAAAATATTGGGCGTTGATGTTACCCAATCAACCGCTGTAGTATTACCTGGAATTCCTGCAACAGCTGATAACACTTCATCAGAACTATTGTGCTGTTCTTGTGTCATTGACTCTACACAGGGAGTAAAAAAACTCTTGAGCATTTACGTCCTCAATATTTGATAACTCATCATTACCAGCTATGTGTCTTGTTTCTGTTTCAGAGCAATCCTGTGTATCAGGAATTATGATTACATCAGATTGCAACAATTGCTTAACTTTCATATCAGAGCAATCCTGTGTATCAGGAATTATGATTACATCGGATTGCAACAATTGCTTAACTTTCATTCTTGGCGTGATGCCCTCTTAACCTTTACAGTCTTTGTATTACCAGCGACATCCCGGTCTGCAGTGTCAAATGACGTGTGTTTTGATGTTACATCGCCCTTGTTACTTACGCTTGATACAGTTTGTAACGTGATCCTTCTCCGTTGCGATGTATCATTTTCGGAATACGACAATTTTCTTTTAAGATCTGTAAATGCTGAATTATGACCTTTCTCGTTCGTTCTTGGTCGAGCCAGCCTACGTTTGTTCAGGTTGATACAGCCGTGATGCATCCCCATAACCGATGGCCTAGCATTCTCCTTTAGGCGGTTATGTATGATCGACGGCGTTGCAAATTGTTGGTTCTCCGTTTCAGCGATGGTTGTGCGAATTATTGTTTTCCCACTTGTACTAGGCCTGTGTATTTGCGCATCTGTATCATGGCCTCCTGGTATCATTGGATCATATCATCACGCTACAGCGTCATCTGTAATACATATATTATAAAATAATTATAAACACAGACGCGCGTAAAACAGCATTTAAGTTACTGTATAACAATATACCATATAACAATGTAATCAGACGCTTGTAAATCAGCATTTAAGTTACTGTATAACAATATACCGTATCACAATGTAATCAGACGCACGTAAAACATTTAAGTTACTGTATAACAATATACCATATAACAGCATTTGATTACACACCTTCTTTATATTCGAATGTTTGAGCCCGTCTCCCTGTCGAGCGGAGAAAAACCGGTTGCTCATCAGCAGCATTGCCGGTCTGTTTAGCAGTGTTGTGACAATGTGCAGGTATGTTCAATATGTCCCGCAGAATACTGTCAGCCATCGCGTTATCCATTATTGTGGAATCTTTAGCCGGTGAAAAAATAAAAAATAAATTATTACATATGGTATAAAATTAGAATAATATGAAAAAGAGCTGCATTATTGAGAACATAAAGTGTGTACAGGTGACATCAATGCTGCACAACATTACAAGCATTTAGCTTCATTATTTTTTATTTATTTTCAAATATAAAACTTTTTTATTATTATTATTTTATTTATTTATTATTAATATTATTATTATTTTTTTGGCTATTAAACGTTACTCACAGGCTGCTGGCAGTTCCAACATAGTAGTAAAAGCTGGAACAACATTGTAATCTGAACCAAATGGATTTCCTCCAACATCATCGAAATTCTCTGTGTTTGCGGTATCTGTCGTTTAATTGTGAGAAATAACATTTTAAATTAGCTAATTATCAACTTTGTATCCACAATGTTGTACGCTCGTACTATTTAAACTTTTAAAAATAAGTAAAAATGAACTAATTGTAGGCCGTGGCTATAAGTTCATACTATTTAAACTTTTAAAAATAAATAAAAATGTGTCAATGATTTTTATAGGCTTAGCTTACCATGGTTCATTTGATAACTTGGTAAAACATCATCTTCAGAACCGGTTGTGCACATGTCGTTATCTTTGTTGATAATGTTCTGCATTGTCTGTCGCTAATCCAATAATGAAAATGAGATACGATTAATGTCTGTGTTCTTTTAAACTAGATTAAAATGTAGATACACTAAAATATCTTTAAAATATAACATTTGTAAAATATGAGACAGCATCTGTCTTCAAAAAATATACATGAAATAATACAACACTATTACATTTTATATAGTGCAGCATATTTAAACAATCTGCAGTAAAACATCTTTTCCACACACACAACTATGTATTTCCAAAACAAGCGGCTTTAAATACATCGTACATTGTACACGGTACTTACAAATACACATAGCCCCCTCACAACACAGTCATTAGAGCCAAAATGATGATGATAATAATAATAATAATAATAATAATTACAAGACCTTGAACACGTCACAGTCAAGTTAGAGTAATAATAATAATAATAATTTTATTCCCTCACAGCTCAATCATTAGAGCCATAATAATAATAATAATAATAATAATTACAAGACCTTGCACATGTCACAGTCAAGTTAGAGTAATAATAATAATAATAATTTAATTTTCTCTATTTTGCTATCATTCCAGACAAAACAACACCCGTGTGACTAAGTCTAGTAAAAATCTATGTGTTTCCAAAACACGTTGTTTTAAATACAACAGACAATTTTAAATACAGAGTACATTATACACGATACTTACAAATACACATAGCCCCCTCACAGCACAATCATTAGAGCCATAATGATAATAATAATAATAATAATAATAATAATAATAATAATTATAACACTTACCGTGACATTGTATGTGTGTGTATAGCAATGTAGCTTAAGTTGAAATTCCTTCTCAGAGCTGTGTCCCATTTCAGAGCTGTGTCCCATTCTTATAGTCATGGCTATGAGCCAACTGGCCCCCACCAACCTGTGATATGCCGTCCCACATTTCCAAGATGCAGGGCGGGGATTTTAAACATATACACTTTGGACGTATAAATTATTAAGTATGATATTTATTTTCAGTTACAATGAAAATATAATCTCTTAGCGGATCCGTAACCGCTTTGTTTCACGCTTTTAAACAATACCAAATACTTATAATTTACCATTTATGAGATTATTTCATCCTATTTTCGTGTACTTCTATTTAAAGTATTGTGGTCTGTTGCAACACAGTAAGTTGCCTTTACTGTGGCTAACGAAAAATAAATAAAATAAAAATATAATCTCTTAGCGGATCCGTAACCGCTTTGTTTCATGCTTCTAAACAATACCAAATACTTATAATTTACCATTTAAGATATTATTTCATCCTATTTTCGTGTACTTCTATTTAAAGTATTGTGGTCTGTTGCAACACAGTAACTTACCTTTACTGTGGCTAACTAAAAATAAATAAAATAAAAAAAGATTTGAAGCTCATGGTCATTGATATATATTTAAAAGACATCTCTAATTGCTACATAATGTATTACAGATCTGTTTGAAAGTTAAGATGTAATTTTGAGGCAAAACATTGACCAGTAGGTGGTGCTAATGGTAATTTGCAGAGATTAATACGTTATGTACATTAATGATAACCAGACAGTCTGTCATTAACTGTCTTTGTGTCGGTGAGTCTGTAGCTGATACCCACACTACCGGACCCCTATTGGGCATAGGTCATGCTATAATTGTATCAGGCTGTGTACAGCCAACATTGTTTATTGTTTTTTTTATGATGGGCTGCTACTCCGTACATCTAAGACTTTTGTAATTTGCGCTGTCATCATTAATCACGCATGGACCTGGTAATTAAAATCAGTAAACTTTTTAAATCATAACATGTGTGAGATAGCCTGAAATTTTAGCTGATGGAATGTGAGTCCCGTACATCTAAGACTTTTGTAATTTGCACTGTCATCATTAATCACGCATGGACCTGGTAGTAAAAATCAGTAGACTTTTTAAAGCATCCCATGTGTGTGAGATGATTTTTTTTTTTTAGCCGATGGAATGTGAGAACCCTTTTGTGTCACTTTAAAAACTGTGTAATATATTTCTTTCAGTCTCTGTGCTACTTTAAAAACTGTAATATGTGTCTTTCATCAGCTTGATTTGATGCGCTGCATTGCGTGACATTCTGCGACTGGTGTTGCGTGACATTCTTTTCAAAGCAATTATCTTTTAATACAGTTTGATATCGAGCTTTATAAATTTTATATAAAATCGATATCAAGCACTATAATTTGATATCAAAGGGGGTGTAGCCGGTGGGCGGGCAGGGGCGTTAACCTGTCAAAATCAATTAAGTTTGATAGAAAGGTGCTCTATCCCTACTTACCCGAGTCTGAAACGACTTTAGGGTGCAACATCCATTCGCTTACCTGAATGACGTGTCAACTGAGAAAACTGCTCTTCAGTTTAGGACTTCCGGACAAGGCTGGAAGATGGAATTCTGCACACTTTAGTATGTGATTTACCTCCTTCCTTGTGTCACGATCTGGGTAACTGGACGCTGTTTCCTGCCTGTTAGGTGTCTCCTGAGGTTGGCTCAGTGAGCCAGGGCCGGGCTATAACTATGTTTTGGGTTACATTTCATGGGTATTGCCTGCAGCGCTGGTTCAGCGGCCTCCTTAGTGTATACACTTGCGGTGGTGTGGTGCTCTCAGCCCCGTTGCGGCCGTCATTGCCGCGCCTGTAATCTTACGCTGGATGTGCGTCCTCTGTGTGCCGTGGCCGCCGCCATTACCATTTGACACATGGTTCCTGAGTGCTTCTTTTCCCTTCAATCTCCGTCAATGGGCGCAGGCATTTTGGATTGAATCACATGATACTCTCCTCACCTATCCGCAGTGCTGCCGGAGCCTGAACATAATTGTAAGCCAATCCCTGCTATCCAGCAGGTATAAATATCCTGTCTCAGCACCAAGAAGGTTGTTAGTTCTTCCATTGTCTCTCCAGCATTCCAGTATGCAGTTTCACTAAAGGACTCTCCTGTGAATACCTGCAGTATAGCCTGACTCCCTTGTGGTTACTCTCTGCGGTGCAGCTCCAGTTCTCCTGTGCTGATGCTCTGTCTAGCACATGTCTAGGAGTCCTCTTCTACCTCCTAGATTTACGTACCCGTCAGCCCCTACAACTGAGGCTTCCAGCTACCGACACCAGCCCTCAGTTGTGACACCTTGCTGTTTAGCTGCGTATTCCTCTCTGAAAGTTGAGGTACACTACTGACATTTTCTTGTCCTTGCGGATCTGGACCAATTTTCCTTTAGGCGTGTCCCATGCCTGAATCAGGACCCAGTATATGGCCCGAAGTGCTAACAGGTTTATTAGCAGGCAACCTTCTTCTGTTGTCCATAGTCCCCGGAATCATATTCTTCCGGACAATGGCCCCCACAGCCCTGAAGACAGGCATTTGTTGTCAGGATATCCCAACCTGATATCCAAAAAGGTGTCCTCTGATCTAGATGGAATGTATGTAGCCCCCAGGCTACTGACTTCCTTACCTTTTATTGCCAGTACCACGTACTTGTTTGTGTATTGTCCATCTGGCCCACCTACACCACCTGGTATTCACAGGTGGTCTACTCTCAGAGAATTTAACCATGCACAACACTGCCTAACTTCCAACATCAAATGAGATTGGGCATATCCAGTGTGATGCGGCTGTAGATGGAAACAGATGCTGGAGAGGTCTTGAGTGGAATTGTGCCCACTCCACCATGTTTATTGTTGACACTGTCAACCCCATCATTCGCATTGCTGCGTGAATTGATATTGTTTGACTATGTAATAACTCTCCTACCTTTACCTTGGATATCTTGTTCTGAGGTAACTATTTTCTGCAGACTTGAATTCAGTACAACCCCACCGTGAGTCATGTTACGGAACCAGAGATGATTTTTTCCAATTTATGAACCACCCATGCATCTGCAGACACGTTATTGTGTGTTGCAGATGGCACAGAAAACCTATCCTGTATTTGTGCCAGGATAAGAAGGTGGTCAAGGTATGGCAATTTTCTTATTCCCTGCTAATGGAGATAAATTGCCATAATCGTTTTGGTAAATACTCTGGGGCTGTGGCTAACCCAAAGGGTATGGCCTAAAACTTAAATGTTGCTGAAGGATGGTAAACCTTGAGATAACACTGATGGACAGTGCTATAGGAGCCTGAAGGTAAGATTCCTGACATTTCCAGGAATACCATGTAATGTACTGGCTCCCCACCAAACTATGGAGTGCCATGTCTCCATGTGAACCGTAGTACCCAAAATTATCTGTTTTGACTGTTTGACATTGAGAATGGGGTGAGGGATCGTTTTTGACCCAGGTGGGAATGACACCCCCCCCCCCCCCCCATTGTGCATGGGTTACTGGAATGATTATTCCTGACAAAAACATTTTCTGAATTGCTTCATGCAACTCCCTCGCCTAGACCTCTACCCGGGACTGGCTGAAACAGAAGAACCTTTGAGGAGGATGGTTCTTGGAAGGAAAGTATAACCTATAGATACCGCTTCTTGCACCCAGGCATCTGTTTGTAGACTGCTACCAGATCTGTGCAAATTGAAGAAGTCGGCCCCTTATTTTGGAGTCCCCCAGAAGGAGGTCCGCACCATCATGCTGATGGCTTATCCTCTTGTTTGAAAGCTGGCCCTCTGGTTGCCTTTGCTTTTTTGCCTTACCAAACTTATTGTATTGAGGCTGTTACGTTCCTTTATGACCGACAAGGCCGAAATCGGCCCCCTAGGTTTAGGGTTATATGTGGAAGGAAACGTGACCTTCTTAGAGTGAAACGTGACCTTTTTAAATGTTAACTCCATCCCAAACAGAAACTTCCAGCCAAGGCAAAGTTTCCAGAACCTTCTTAGATTCTGAATCAGCTTTCCATGTTTGTGAGTGAAACTGCTTTGTGAACAGCTATTGTTATTGCTGATGCCCTAGAACATTAGTGTCCATATGAGCTATATGGGATTCTTGCTCACTTGTAGGTGCTGAAATCCTGTCTTCCAGTACCTCAGCCCAATGTACCTACAGCACCTGGTATTTCAAGGTGGTTTCCCCTCCAAAAACTAACCAGGCCCAACACTGCTTAGCTTCCAAGATCTAGTGAGATTGGGCCTATCCAGTATGGTGAGCCATAGATTTGCAAGGGGAAGTCATGGCTGGCCTTATGACTGCCCCAGACCAAGGGAATATGGTCTTTTTTGAAAACCATTCCTCTTTTGACGGCAGAGGCCATATAGATTTTTGCACTATCAATGACATGCATATCTATTTAGGGAGGCACTTCCTATTTTAAACAGTCCCCGGCTGGAAAAAGATATTGGAATCCCATTTACCGGGTATTCTATTTTATTGGGTGTAACCCAAACCTTCTATTTTATTGGGTGTAGACCTCGTGAAGAGGCCCTTTGGGACATTTAAACACAGGTGCCTTATTTTTACCCCAGGCTCTGCTGCCTTTATTGACAGACTAGCCTTTTTTGGTCTCATTTATTCAGCTTATTCATTTAGCTGATACCTTTTACCTGTTCTTAGTATGCTGAAGTAGAGTATATAAAGCTTTCATCGTCTGATGATTATCATGTGTAGTCTGTGAAGTCGATGATTTATTTACCTTCGGTTCATCAGCTTGTCTTATTGGAGAAGCTGTTGGGGATATACCGCAAGTAGTGAGCTGCATGGGTTAATACTGTAAGAATTAACTTTTCAGCTAAACTGGACAAGGTCTGTGCAAATATCGCCCCAATGGGTCTATCTATACCTAATGTAGATCAGGGAAGTATTATGCTTAACAGCAACCATTTTACACATAAACCATCTTGTACTAGATCATAGAGGATAATATAGTTTTTGCAAAAACAGTGTTACTGTAAGTGTACCCTCGTCACCTTTGCCGCTCTTTTAGACATGATAAATAATCAGCACTTTCACAATGTACTACACAATTTGTGACTGTAACCACTTTTTCCTAAAGTGATATCATGTGTGACCCTACCCATGCACCTGCATTGAGGATCAGAAGATCAACCGACAATCATTTATATTAAGTCAGCAATCACACTAGCAGTCAGTCACATGTTATATATTAGTCATATGAGCATATTATCAACTACAATCACATCTCAAAGTATGTAGGAGTATATATAACTGAATTCTGTTCTATACAGATCTTTAACGTATTCAGACGCATTGCGAAGAAAACCACAGTAATGTACACAGACTCATATGCAATAGGCACTAAAGTTAACTATTCATACTAACAAAAGTAGATCGAATTTTAGTACTGTATAACCCGTACTCAGAAGAGTGGGATACAGGGAGACAAACCCCACTTCCAGGATCGATCAATACATTAGCGAATGCTGAGTGGATCCAGACGCTATTAGTGTACACTGCCGCTCAGGGAATTTTTAGTGAACACAGACGCTCAGTGAACGCACTGTGCATGCACACGCACCTGTCTGCGACCCGTTCTCCTCAGGGTCATGCTTAGTGTACACAGACGCAGTGGCCTATGCTGTGACCGAGACCCCTCGTGGTAGCGTCTGAGATGGAAGTGAAGCAATCAGTTCATGGCGGGAGACTCGCGGAAACTGGTCATAAACTGGGGGTAGGGGCGACCAGGAGAGCGTCTGACCCCCCACCACTGACATCAACCCTAGGGATCACAGCCTCATACTAATCCTGGTGCCTTATTATCCCTAAGGCCTAGCGCTGGAGCACCCGTGGTGGCGGCGCGCTAGCTACTGTTTGGTAGTCTCCTCCCAATACAGTGCAGCTGTGTCTGTATTCTCCTTCTAAGTGGAACCGATGCCTTACCTGCTCCCCGTGCTCCGGCCACAGCCTGGTAACGTCTGCTGGAACTGCTAGTATATCCGACACAGACGCCCATCGAGACAGCACTTGTACCATGGGTAAGCGTTGTTGTGACCTGGAGGAGAGTTGTTGGAGTGACTCTTTCCAATATGCGTGTAAGACGCTGTTAGGAAAGATCACTCAGAAAACATAGTAAGACTACAAAAATAAATTAATAAAGCTTAGGGCTGCCAAGAACAGCAGCCCTGTGACCATGGTCCTTCTCCTGCTGCACCAAACAAAAAACTGATTTGCCTGAGCCAGTGGGCGGGGATATATGGACGGGCCCATTGCATCCTGGGAGGACTGAAAGCTTGTGATCGTTTGGTGCCAATCCGCTGTCGCTCCATCATATCCCATTGTTATCCTGTGGATAACCTGTGGACCCTGCAAGAGAAACATGGTCTTAGCCCCCCTTTTCTTTTTCTTCTTGAAAAAGAAATCAGCTCCAGCCAAGGAGGTAGAGGGATGAATGAACCCTTTTTGAAGATTTGATTTAATATAATCTGACATGGCTTGAGTCTCTGGTAACGACAGAGAATACGTGCGACCTCGAGGCGGCATCTTTCCAGGGATTAGACAATGGGACAGTCCCATAGTCTATGGGGCGGTAATTGATCGGCTGCTTGCTCAGAAAACATGTCTGCAAACTCCTAAATGGGTTTCTGGAATAAGCTCTTCGTCCAACTTGGAAGACACACGGAGCGGGTAAATGGGCAAGAGGCAACTAGATTGACAATAGGAGCTCCAGGACAGGATTTGCGAGGACTTCCAGTTGACGTGGGGGTTATGGGTCTTGAGCCAGGGTAAACCGAGGACAAGATCATGAGGCATCTCCCGAATTACTAGGAACACCAGATATTCAAGATGCAGAGCTCCGACCTGCAGCTTGGTCGGCTCTGTGCGACTTGAAATAAGGCCATTGGAGATTTGGGTACCATTGATAGCCATCAGTATAATTGGTTGTTCGAGGGACTTCATCTTCAAGCCCAGACCCCAGACACACGAGAGAGAGATCAAATTCCCAGCGGCTCCAGAGTCCAGCAAGGCATAGAAAGGCTTGGTGGTAGATTTGCAGAACAATGATACAGAAAGTAAACAGTCCACTGCTGGAGAAGATTTAGACGTGGCACCCAACTTGACTCCTCCGGAACAAGCTAGGCTTGCCCGTTTCCTGGACATGATTTACAGAACTTGATAAAGTGATCCGCGGCTCCACAATAGAGGCAGAGTTTACCCTCATGTTGTCATTCATCCGGAGACAACCTGGACCGGTTGATCTGCATGGGTTCGTCCGGACCTGGTAACGCTGCTTGCCTAGGCGGAAGAGGCTGGAACCTGGACCGATACGACCGACTGCACTCACCACCATGCTCCCGCATGCGGAGGTCCACCTTGACGCAGAGTGAGATTAACTCTTCAAGCTGATCCGGCAGATCCCTGGTGACCAGCTCATCCTTCAGGCGGTTGAGAGCCCACTCCAGAAGGCAGCCCTGAGGGCTTCGTTATTCCAGCATAATTCCAGCATAATTCCGATGCAATAGTCTGGAATTGGAAGATTTTTTGGAAAGAAGCAATGAAATCGGTGTAATTGGAGACCAACGGATCAAAACGTTCCCACAATGGAGACACCCAATCCAATGCTGAACCCTCGAGCAAGGAAATGATGTACGCCACTTTGGAACGATCCGTGTTGAAATTATGCGAGAGCAGTTCAAAGTGCACCTCGCGCTGGTTTAGGAACCCGTGGCAATGTTTAGAATCTCCGTTATAGCGGGATGGAGTAGGAAGCTGGAGGCGTGATCTGACTGCTGCCATAGGCTGGATGCTACTGGAAACGGCTACCAAAGCAGGTACTGGAGTGGGGCCCGGAGCCACCAAAGCCAAATATGCTTATATTTGATTAAGATGGACTGATAATTCCTGAAGATATTGCCTCACCTGGCCATGTGCCGCCTCCTGACTCTGTACCCAGGAAGCCAAGCTTTGGATGGCGCTTGCCTCCGCATTCCGGTCCCCCAAGTCCATTGGCCCTGAGTATACTGTCACGAACCTGGGTTGAGAAAGTTGGAAATTTGGGGATTCTTCCGATGGTTGGGAAGAAGAACCATAGTTGGGTCGAAATAGAGACAGCCGAATGTAGGTCTTCCTCATGCGGGATTAATAGAACATAAGTTTGTGAATGATGCTGAGGAACCCAGAATGAAAGATGACTTGTGAATGACGCTGAAGAACACTGAATGAAAGATGACTTGTGAACGATGCTGAAGAACTCTGAATGAAAGATGACTTGTGAATGATGCTGAAGGACACTGAACGAAAGATGACTTGTGAATGATGCTGAAGAACTCTGAATGAAAGATGACTTGTGAACGATGCTGAAGAACTCTGAATTAAAGATGACTTGTGAACGATGGTGAAGAACACTGAATGGAAGATGACTTGTGAACGATGGTGAAGAACACTAAATGGAAGATGACTTGTGAACGGTGCTGAAGAACTCTGAATGAAATATGACTTGCGAATGATGCTGAAGAACACTGAAGTCTGCGAGCCGAGAGGCACGCAGGATGCTGGAAGCACTGGAGTCTGCGAGCTGTGAAACACACTGTATGCAAGAAGCACTGGAGTCTGAACACACTGCAGGCTGGAAGCACCGGGACTCTGCAAGCTGTGAAACACACTGTATGCAAAAAGCACTGGAGTCTCTGAATACACTGCAGGCTGGAAGCACTGGGACTCTGAGAGCAGCGAAACACAAGCCTGGAAGGAAGCTTTGCAGCGACGATACTCATGCACTGGTGCTTTGCCTGGCGCCTCCTTTTGAACTTCACGTCCTCATCTCATTGGCAGAGGGGCGGTGATTACGTCACCAGCCCTCTCGCCCCACGTGGGCTTAGACATGGCGGTGCCCACAGAGCAGGGAACCGCCAATGGCAGCGCTACCCACACACTGGGACCTAGACGCCCGCAGGGAGAGAGGATGCCCCAGGAACCAGGACATGCGGCAGGGTAAGTACGGGTAGCAATAGTCTGGAATTGGAAGATTTTTTGGAAAGAAGCAATGAAATCGGTGTAATTGGAGACCAACGGATCAGAACGTTCCCACAATGGAGACACCCAATCCAATGCTGAACCCTCGAGCAAGGAAATGATGTACGCCACCTTGGAACGATCCGTGTTGGAATTATGCGAGAGCAGTTCAAAGTGCACCTCGCACTGGTTTAGGAACCCGTGGCAATGTTTAGAATCTCCGTTATAGCGGGATGGAGTAGGAAGCTGGAGGCGTGATCTGACTGCTGCCGTAGGCTGGATGCTACTGGAAACGGCTACCGAAGCAGGTACTGGAGCAGGGCCCGGAGCCACCAAAGCCAAATATGCTTATATTTGATTCAGACGGCCAGATAATTCCTGAAGATTTTGCCTCACCTGGCCATGTGCCGCCTCCTGACTCTGTACCCGGGAAGCCAAGCTTTGGATGGCGCTTGCCTCCGCGTTCCGGTCCCCCAAGTCCATTGGGCCTTAGTATACTGTCACGAACCTGGGTTGAGAAAGTTGTGAATTTGGGGATTCTTCCGATGGTTGGGAAGAAGAACCATAGCTGGGTCGAAATAGAGACGGCCGAATGTAGGTCTTCCTCATGCGGGATTAATAGAACATAAGTTTGTGAATGATGCTGAGGAACCCAGAATGAAAGATGACTTGTGAATGACGCTGAAGAACACTGAATGAAAGATGACTTGTGAACGATGCTGAAGAACTCTGAATGAAAGATGACTTGTGAACGATGCTGAAGAACACTGAACGAAAGATGACTTGTGAATGATGCTGAAGAACTCTGAATGAAAGATGACAGGAACCAGGACATGCGGCAGGGTAAGTGCGGCCGCCGCCGCTGTGCATCCGTGACAAATAAGAAGTGAGTTATGGCCTTGAGATTTAGCAGTGACAAGACCATTACCTCAGTCAGTGCTGTCTCTGGAGTGTTGAGCACAAAAGCCTGACTGAAGTGGGTCCAAAAAGTTGTGTGAGTTAAAAAAGTGTGTGAGGCGAGTGTAGACAAGTCTCTCAAGTAGCTTGAAGGGAAATGGGAGCTTAGAGATGAGATGATAGTTTGAGAGTGAGTTTTTGTCAGAATTTTGTTTCTCAGAATGGGAGTAATACTACTTGCTTGAGCAGTGAAGGAAAGGTACCAGGGGGTATATTTACTAATGTTTAATTTTCAGTTTTGAGGGATTTGGTATTTGATTGAATTTCGGTTTTGACTTTGGAGATTTACTAAAGGCAAAACTGAATGTGAAATCGAACATAAAACCAAATTCCACTCAAATCACACTCAAAATTAAATTTTTTGCAAAACATCAATGTTTTACCATAGTGGAATAACAGGATTTATGTTCCTACCTTGTTAAATCCTTTTCTTTAAATCCATAGGGGGCACAGGATTCATTACACTGGGTATAGGTTGGATGCGGAGGTGTCCGGGCACCAATGGGTTACACAATCCAAAGCAAGGGTTCTTTTCTAAGCGCTCCAAATGACTGCAGCTGTGCTTTCAAAGAATGTCGATCAGCTAATCAGCTAGAAACCATATACAAGCAAAAAAGAGAACTTTGAAATCTCCACAGCACTGTCCTCAATCAGCCTCACATATATGGACTTTGCATTTTAACTGAATTGCCCATGAAATTTGGGCTTCTATGTGAGGCTGATTGAGGACACCAATGGGTTACAGTTTATTACCCAGCAACCCTTTGGGCCTCCTGTCCCTTATATCCTGCCTTCTTCCCCTGCATGGGCTTGCCAGTATTGGTTAGCAAGCCCATGGCAGGAGCAAGGAACAGGAAGGAAGGAAGACCAACACTCAAGTTAAGGACACATTTAACAATCTAGGAACAATCTCCCCGCAGGTCAGGTGCATCCGGGACGGCATCTTGTGCCCCTTATGGACTCAAAGAAAAGGATTTAACAAGGTAAGAACATAAATCCTGTTTTCTTTTTCGTCCACTATGGGGCAATGGATTCATTACAGTGGGACGTCCCAAAGCTGTCCCTTCAAGGGTAGGGACGCTTCTGGACTGCGCTCAAAACCTTGTGCCCAAAAGCTGCATCATCCAATGTAAAGGTGTCAAACGAATGAAATCTCAGAAAAGCGTGGGCTGAATACCACAGCGCTGCTTTGCAGAGCTGCTGTGCTAAAGTCCCACGCTGAGCTGCCCAAGATGCTCCTACCGAGTGAGTAGAATAGGCACTGACCCCCTCTGGAGTAGGAAGCTCAGCAACTGTGTAAGCCTGATAATAGTCAAACAAAGCTAACGTCTGCTTTGAGGCTGGCCAGCCCCGTCTGCATAGTCATACAGAACAAATAGAGAATCCGACTTGCGGACTTCCCTAGTTCTGTCCACATAAATTCAGAGAGAGCCCGCACATATCAAATGATACCTCCATTTGGAAGGAATCACAGCTGGAACTACAATCTCCTGGTTCATATGAAACTTAGAGACAACCTTAGGAAGGTAATGTAGCTGAGCCGGAAGCAGAGCCGGCCCTAACCATTATGATGCCCTAGGCAAGATTTTGGCTGGTACCCCCTAGCACCGCCGCTAGTTCTGCAAGAGATGCCTAGCATGATTCAGCTGGCAGCTCTGCTAACATCGGGCGCCTTTTGTTTATGAAAATGCATCTTATTTGCATTACTATGTGGCTAGGATGCACAAGCAGCTTCTGCTGATTAAAATAATATGCAGCATGCCTATATTCTGTGTGCGACAGCGGCTGTATCTGCATACGAAATGCTACATTACAGTGATTTCCAGGAATACAAACAGAATATAGGCATGCCGCATATCATTTTAATCAGCAGAAGCTGCTGGTGCCCCTAAGCATACCAAATGCCCTAGGCATTTGCCTAGTTTGCCTATGCCTAAGGCCGGCTCTGGCCGGAAGCACCACCCTGTCCTGGTGAAATACCAGGAATGGAGAGTGGCACGATAAAGCACTGAGATCTGAAACCCTGCAAGTCGAAGCAATCACCAGTAGGAAACATGTCTTCCAGGTGAGCCCACAAAAATCCACTGTTTCCAAAGGCTCAAAAGGAGGCTTTTTCAAAACCCCAAGACTATAGATAAGTCCCAAGGAGCTATGGAAGGTACAGAGGGAGGCTGCACATATAGTACTCCCTGAAGAAAAGTACACACATCTGGCATCTGGGCTAACTGTCTCTGAAATAGTCTCTGAAATAGTACAGACAGTGCTAAGACCTGTACCTTTAGGGAGGACAATCTGACCCCTAGGTCCAGACCTGACTGCAGAAAACCTAACAAATGTGAAAGTCGAAAAGGATGCGGGGCTGAATACTCTCACTGAACAACACTGAAAAAAACTTCTCCATACTCTGTGATAGACCCTTGCTGAAGAAGGTTTTCCGGCTTTAAGCATAGTATCTACAATCTTTCTTAAAAACCCTGTTTCAATAGCCACCCCGTCAAAGCAAGGTGGTCCGGATTTAGATGAAGGCAGGCAGGGTGTATTAGAAGATCCGGACATCATGGCAATGGTAACGGCACATCCACTGACAGAGCTTGTAGATCCGTGTACCACACTTGCCGTGGCCAATCTGGAGCCACTAGAATTAACATATCTTCTTCTTTCTTGAACTTGCGGAGAACCCTTAGCAACAACTGGATTGGTGGAAACACGTAAACCAGCTGAAATCCCCATGGAGATGTCATAGCGTCTGGGTTTCACTTCCTGGAGCCATATACTGATACCGGATGATTGTGACGTGATGCCATCAAATCTATGTTCGGAAGTCCCCATCTGTTGACCAACAACTAGAACACCTCCAGATGGAGAGCCCACTCTCCTGAATGTACATCCTGTCGGCTCAGGAAATCTGCTTCCCAATTGAGAACTTGAGAAGTTGAATACTGCTGAGATGGCAGGAAGATGATCCTCTGCCCACCTTTAGATGTTAATTATCTCTGCCATGGCCCCGCAACTGTGAATGCGGCCCTGTCGGTTTATGTAAACATCCACCATCCATTGTACTGGGCTGCCCTGCAAGAGAGACCTAGCCGATGTCAGCGCTCTGAAGATGGCCCTGAGTTCTAGGACATTGATAGAAGCCTGCTTTCCTGAAGCGACCAACATCCCTAAAATGATTGATGGTTGCAGACCATTCCCCACCCCCTTAGGCTGGCATCCTTTGTGACCAGGGTCCAATCTGCCACCCAGAAGGGACGACCCTATACCAGTTTGTTCTGACAAAGCCACCATGTGGCTAACCTCTCTGGAAAGGATAATCCTCTGTATATTGAAGTGAGGGTATGATACGTTCCACTGTATGTGTATCTGCAGCTGTAGAGGACGTGAATGGAACTGGACGTACTCCACCATGTCGAACCTAGCTACCATAGAACCCAAGATCCTCATGCAAGCATGGATGCAATGCTTCAAGAAAGCTTGAATCCTGGCCTGTAAATAGAGAATCTTGTACTGTGGAAGATAAACCCTATGCAACCGCGTGTCCAGGCATGCGACTAAATTAAGCATTTCTTGAACAGGCTGAAGTGACGATTTTCACCATTTTTTCTTCCAGCCGTGAGATTGTAAAATGTTGACTGTTACTTGAATATGATGCTCCAAAGTCTCCTTCGAATGAGCCATGATGAAGAGGTAGTAAGGTAGTATTCTGACCCACCTGCATCTGAGATGCGCTGTCATGACAGCCATGACCTTTGTGAATACTCACAATGCTGTCGACAAACCAAAGGGTAGCACCTGAAACTGATAATGGTCCTCTGGAACAGAGGAGTAACTAAGGGGGACGAGCAGGGATGTGCCCTGGGCGTTGTGGCAGGCCCAGCAGAAGAGGGCACCGCCAGCCAGGGCATTGCACCCCTGCTCCTGACTTACAGGCTCCCCAGCTCCCTGGCTCCAGCCTACCTGACTCCCGGCTCCCAGCTGAACGTAAGGAGGGGCGGGGGGTGAAACAACAGACACACACTCTCACTCTCTCAAAGAAGGGGGGAGCGGGACACATAGACACAGAATGAATGGCAGGGCCAGATTAAGGCTTGTGGGGGCCCCATGGCAACAAATTTGTGGGGGCCCCCATCAATAAATATTGAGGCCACCCACCAGTGGCGTAACTAGTGGCGGTTAGCAGGGCACATGCCATGGGCATAATGGCAGACCCAGCATAGGGGGGAGCCACCAGCACCTGCACAGCCCACTCGCATCACTGAGACCACTGCCACCAGAACTCCAGCCATCCTCCCTGCCCTCCACAATCATGGTGCCCCCGAGCCGTCCCCCCGCCAGCCCTCCACCGTGTCTGCTTACGGCCTGCCAGGAACATGCTTCCTTTCTAATGAACAGAGCGCCGAACCAGGTGCAGACGGATCCATTTGAAGGGGCTGCAGTCCGGGTCCCGGGTGTATGGGAGGCACACATGCTAGCACATTGCGCTCAGGTGCGGTGCAGTGTCCCTGACAGCAGCAGCAGTGTGGGCTCCCAGTGCATGGGAGAAGAGATGGGGAGTAGACGGCAGAGTCCGGGGAGGCGGTGGTGAAACATACTGTGGGAGAGACCACTGATCCTATCTGTGCCAAGATGGGAGAGAGGTGTGGTGTCTGTACCCCCATTGGCTATGCATTACTGTCAGCACGGGACCTCGCACAAAGTGCCCAACTGCTCACGATTCCCAGCTCCTGCCTACCAGAAGGTAAGGGGGAGGAATGGGAGAGGTGCCACAGTGATAGGATTACAAGGGGGGAGGGGACACAAAAGAAGGGGATAGTGGTGTGTGTGTGTGCGGGGATACACACACAGAGAGACAGAGTGCAATGGCATGCTGAATGATGACACAGCGGTAGGTGATGGTGTGCTAAATGACGACGCAGGGGGAGGTGATGGTGTGCTGAGTGACGACACAGGGTGGGAGATGATGTGCTGAGAGACAACGTGTCGGGGAAGGTGATGGTGTGCTAAGAGACGTCGCAGGAGGAGGTGATGGTGTAACTGAGAGATGACATGAGGGGGAGATGATAGTGTGCCTGAGAGACGAAGGGGGCAGGATGTGAGTTTTATTGAACCGCAGTTGTATGATGCTGACCTTGTTAATATTCCTACACAAACAGGCATCCTCTGGACGATGTAATTTCCAACATAAATAGTGAATAACAGCTAAAGATGCTGTTTTCCTTAGAGGATACATTTCTTCAGAGGTTCGATATTGCAAGAAACTATCACACAGGTAAGGTGCATGTTGAATTGAAAAGAATGTTCCCAGTGTGACGTGAAACCGGTGGCGTGTCATGTTGGCATGATGATGTCGCCCCATTTTCAGTGTCCACGCCCCTTCTGGAATGTGACCATGCCCATTTGTAAGGCGTGCTCACACAGTTTCTTTATAGGGCTTTTTTTTTGGTGGGGGGGGGGGGGCGCCAATCCTAATCTTGCCTTGGGCTTCCAAAAACCCTAGTTATGCCTCTGCTCTTGAACTGCAAACCTGAGTAATTGTTGGGGATATGTAGGTAAACATGCTGAATATCGAGGGATGCCATGAAATCCCCCTGTCCCAACGCCAGTATGATTGATCTCAAAGGTTCCATGTAGAGGCACAGGGATGACTACATTGGAGGCTAGGAGGGAGTGTGCTGCCCCCCTCAGGGCTTCTGCCTTCTGAGGGTCCCCTGGAAGAGCTGTGATAAAAAAAACCTCTGGGGTAGATGCTTCTGAAATGCAAAAGCAGAAATTATGTCCTTGACCCAAGCAGCTCTCATGGTTTCCATCCACTGTGAGGAAAAAGACAGAAGTCAGGGTTAACAGCTAAAATGCAGGCAAACGATCATTACCTGTGTCAGCGTAGAAGCCCAAGCCGGCTCCTGAAGCGCTTGTGTCACCGGTTGTGTTCTAGAGGGAGCAGAAAAAACATGGGACACAAACCCTGCACGTGCCTGGCACTGGAGCAGGAATCCCCTTGCTAGCCTTATTTTTTGAAGACATAGCACAAAAGTTACAAAGGGCCAAGAGAGAGAAATAGGTATCCCAACAACTGTGTAAAAGTGGGATAACCTACAAATTTATATATATATATATATATATATATTAATATATATATATATATATATAAACACAAGTCTGTGTCACAAAAAAGGTGATCACACAGACCGACCCAAACCCACAGTTGTTCCTGTGGTTGTACACACACACACACACACACACACACACACACACACACACACAGCACTCTCAGCTTTTTAGCAATAGTGGGCAGTAATACTCAACTGTCCTGTTGATAGCAGGCAGGAAAAAGAAATCTGGACTAGGCTCAGCGGGCAAGGTATAGGTGAGACAAGGCCCAAACCTCTCCCCCCCCCCCCCCCCCCCCCCACCCCCACTGCAGGGGCTGGCTGGTAACTTTTAGCCTAGGGAGCAAGTCCAGAGCACTGGCCCACAAGTAATGGAGGTTTTTTTGTTTAAAAAATATTTATTATTAAAAAATTAGGCCTGGTATAAATTATCCCAAAGATACTTTATTATAAATTTGTCAGTGCAGCCGCGGCTTCAGCAGAGCTGTGTAGTATGGGAAGATGGCGGCTGGCCCGTGACCCTTGGCAGTAGCGTGGCCCCGGGGGCACATGGCACCCTGCCCCCCAGGCCAGCCACCTCTGCCCCACTGTGCCACAGCCAGAGCAGCAATGCTTTGAATATGGCCGCCCAGAACTTTATGGGAGGAGCCAGTCGAGGGATGAGCAAACAGTTTGCTTCAAGCCAGCTCAAGGACAGGGGAGGGTCCACAGACCACTAACCCCTTCCTTGGGCGCCTAACCTCCAGGGACTTGCCTGAGTCTGCCATGCTGTCCCTGGTGGTCTAGTGAAAAGCACAGGTGACCTGATGCCTCACTGCCCCCACACCCTGCTGTCTACTATGCTGGGGTGGATTGCTGCTGCTACAGCCTCCCCAGTCTAAACAGGGGAGCCATTCTCTTACCTCCAGGTTCCAGATAGAAGCTGCGGGAGTTGTGTGCACCTCCTGTGGGTCCCACGGCAGAAGTGACCAGCCCACTCACCGGTGCTGCTGCGACTAGTGCTGGGAGATGGCGCATGATCCAGGCATCCAGTGGACGCTTGTAGCGCTGCCCTTAGTAACTCTGGAGCTTCTGAGCTCCTCTTCATGGTGCTCCCGCCGGAACCAATTAAAAAACTGGTGGTGGGGGGGACAGGATATAGGGACGGGAGGCCTGAGGGTTGCTGGGTAATAAATGTAACCCATTGGTGCCCAGACGCCTCTGCATCCAACCTATACCCAGTGTAGAATAATAATAGACAGGAGATTTGAGCTTCTACACCATTCTATTGGTAGGCAGGCAGCGGTTTTGATCCCGACCGGGGGCACCATACCGCTGCCAGTATACCGGCGAGGTAGGTGATTCCCCCTCTATGGGTGTCCATGACACCCGTAGAGGGAGAACAGAACCACTGAGCCTGCAGTATGGCCAGTGCAGAGAGCCTGCAAGGGTCTTAGTTGTGCTCGCCCCCCCTGCCAACGTTCCTCCGCTCGGGATTCCAATGTCGGTATACTGACATTCAGCATCCCGTGTGGCAGTACATCATACCGAACTCCCAGCATCAGCTACAAGTCTGCAACTCTTAAAGAACTTCTGCACCTGTTCAGGTTATCCTACTGTTATTATTTCTGGATATTTGTTTGCTCATGATTCACTTCAAGACTCCTGTTTATCAGCATTTGTCATCCCTGCTTATTCAAATGTGTTTGCATTCTGCTGTGATTTTGGACTTTCATTTGCTTGTAATTCATACAAGTTACCTGCTCTACCAGTAATTCATTAACATTATCAGCATCTGCATTTTCAAGTGTCCCAGCTTGTGAGACCATCTGTTTTGTCACTAATCATTTTGTATCACTGGTTTATCTGCACACACCTGTTCCTGTATTACTAACAAAAAACATCATTAAGTGTTCACTGCCAACGACAGTCAATTTTGGTTTCTCAGTAACCCAGGGGAGTTAATAACAGCTTCTGATGGTGGCTGACAGAACCCAAATGCCACAGACGTCAACCATGCTTGCAGTTCCTGGTTACTGTGAGCTCATGTTGATTTGAGATGCTTTCTGGGCATCCACCTGGCTGCAGCTGGAGATGTGCAGTACCAGAAATATTCTGCAGCAGTCCTGAGATCATTTTGGCTGCCTCTTAAAAGTAAGGAGAGGGTTGTAGCAGGGGCAGAAGCATCAGAAAAAATAACACACATATATATATATATATATATATATATATATATAAATATGCCCTTGTCTTGCGCCTATACAGTGAAGCAACACCTCTAGTACGGACCCTTGTTAGCAAAGACCAAAAATGTGAATAGAGAAAAGAAAAATGACTGAGGGCGCTAAAAAGGGCCAATAAACCTCAATTAGTAACTATTAGCTAAATATATCTTAATTGCACAGTATAAAGGGGGTATCCCTTATTACAATGACATTTTACCCGACAGCAATAAAATATTAATTTAAATAACAGACATTTATTTTACAATGATGTACAAATGATAAAACAACTTATCAAGATACAAAGAACTGCACATTTTCACAATATTACAGAGCAATGGATGTCGTAGCTAACACCTATTACCCTCAAGGGTATGAGCTCACTCGGTGGATGTCATTCTGCTGTTTAATTGGAAATTGCAGACCAAACCCTACGTGTTTTGTCCTCACAGACTTCTTCAGTGGTATTTATGCTGGCTGGGTAGGAAAGATTAAAGATGGAAAAATACACACAATGGGGTATATTTACTAAGTTCCCGATTTTGACCGAGATGACGTTTTTTCTTCAAAGTGTCATCTCGAGAATTTACTAAGCAAAAATCTCGGCAGTGATGAAGGCATTCGTAATTTTTTGGAAGTCCTAGGAAAAAATTACGAATCAATACACCATCGGTCAAATACGCCTGCAATTTGGTAGAAATCGGTCATTTACTAAAAAGTGCAAATCACAAACACTGCCGACAATAGCCAAACACTGCCGTGCTGAAATACAATTCGTGAAAAAGTGCTAAAAAGAACCAGACCTGCTTTTCTCCCCCCGTGTTTGGATAGGCATGCACGGATCCATGAGATCCATGCATGTTTTTCAGTGGGAAGGGGTGGGAAAGTGTTATTTTTTTTAAAAAAGTGCGTGGGGTCCCCCCTCCTAAGCCAAACCAGCCTCGGGCTCTTTGAGCCGGTCCTGGTTGCAAAAATATGGGGGGAAAAATGACAGGGGTTCCCCCATATTTAAACAACCAGCACCGGGCTCTGCGCCTGGTCCTGGTTCCAAAAATACGGGGGACAAAAAGCGTTGGGGTCCCCCGTATTTCTGAAACCAGCACCGGGCTCCACTAGCCAGATACATAATGCCACAGCCGGGGGACACTTTTATATAGGTCCCAGTGGCCCTGGCATTACATAACCAACTAGTCACCCCTGGCCGGGGTACCCTGGAGGAGTGGGGACCCCTTCAATCAAGAGGTCCCCCCCCTCCAGCCACCCAAGGACCAGGGGTGAAGCCCGAGGCTGTCCCGCCCCCATCCAAGGGCTGCGGATGGGAGGCTGATAGCCTTTTTGTCAAAAAATGAATATTGTTTTTCGTAGCAGTACTACAAGTCCCAGCAAGCCTCCCCCGCAAGCTGGTACTTGGAGAACCACAAGTACCAGCATGCGGTGGAAAACCGGGCCCGCTGGTACCTGTAGTACTACTACTAAAAAAATACCCCAATAAAAACATAAGACACACACCTTGAAAGTAAAAGTTTAATACATACATCCACACCTCCATACACACATACTTACCTATGTTCACACGAGGGTCGGTCCTCTTCTCCATGTAGAATCCATGGTGTACCTGTTGAAAAAATTATACTCACAAAATCCAGTGTAGATGGCTCCTCTTTTAATCCATTTGTAATTCAGGTACTTGGCAAAATAACAAAACGGATACCCGACCTCGCACTGAAAGGGGCCCCATGTTTTCACATGGGACCCCTTTCCCCGAATGCCAGAAACCCCCTCTGACTTATGTCTAAGAGGTGTCACGATCCGGGTATCTGGACGCCATTACCTGCCGTTTAGGTGTCTTCTGAGACTGGCCCAGCGTTCCAAGTCCGGATCTCATCTGTGTCAACACTCTGCACATCCCTCCTGTCATTCTGAGACACTACCACAGCGGCGCCATGTTTGAATACAACATGGCGTCTCCCGTCCTCCGCGGCCTCCGCCGCCGTTACGGTGTTATTGTTGCAGGTTCTCAGAATCGTGTATCATGCCTGCCGCGGCCTCTGCTGCCCTCCAAGTGTCTCAGCATATAACTGTCATCTGGCGTCTCCTGTCCTCCGCGGCCGGCGCCGCCATTATCATTATGTTTGCACATTTCATTTCAAACCAGTTTTCCCTCCAGGTTTCAGCATGGGCGCAGCCATGTTGGATTTGATCACATGCTCCAATTCCTCCAATCCACCGTCTCTGGAATCTGCATAATTGCCCAGCCAATGCCTGCATAGCAGCAGGTATAAGTATCCTGTGTCTGGGCCAGATAGATGTCAGTGCTTTGAATGTCATACCTTGTTCCAGTCTCTCTCTCCTATGGCTTGTTTCTCCAGGTTCCAGTTCCTGTCTCCAGCATCCACAAAGAGACCCGCACCTGCTTTCCATCCTGCAGGTGCAGCCTGACTCTACAGCCTTCCGTGGCTGTCCAGTTTCCAGCTATCTACTATCTGCTTCCAAGCAGCCAGCTTTCAACTGATTCCAGCTTCTACCAAACACCGGTGCTGATCCAGCGGATCCTATCTTACCAGCAGTATCCACTACCACCGGTAATCATCTATCAGCTATTCTGTTTCTACGCTCACTAGCATCTCACATCATTCACTCTGTGTTCATCACCAGGCTGGTTCCATCCAGCATCCATTCCGTGACTTTAGTACCTGGCTGATTCCATTCAGCATCCACCCTGTGTTTCATCACCTGGCTGATTCCACTCAGCATCCACTCCGTGTCTTACCACCTGGCTGGTTCCATCCAGCTGATACAGCAGCATACTCAAGTTACAGATTCACCTGCTACAACTACTGGCATGTTCCTCGGCTATTTCTGCTACTACAACCAGGCCTGGTAAGGTGATTCCATCAAAGGACTTTTACATCTGTTCTAAACCTACCAGTGCTCTGAGAAACCTTCTATGGTTATGTGTTCCAGGAACTGTGTTATTTGCCACTGTCTTTGCTAAACCTTGAATATTGCTTGTTATCACACGGAGTCTGTTAATAAACTTTTATTTTGAATTTTAAACTGGTTGTCATGGTCACACCTTCGGGTAATCATTCTGCACTTACATGTCCAGGGGTCTGATTAAACCTCCCAGGTTTAATTTCATCTCAGCCCCTACAACTGAGGCTTCCTCCCGTCAGCCTAAACCCTCAGTTGTGACAGTAAGCACTGACCATATGAATCCAGCCGGAAACCAGGATCAAGCGGCTAGACCTATGCAAGAACTGGCAGCCTGACTCGAACATCAGGAGGCTGCACAAGGTCACATCATCCGCTGTCTCCAGGATCTCTCTACTCGGCTGGATGGGATTCAGACGACCCTCCGTGGACCTGTCACGTCTGATGCGTCCACCACAGTGACTCCAGCTGTAACCCCACCCACCTTACCCATTTCCATTCCACGTCTTCATCTTCCAACGCCAGCAAAATTTGACGGATCTCCAAGGTTCTGCAGGGGATTTCTCAACCAATGCGAAATCCATTTTGAGCTTCAACCTGGCAACTTCCCCAGTGACCGTACCAAAGTTGCTTATATTATTTCTCTCCTCAGTGGCTCAGCCCTTGATTGGGCATCACCGTTATGGGAGAAGTCTGATCCCCTGCTGTCCTCCTATACTGACTTTGTAGCATTATTCAGGCGCATCTTCGACGAGCCGGGCCGGGTTTCCTCTGCTTCATCTGAGATTCTCCGTCTACGCCAGGGAACACGTACTGTGGGACAGTATCTTATACAGTTCAAAATCCTGGCATCTGAACTGGCCTGGAACGACGAGGCCCTGTATGCTGCATTCTGGCATGGCTTGTCAGAACGCATTAAAGATGAGTTAGCTACCAGAGACTTGCCTTCTAAGTTGGATGAGCTGATTTCACTATGCACGAAGGTTGATCTACGGTTCAGAGAGAGAGCAACCGAGCGAGGAAGATCATCCGTTCCTAAATCTTCTTCTCCTCCTCCTCGTCAACCATTTCCATCCAAGGATGAGCCTATGCAAATTGGTCGTTCCTGTCTATCTCCCGCTGAGCGCCGAAGACGCCTCTCCGAGTCTCTATGTCTCTACTGTGCAGCTCCGTCGCACACTATCAACGCCTGTCCCAAACGTTCGGGAAACTCCAGATCCTAGCTCGCCAAGGAGAGGGCCGGCTAGGAGTAATGATCTCCTCTCCATCTCCTCATGATTGTAACCTCCCAGTGTCGCTCCAAATTGCTCAACGTTACAGGAACGTCATTGCCCTCCTTGATTCCGGAGCAGCTGGGAATTTCATAACCGAAGCTTATGTTAAACGGTGGTCCCTACCCACCGAGAGACTGTCCTCGTCCATCTCTTTGACTGCCGTGGATGGCAGCAAGATTTTTGACGCAGTCATTTCCTTAAGGACTCTTCCAGTTCGTCTGAGAGTGGGAGTTCTTCATTCTGAGTATATTTCTTTTCTAGTGATTCCAAGAGCCACACATCCAGTGGTTTTAGGCCTTCCATGGCTCCGTCTCCACAACCCATCGATTGACTGGACGACTACGCAAATACTGGCATGGGGTCCCTCCTGTGCTGAGACTTGTTTAGCCAAAGTTCTTCCTGTTTGTTCTTCCTTTCCCAGGTCATCTGATGTTCCACCTCCTCCATATCAAGACTTCACGGACGTGTTCAGTAAAGCCTCTGCTGATATCCTTCCTCCTCATAGAGAATGGGACTGCCCAATCGACCTCATTCCAGGGAGGGTTCCACCGCGAGGCCGAACTTATCCGTTGTCTCTGCCTGAGACACACTCCATGGAAGAGTACATCAAAGAGAACCTGGCGAAGGGTTTCATCCGACCATCTTCTTCTCCAGCCGGCGCAGGCTTCTTCTTCGTTAAGAAGAAAGACGGTGGTCTGCGTCCGTGCATCGACTACAGAGGTCTGAACGACATTACCGTTAAGAACCGATACCCTTTACCCCTGATTACAGAACTCTTCGATAGAGTTAGTGGTGCAACCATTTTCACAAAGCTGGACTTGAGGGGTGCCTACAATCTCATCCGAATCCGTGAGGGTGACGAGTGGAAGACCGCCTTTAACACCCGTGACGGACATTATGAGTACCTCGTCATGCCCTTCGGATTGAGCAACGCTCCAGCAGTCTTCCAACACTTCGTGAATGAGATCTTCAGGGACATCTTATACCGCCATGTCGTGGTTTATCTAGATGACATCCTCATCTTTGCTAATAATCTAGAAGATCATCGTTTCTGGGTAAAGGAGGTTCTTTCCCGTCTCCGTGTCAATCACCTCTATTGTAAATTGGAGAAGTGTGTGTTTGAAGTTAAAACCATTCCGTTTCTAGGTTACATTGTGTCCGGTTCCGGACTAGAGATGGATCCTGAGAAACTCCAAGCAATCCAGAATTGGCCTATACCCTTAACCCTCAAAGGGGTCCAGAGGTTCTTAGGGTTTGCCAATTATTATAGAAAGTTTATACGAGACTTTTCCACCATTGAGGCGCCTATCACTGCATTAACCAAGAAAGGTGCTAATCCATCCAAGTGGTCCGAAGAAGCAACGCAGGCCTTTCACCTTCTGAAGCAACGGTTCATCTCTGCACCAGTTCTGAAACAGCCCGACACCGACTCTCCTTTTATCTTAGAGGTAGATGCCTCCTCCGTTGGAGTAGGAGCGGTGTTATCCCAGAGGGCCAAAGATGGACATCTACATCCTTGCAGTTTCTTCTCCCGGAAGTTCTCCCCAGCTGAGCGCAACTATGCCATTGGCGATCAGGAGTTGCTAGCCATCAAGCTCGCTCTGGAGGAGTGGAGATACCTGTTGGAGGGAGCTTCTCATTTAATCACCATACTTACCGACCACAAAAATCTTTTATATCTCAAAGGCGCACAATGTCTGAACCCTCGTCAGGCCAGATGGGCACTTTTCTTCTCTAGGTTTGACTTTAAACTCCAGTTCTGTCCGGGTTCTCAGAATCGTAAGGCCGATGCCCTTTCCCGCTCATGGGAGCAAGAAAATGAGTCCGAGTCTGCAGACAAGCATCCTATTATTAATCCGTTGGCATTCTCCACGGTAGGGATGGACTCTATGCCCCCACCAGGGAAAAGTTTTGTTAAGCCAGTTCTAAGGAAGAAGCTCATGCATTGGGCCCATGCTTCCCGTTTTGCTGGACATACAGGCATTCAGAAAACCCTTGAATTTATTTCCAGATCCTACTGGTGGACGACTCTGAAGAAGGACGTTATGGAATTTATTGCCTCCTGCCCAAAGTGTGCCCAACACAAAGTCTCCCGCCAGTCGCCTGCGGGGCAACTGGTTCCATTATCTGTTCCCCGTCGACCATGGACCCATTTGTCGATGGACTTTGTTACTGATCTACCTATCTGCAACAAGTTTAATACCATCTGGGTGGTAGTTGACCGGTTCACCAAGATGGCACATTTCATCCCTCTCTCCGGTCTTCCGTCAGCTTCCAAGTTGGCTCAAGTGTTTATACAAGAGATCTTCCGTCTTCACGGTCTTCCTGAAGAGATCATCTCGGATCGTGGGGTACAATTTGTAGCCAAATTTTGGCGAAGTTTGTGTCAAGCCCTCCAAGTCAAGTTAAAGTTTTCCACAGCTTACCATCCTCAGACCAATGGTCAAACCGAGAGGGTGAATCAGGACTTGGAGGCCTTCCTCCATATATATGTGTCTTCCTCTCAAGATGACTGGGTTCAACTCCTTCCTTGGGCCGAGTTCAGCCACAGCAATCAATACCATTCCTCATCTTCTTCGGCACCATTCTTCATTAATTATGGATTCCACCCTAAAGTCCCAGGATTTCAACCGCTTCCCGCAACTTCTGTTCCAGCAGTGGATGTCACCTTGCGTCAGTTTTCAAATAACTGGAAGAACGTCCTCACAGCCCTGCTTAAAGCCTCATCCAGGTATAAGAAGTTTGCCGATAGGAAGCGTAGAGCTAGAGGAGTGACCAGCAGACCAGCCTCCCAAGACCTAATTGCCCAGCTGCTTAGTAACAGCCGGGACGGGAGTGCAGGGCAGCCGCTGGGTGTCCCTGGTTGCTAGGCAGCCAGCCGGAGATGGACGCTCAGCGGCGGAAGTGATGCGCCGGCCCCGTTGCCTAGCAACGGCTGGGAGCCAGCGCGTCACAGAACACCCGCCGCCGCTGACAGGAACAAGCAGATTTTTCTGCATATCTTAAAAATTGTGATAATTCTACATGAGATCAAAATAACTTATTGGTAAAATTACTATTATGACTGGCTTGTTAATTTGTAATTCTCATTTAGTACATACCAGAATATAGGGAATATTATGGAAAGAGCTAGAGGAGTGATTCTTTCATAATGGAGCATTAAGATCCCATTAGGTACTACAGACCAAGATTAAGGACCTGTTGGTTATACATAACAAAAAGAAATTCTACTTTGATCTTGATTCTAGAGAGTGTGCCCAGGTGAAAGGTGGGAGGGATAACATACCATTAGACAGACCTAATGTTTCTCAATCATCAGGGCGTTTAAGCTATAATCCACAGCTGGTTCTGGTCAGGAGTAGTTAAACACCTGAGAGCAATGTGAACTCATATAAACATCCATTACTTTCACAGTTGCCTATTCTGGCCAGTGATAAAATGTACAGAAATGAACAATGGGAGGTCATACAAATGCCCATTAGTAACAAGATCACCTATTAAGGCCAGTATGGACATATAATACAATGAACATTGTGATAATATGTAATACAGAACTAGCAACACATATCCATAAAGATACATTTTATCCATAGAGATTCTAATCCATACATTTTATCCATAGAGATACATTCATTGATAAAATCAATCCATGAGTAATGCTCTGTGTTACTTTCAAATGGATAGTGTGCAGTCAAGTGTCCTCCAGCTCCGACAGTGTGGAGGTCAGTGTGGTCTGTGTTCTATTTATACTCCTATGTGATTACATCACTTCCTCTCTATTCAGGGATAGTGATATTTAGTAAGTGTTTCCTTAACTTTAAGTGAATTCTATTTAGTGAGGTTTATGAGATTAAATGGAAGGTGTATTAAACTATTAGGATAGTACAGTTAACATGAACAGTGGGCTACAATTGGCACGCACTTCCGGTATCTGCGTTCCACCGATGCGGAAGTGGTCCCCTTGTTCAGGTGGACTGTGCTACTTGTGTTTGCGGTCCACCAGAGGGGATGTGGTGATGAGAGGCTAGTATGCATAGATGACGGCGGTGGAACGCATTGTGCTCCACCGGGGTGGAAGCACTTGTGGAATGCACTTCCTGTTAGCGAAGCTAATTCACATAGGCCCTTATTCCGAGTTAATCGCTCGCTAGCTGCTTTTAGCAGCAGTGCAAACGCTAAGCCGCCGCCCCCTGGGAGTGTATCTTAGCTTAGCAGAAGTGCGAACGAAAGGTTAGCAGAATAGTGCTGAAATTTTTCCAAGCAGTTTCTGAGTAGCTGCAGACCTACTCCTTCCTTGCGATCACTTCAGTCTGTTTAGTTCCTGTTTTGACATCACAAACATGCCCTGCGTTCGGCCAGCCACTCCCCCGTTTCCCCAGGCACGCCTGCATTTTCACCTGACACGCCTGCGTTTTTTAGCACACTCCCGGAAAACGGTCAGTTACCTCCCAGAAACGCCCCTTTCCTGTCAATCACTCACTGATCAGCAGTGCGACTGTAAAGCGTCGCTCGACCTTGTGTGAAACTGCATAGTTTTGTGTGAAAGTACATTGCGCATGCGCACTGCATACCATACGCATGCACAGAAGTGCCGATTTTTTGCCTGATCGTCGCGCTGTGAACAAAAGCAGCTAGCGATCAACTCGGAATGAGGGACATGGAACGGTGGCGGTGGAATGCATTGTGTTCCTCCGGGGCAGAAGCCCTCGTGGAACGCACTTCCTTTTAACAAATGGCTTGTGTTACACAACATCCACAAGCCAGTGGAGTTGAAATTTACTCCCCTGGGCAACAGGTCCTTTTAGTGAACCCAAAGCAATTTACCTACATACTGTACAACAGACTTCTGAAACGCCCTATCAATGATAAGATATAATGCAGTATTTATGCAGTCATAAATGACTATAAATAACTAGAAAGTAACTTGATCGAGCAATACTCATTAATTTTACATAATTAGTGCAAAATAGAAATATATATAACTAGCATTGAATAAACCTGTTATCTTTCTTTATTCAGTGCATTGTGTCATTAATCAGCTTTTAAACATAATGCATTCAAATTCCTTGTATGTATAGGAAGATCAATAAGTTCAGTTTACTTTTCATACTATTCCTTTAATTAGGATAGGACAAACAATACTGTTGTGATTTATGTCCCGCTTGCAGAAATAAAGATGGTAATAAAATAATTGTTTTTCACTGATCAATTAGGATCTATGACAGAGGTTCCAAAACTGTGTGCCGTGGCTCCCTGGGGTGCCTCGGGACACTTGCAGGGGTGCCCTGGGTTGGTAGTCCTGGACCAATTCAAATTATTCATGGTCAATATAATAGGCAAAACCAGTGCTGGTGGCTGCCAGTCATAAAATATGTGGCCAAACAGAAGCAAATCTTGTCCCTTACCATACAACTGACCCTAAAGATGACATATACTTAATGTAATATTTCTTTCTAAATTTCGCAATAAGACATTTTTGGCCTAGAGGTGCCGTGAAAAAAATGCTGATATTCTAGGGCGCCGTGATTCAAAAAAGTTTGGAAACCACTGATCTATGATATTAAATTACTTTTTACTGACCAATTTAAATCTCTGTCACTATATATATTTATTAGAGATGTGCGGCGGGCACTTTTCATGTTTTGGTTTCAGTTCTAATTCCCCGCTCATGTTTTGGTTTTGGATTGGTTTTGCCAAAACCACTCTTTCGGGTTTTGGTTTTGGATCTGGATAATTTTTGAAAAAAAACATACAAACGGTTAAAATCACAGAATTTGGGGGTAATTTTGATCCTATTGTGTTATTAACCTCAATAACATTCATTTCCACTAATTTCCAGTCTAGTCTGAACACCTCACACCTCACAATATTGTTTTTAGGCCAAAAGGTTGCACCGAGGTGGCTGTATGACTAAGCTAAGCGACACAAGTGTGCGGCACAAACACCTGGCCCATCTAGGAGTGGCACTGCAATGTCAGACAGGAGGGCAGATATAAAAAAAAAGGCCCCAAACAGCACATCAGGCAAATATGTAAAAGAGACGCAATAAGGTAGCTGTATGACTAAGCTAATCAACACAAACAATTGGCCCATCTAGGAGTGGCACTGCAGCGGCAGATAGGAGGGCAGATATATTAAAAAAGGCCCCTAACAGCACATCATGCAAAGATGTAAAAGAGGTGCAGTGAGGTAGCTGTATGCCTAAACTAAGCGACACAAACAATTGGCCCATCTAGGAGTGGCATTGCAGTGTCAGACAGGATTGCACTTAAAAAAAATAGTACCCAAACAGCACAAAATGCCAAAAAGTTAAATTGGGCAATGAGATAGCTGTATGACTAAGCTAAGCGACACAAGTGTGCGGCACAAACACATGGCCCACTGCACTAATGGCGGATACCGGACGCACGTCTAACACCAGCATAGTTGCTATGGCCTCAGTAATCCGCTTTGCAACAGGGTATATAGACGGCAGTATCATTGGAATTATATGGCAGTACCACTGGAATTATATGGCAGGATCACTGGGATTATACGTCAGGATCACTGGGATTATACGGCAGGATCACTGGAATTATATGGCAGTACCACTGGACATATACAGCAGTACCACTGGACATATACGGCAGTACCACTGGACTGGATTTATACGCAAGTACCACTGGAAATATATGGCACGATTACTGGAATTCTACGGCAGTACCACTGGAATTATACGGCAGGATCACTGGGATTATACGGCAGGATCACTGGGATTATACAGCAGTACCCCTGGACATATACGGCAGTACCACTGTACATATACGGCAGTACCACTGGACATATACGGCAGTACCACTGGACATATACGGCAGTACCACTGTACATATACGGCAGTACCACTGGACATATACGGCAGCACCACTGGACATATACGGCAGTACCACTGGACTGGATTTATACACCAGTACCACTGGAAATATATGGCATGATTACTGGAATTCTACGGCAGTACCACTGGATTTATAGGGCAGTACCACTGGAAATATACAGCAGTACCACTGGACATATACAGCAGTACCACTGGACTGGATTTATACGCCAGTACCACTGGAATTATACAGCAATATCACTGGATTTATACGCCAGTACCACTGGAATTATACGCCAGTATCACTGGAATTATACGGCAATATCACTGGAATTATACGCCAGTATCACAGGAATTATACCGCAATATCACTGGAATTATACGCCAGTATCACAGGAATTATACGCCAGTATCACAGGCAAGTATCACAGGAATTATACGACAGTATCACAGGAATTATACGGCAGTATCACAGGAATTATACGGCAGTAACACTGGATATATGGCAGCAGAGGACACCACCACTTCGACTGGTCACTGGACTGATGCTGCACAAGACACTACCCCTGGTCTGATGCAAGACAACACAGCAAAACTGCAAGGGACTTTTACAGCAGAACTGGGCACATATAACAGCAGAGGACACCACCACTGTGACTGGCTGGACTGAAGCAGCATAAGACACTACACTGGACTGAGCAGCACAAGACAGCACTGGAATCACCACCCCACTTTCCCACTCACACAGACACTGAGGATGGAGACACGTCCTCTCACTACAATCTCTGAGACAAGAGTGAAAATGGCGGTGACATGCGGGTCCTTATATGTGATCCAGACACTGCGAGAATCTGACAGTGGAATGATGACGTTTTGCCTCTTCCTGGTTTCCGAGTCAGGTGGGAAAACCCGAGCCTGACTCGGATCCGGGCTCCTGACATGAGGCCCAGTAGGGTACGGTTCTCTGAGAACCGAACCCGCTCATCTCTAATATTTATACCATCAAATCCGAATCTTAGAACATTTGAACAAAATATAAGCTGTAATAAAAATAGAAATAAGTAGCTGGTCTATGTTATAAAGAAATTTTGGGAACGAGCGCTATATGAGAATTATTAAGTGAATACATAATTTGAATGTGGCACCTGTGAAAAAAAATTGTGATTAAAAGTTTAAACAAAATGTTTACAGCTCTTTTAGAGAAGGATTGGTTGGTGGTACGCAGATTTGAGATATAGCTCCGGAAACCTAACTTTCCCTAACTTACCAAAAGTCCACGGGATTCCTCACCAACTGATGTTAATACAAGGCTGTCCGTGGCTGGCTCTGTAACAGGCAGCTCTCCCCACTGCGTACAGCGGGAGGATGGTATAGCGGTGAAGCCGGAAGAAGGTGTAGCAGTGAAGCCGGGAGATGCAGTACTCTCCTCTGAAGTACCACTTGTCCACCAATGCGTTTTGTGCTGTCCAGAGCACTTTTTCAAGGTGGCAGCATGTTTAAGAAGTCATTTATTTATAGTAAAAACTTTATTATATCCATTAGGAAAAAAATGAACTTCCGGACCGGAAGTGACATCCAACAAGCGGGAATCACATGCAGGATTTATTAAAAACAATCTCCATTAACTTTAGAGTAAAAATAATTAAAATTCAAAGTATAAAAATAAAATTTACAGGTGCCACAAATGTAAAGAGTATGTAAATATATTGGATTTATAAAAAAACATTGAGTTCGATGTCAATGTTATGTCCAGCTGGTTGCAAAGTTTTAAGTTCAAATATCCATTTACTTTCTTGTTTTTTTCAATTCAGTTGCTATATCGCCTTCTCTCCAATTTTTTCTTACTTTTTGAATAGGAAAAAATGTCAGTCCAGTTGGATCTTTGTTATGTTTTTCTAAAAAATGGTTTGATAGACTGTGTGTCTTGAGGCCTTTTTTTATGTTGTAAATATGTTCCGCAAACCTGATCTTGGCTATTCTTTTTGTTTGACCGACATATTGATGCCTGCAAGGGCAAGTAGCTATATAGATTACTCCTTCAGTTTCACACCTGAGGGAGTCGTGAATTTTGTATTCTTTTCCTGTTGTATGAGATTTGAAGGTGGTAATGGGTTTAGTGGATTTATCCTTGTCACTCATGCATGCTTTACAATTAAGGCATTTGAAATAGCCCTTACTATTGTTTACGCTTGGTTGTGCTTCATTCCTGAGATGACTATAAACCAGTAGTTGTTTAACGTTCTTTGCTTTACGAGAAATGATTTTTGGTTTATCTGGAAGAATGGGTCGTAATGTATTGTCTAACTGCAGAATATGCCATTGTTTATTTATCATTTCTTCAATCACTTTGGAATTACTGTTGAATTGAGTAATAAAGGGAAGGGAAAAGGGAGCATTCAGATCTTTTTCTTTGTATCTTAATAGTTCTTTTCTGTCCGTCTATTCAATTCTTGCAAATTCTGACTAAAGCTTATCTTTTTTATAACCTTTCTAGACAAAGTTTATCATCATCTCTTCACTTTGTACTTTGAAGATGGTAGGATCTGTACAATTCTTCTGATTCTTTGGAATTGACCTGGTGGTATATTGGTGATCCAATTCCGATGGTGATTGCTCGTTGTTGGTAGCATGTTATTTCCGTTCACAGGTTTCATATAGGTTTTTGAATGTATTTCTTTGTTCTGAATATAGATCTCCAAATCTAAAAACACAATGTTTTCTTTGATGGTTGTTGTGTCAAATTCCAAATTCAGGTTATTGTCATTTATATGTATTTTGAATTCTTCCAGCTTCTCCTCCATTCCGCTTGATATAAAGAAGACGTCATCGATGTAACGATGCCAACACCTTAGATAAGGAAGGTATTCGTTGTTAGACCAGATATTGTCGTCTTCCCACTTTGCGAGAAAGAGGTTGGCATAACTAGGTCCCAAAGGTGTGCCCATGGCAGTTCCCCACTTTTGTAAATAAAACTTGTTATTGTCCCAAAAATAGTTATGTGTCAACACAAATTCGATATTTGCCATTATGAAGTTGATTTGTTGGTTCGGGAGGTTTGTCAATGTAGATAGAAAATGTCTCATATGGCCACAGCCTGGTTCGTGTGCTATGCACGTGTATAAGGATTTGACATCGGTGGTACACAATATGAATGTGTCTTCCCATTTCATTCCTTCTAATTTATGGAGTATACTTGTTGTATCTTGAAGATAACTTTTCTGTTAAGTGACTATTGTTTGAAGAAAAAAAATCTGTATATTTGGACAAGTTGGATGTGACTGAATTTATACCTGATACAATTGGTCGGCCGGGGGGATTTGTGAGATTTTTGTGAATTTTTGGTAGGAAGTAAAACGTTGGTATTTTCAGATGTTTTTCCATGATGAAGTCGAATTCTTTTTTGTTTAGGATTCCTATTGTCAGACCTTCTTCCAAATGTTGTTCAAGCTCTTGTGAATATTGTTGAGTGGGATCACCATCTAGGGTTTCGTATGTGGTCTCTTCTGAGAGCAACCTCTCTACTTCCTTTTCATATGCTTCTCTTTCCATGATGACCACGCCTCCTTCTTTGTCTGCTGATTTTATTACAATTTTCTTGTCTTCTTTTAATTCTTTGAGAGCCTCTCTTTCTGTTTTGGATATGTTCTGTTTTATTTTTTGATGATCAGGGATATTTTCAATTTCTTTTTCCACCAATTTTCTGAAAGTTTTGATATGGGAACCTTTACACTGTATCGGGTTGAAGGTTGAAGTTGGTCTCAAAGAGGAATGTGAAAACTGATTGTCTGGAAGATTCATACAGGAAGTCTTTTCTTGTTTTGATAAAAATTTCTTTATACGTAACTTGCGGATGTATTTTTGAAAATCAATATAGAGGTCAAACTTGTTGATCTTTGATTGGGGGCAAACTTTATGCCTTTTTGGAGTATTTCTAACTGTGCATTCGTTAAGGTTTTATTACTCAGGTTATATACCGATGACTTTTGTTTTAATTGTAGGTCTTTCTTCTTGCTCCTAATTCCTCCTCTCTTTCCCCTTCTCCTAGATTTTTTCCTCCTTTCATCTTCTTGTACTTGGGTGTTATTGGATCTGGTGGTTTCCTGATACCTTGATTTATATCTAAAAAAACAATCTTCATCATATTCGGATTCTTCATCCGTTTCTTCACAATAATTCCTATTTGTTGAATTTTTTCTTGGTTGTTGAGTTTTTTGTAAATTTTTGTTCTGTATGGTCTGTAAAAGGAGTTTGTATTGTTCATCTTCTTCCTGTCTTGCTTGTCTCTGTCCTTGTTTGAATGAATCTTGTATTATTTTGTGTGTGTTTGTGTATGAAAAATTATTTTTATTGTAGGCTGGATAATTTCTATTGTTTGAACTTGACAGTGTGAATTTGATGAGTGGTTCCTTCCGTCTCCTTGGGTCTTGTTGATCCCACTGTCTTTTTTGCAGATATGATCTCTGTTGAATTGATTCTGTATTTCTCCATTGTTTTCTTTCTCTATATTCAAACTTGGATTCTTGATTGTTTTGTCTTGTCCTCCATTTTATTTGTATTCTGATATGGGGGTCGGGAGTTGAGTGTAGTTCTCTTTGTGTTGGAGTTTAATTTGAATTGTTCTTGTTCTTCTATGTCTCTCTTGAATTTTCTTTGTTTTTGTGAAAGTATGTCATCCTCTAATTTTCCTATTTTGTCATTCGTCATTTTCATCAAATTGATAAAGTCCTCCATCTTAGACAGGGATTCAAATCGTTTTTCATAAATTTGGATATTTTCACTAATGTGTTTCAATGATGTCTGTCTATCCTCGATGATGAGGTTAATTAATTCAAAGGAACATTTGTCCAGAATTTTGTTCCATTTTTCAGAGAAATTGCTTTGACTAGGTAAGAACGTAGCTGTTTTATGGATTCTTAATCCTCTTGGAATCATTCCCACCATTGTTTTGTTTCCTGAGTATATAATTTTTCCAGCTTTAAAAACGGACTACAGAAACGTTCATCTTTAGCTGGTGGCTCTATTGTAGGAGTGGTTATGAAAAAATAGAATATCAATATTATTTCTTGTATGTGTGTGTGATACGTGAATTGATGTGTAATTATTCATAGTGTAATTAGCAGCAGAAAACAATTGTTATCTTAGGATGAGGAATTGTTCTCTGCGCTTATATGACAGCCACTCAGATTGTTAATTAATGTAATTTTGGGAACGAGCGCTATATGAGAATTATTAAGTGAATACATAAATTTGAATGTGGCACCTGTGGAAAAAATTGTGATTATAAGTTTAAACAAAATGTTTACAGCTCTTTTAGAGAAGGATTGGTTGGTGGTACACAGATTTGAGATACAGCTCCGGAAACCTAACTTTCCCTAATTCACCAAAAGTCCACGGGATTCCTCAGCCAACTGATGTTAATACAAGGCTGTCCGTGGCCGGCTCTGTAACAGGCAGCTCTCCCCACTGCGTCCAGCGGGAGGATGGTGAAGCGGTAAAGCCGGAAGAAGGTGTAGCAGTGAAGCCGGGAGATGACGTAAGTCGTGTCTGCCGGGTATGCCGTGCGGCAGTGCAGTACTCTCCTCTGAAGTACCACTTGTCCACCAATGCGTTTTGTGCTGTCCAGAGCACTTTAGTAAGTCCGTGTCTGCCAAGATCAGGTTTGCGGAACATATTTACAACGTAAAAAAGGCCTCACGACACACAGTCTATCAAACCATTTCATTATCCTATGTTATAAAGAGTTTAGAGATAGTCTTGGAAGTATAGAGAATATGTTGCACTTATAAGAGTAATTGATTCCTTCATATAGCCTCTTAAGGACAATGAAGAAGAGGAATGGTGATAAAGAAATGTATTGTTTATAAGGATACGATGTAAATTCCTTCATTCAGCCATTTTGGTGTAGAGGGTATAGATCCAATAAGTTTCCCGTTTTTTGAGAGCTGAAGATCTCTATCCCCTCCTCTGGGATTTATTTCTATATGTTCCAAGATGGTAAACGTAAAGCTACCATTAGCATCAACATTATGGGGCTAATTCAGGTTGGATTGCAAATTGTGATCCAACCGGAATTATTGCGATCACCCTGTGGGTGCATGCGTAGCGCTCGTCCTGTGCATGCACCCGCACTTTCTGCACGGGAGGCTCCGAAAATGCGATCACCTCTGCCTGTCGATCTGGCAAAGGTGGTCGCGAGGCGGGGGGAAGCAGCAACACTCTGTTTCCAGAGCAGAGATGGAGCATTGCGGGGCAGAGCTAGTCAAATGAGTGCAGTGCGGCGCGAACGCTGGCATGATTGTGGCGGATGCATGACATCATACACATCTGCTACGATCGGGAACAATTCCCTAATTTCTGCGATGAAGCAGAAATTTCAATGCGATCGCAATTTCTGCTTAATCAAGGGCCCTTGCCCTGCGATGGGTGGCCCCCAGCATGCAATCCAAAGGATTTCTAATTAGCAGAATTTGCAATCCTTACTGAATTAGGCCCTATGTTTCTCTAAAAATTGTCTCAGTAGGCTATCAGTACAGATTTTATTTTTTAATATTACGTAAGTGTTCTTGTATGCGCAGTTTTATTTGTCGTTTGGTCTTGCCTATATAAAACAATCCGCAGCTGCACATAATCTTATAGATTATATATTCGGTGTTACAGGTGACTCTATGTTTTAAAGTGTACAGAAAGCCATTCTCTAATTTCATGCTGAATGATTTATTTTCCATGAATTTGCAGCAAATACAGCGATTACATGGCACGCTGCCTAACTTTTTAAGCAAACAATCTTTAGGTTCTCTGTCATGCTTTATGTTTTTAAGCCTACTTGGGGCCAGCATGTCCATTAGATTATTAGCCTTTCTAAACACAAGGGAAGGTTTGTCAGGTAAATGGGGTCCTAGGACTGGGTTCCTTTGGAGTATTCTCCAATGTTTTACAATTATCTTTTTAATAAGTCATTTATTTATAGTAAAAACTTTATTATATCCATTAGGAAAAAACTGAACTTCCGGACCAGAAGTGACATCCAACAAGCGGGAATCACATGCAGGATTTATTAAAAACAATCTCCATTAACTTTAGAGTAAAAATAATTAAAATTCAAAGTATAAAAATAAAATTTACAGGTGCCACAAATGTAAAGAGTATGTAAATATATTGGATTTATAAAAAAACATTGAGTTCGATGTCAATGTTATGTCCAGCTGGTTGCAAAGTTTTAAGTTCAAATATCCATTTACTTTCTTGTTTTTTTCAATTCAGTTGCTATATCGCCTTCTCTCCAATTTTATCTTACTTTTTGAATAGGAAAAAATGTCAGTCCAGTTGGATCTTTGTTATGTTTTTCTAAAAAATGGTTTGATAGACTGTGTGTCTTGAGGCCTTTTTTTATGTTGTAAATATGTTCCGCAAACCTGATCTTGGCTATTCTTTTTGTTTGACCGACATATTGATGCCTGCAAGGGCAAGTAGCTATATAGATTACTCCTTCAGTTTCACACCTGAGGGAGTCGTGAATTTTGTATTCTTTTCCTGTTGTATGAGATTTGAAGGTGGTAATGGGTTTAGTGGATTTATCCTTGTCACTCATGCATGCTTTACAATTAAGGCATTTGAAATAGCCCTTACTATTGTTTACGCTTGGTTGTGCTTCATTCCTGAGATGACTATAAACCAGTAGTTGTTTAACGTTCTTTGCTTTACGAGAAATGATTTTTGGTTTATCTGGAAGAATGGGTCGTAATGTATTGTCTAACTGCAGAATATGCCATTGTTTATTTATCATTTCTTCAATCACTTTGGAATTACTGTTGAATTGAGTAATAAAGGGAAGGGAAAAGGGAGCATTCAGATATTTTTCTTTGTATCTTAATAGTTCTTTTCTGTCCGTCTATTCAATTCTTGCAAATTCTGACTAAAGCTTATCTTTTTTATAACCTTTCTAGACAAAGTTTATCATCATCTCTTCACTTTGTACTTTGAAGATGGTAGGATCTGTACAATTCTTCTGATTCTTTGGAATTGACCTGGTGGTATATTGGTGATCCAATTCCGATGGTGATTGCTCGTTGTTGGTAGCATGTTATTTCCGTTCTCTGCGCTTATATGACAGCCACTCAGATTGTTAATTAATGTAATTTTGGGAACGAGCGCTATATGAGAATTATTAAGTGAATACATAAATTTGAATGTGGCACCTGTGGAAAAAATTGTGATTATAAGTTTAAACAAAATGTTTACAGCTCTTTTAGAGAAGGATTGGTTGGTGGTACACAGATTTGAGATACAGCTCCGGAAACCTAACTTTCCCTAATTCACCAAAAGTCCACGGGATTCCTCAGCCAACTGATGTTAATACAAGGCTGTCCGTGGTCGGCTCTGTAACAGGCAGCTCTCCCCACTGCGTCCAGCGGGAGGATGGTGAAGCGGTAAAGCCGGAAGAAGGTGTAGCAGTGAAGCCGGGAGATGACGTAAGTCGTGTCTGCCGGGTATGCCGTGCGGCAGTGCAGTACTCTCCTCTGAAGTACCACTTGTCCACCAATGCGTTTTGTGCTGTCCAGAGCACTTTAGTAAGTCCGTGTCTGCCAAGATCAGGTTTGCGGAACATATTTACAACGTAAAAAAGGCCTCACGACACACAGTCTATCAAACCATTTCATTATCCTATGTTATAAAGAGTTTAGAGATAGTCTTGGAAGTATAGAGAATATGTTGCACTTATAAGAGTAATTGATTCCTTCATATAGCCTCTTAAGGACAATGAAGAAGAGGAATGGTGATAAAGAAATGTATTGTTTATAAGGATACGATGTAAATTCCTTCATTCAGCCATTTTGGTGTAGAGGGTATAGATCCAATAAGTTTCCCGTTTTTTGAGAGCTGAAGATCTCTATCCCCTCCTCTGGGATTTATTTCTATATGTTCCAAGATGGTAAACGTAAAGCTACCATTAGCATCAACATTATGGGGCTAATTCAGGTTGGATTGCAAATTGTGATCCAACCGGAATTATTGCGATCACCCTGTGGGTGCATGCGTAGCGCTCGTCCTGTGCATGCACCCGCACTTTCTGCACGGGAGGCTCCGAAAATGCGATCACCTCTGCCTGTCGATCTGGCAAAGGTGGTCGCGAGGCGGGGGGAAGCAGCAACACTCTGTTTCCAGAGCAGAGATGGAGCATTGCGGGGCGGAGCTAGTCAAATGAGTGCAGTGCGGCGCGAACGCTGGCATGATTGTGGCGGATGCATGACATCATACACATCTGCTACGATCGGGAACAATTCCCTAATTTCTGCGATGAAGCAGAAATTTCGATGCGATCGCAATTTCTGCTTAATCAAGGGCCCTTGCCCTGCGATGGGTGGCCCCCAGCATGCAATCCAAAGGATTTCTAATTAGCAGAATTTGCAATCCTTACTGAATTAGGCCCTATGTTTCTCTAAAAATTGTCTCAGTAGGCTATCAGTACAGATTTTATTTTTTAATATTACGTAAGTGTTCTTGTATGCGCAGTTTTATTTGTCGTTTGGTCTTGCCTATATAAAACAATCCGCAGCTGCACATAATCTTATAGATTATATATTCGGTGTTACAGGTGACTCTATGTTTTAAAGTGTACAGAAAGCCATTCTCTAATTTCATGCTGAATGATTTATTTTCCATGAATTTGCAGCAAATACAGCGATTACATGGCACGCTGCCTAACTTTTTAAGCAAACAATCTTTAGGTTCTCTGTCATGCTTTATGTTTTTAAGCCTACTTGGGGCCAGCATGTCCATTAGATTATTAGCCTTTCTAAACACAAGGGAAGGTTTGTCAGGTAAATGGGGTCCTAGGACTGGGTTCCTTTGGAGTATTCTCCAATGTTTTACAATTATCTTTTTAATAGAAATGTTCTCACTATTGTATTTGGTGAGGAACGGTCTGCATTTCCATGCAATATCTCCATCTTTTGGTTTACATTTATTTTCCAATAGTTCTGCCCTATTTTTGGTCCGTGCTTTTAATCTGGCTTCTTCAATGAGGGATAGACTAAATACCCTCTCTAAAAATCTATCCTGTAGGACCAAGGATTGACCTTCATAATCTTTAATGCTGCTGCAATTTCTTCTGATATGCAAAAACTGAGAGAAGGGTACACTCTTTTTTCCATGTGGGGCGATGGCAGCTAGATAATGGGATGTAGCTATTTGCATCCACTTCTTTGAAATATGTATTAGATTGTATATCATTACCAGTACCTCCATATAGTTTGAGATCTAAATACAATAATGTATATGATCCATAAATTGGTTTAAACTTGCTTCATCTCCCTTCCAAACAAAAATCAAATAGCCAATATACCATTTATAGAAAATGATGTTATCCAATTCAAAGGTGATACCATACACAAATAGCTCCTCCCACTTTCTCATAAAGGGGTTGGCATATGAGGGGCGAACGTCGCCCCCATTGCTGTCCCTTACTTTTGAATATAAAAATTATTATTAAACTCAAAAGAATCATGTTTCAGAATAAATTGTATACTCTGCAAGATGAAAGTTACCTCAACTGGGGATTTATTAGGATCTGTACAGAGTATATCATTCACATCTTAAAAGCCCTTCGAATGCGGGATGGAGGAATAGAGTGCTTGGACATCCACAGTTAGCCAAAGGAATGAAGAAGACCACTCTATATCTTTTAACATCTTCAGTGGTATGCCCGGAAATCTTCTGGGCATGCTACTGACTGATTCCCCGGGGACAGCCGTGCAGTATGCACGGCACCCGGGAATCAGCATAAGCTATGAGTTAAGCCTACCCCCCAAACTCCTATTGGCCAGGGGGCAGGCTTAGCTATAAAATGGCTTATGCTGATTTCCAGTCACCGCAAGGTATTTGTGGGCAATCGCCAGGCGAATACATTGCCCTGCCCTGTCCCTCGTCCCTCCCTGCACCTTCCCCCTGCTTCCCACTTCAATTTAAAAACACCCCCCAAGGTTTGTTTTTAAATTTAAAACTCGCCACTGAAGGGGTTAAATCTTGAAGTACACTAGTAGAATCGTTCAAATAAGATTTATTTTATTTGACATAAGGTTGAAGTTTGAAGTCAATATAATGGGATAAATTGGAAGTTAGGGAGTTAACCCCTACTATTATGGGTTTCCCTAAGGGCAATTCCTTGTGTTTATGTACTTTGTGCAAATGATAAAAAATAGGGACAGTGGTCTATTTAGCCCATAGATGATCAAACTCTTATTTCAGTAATAGTACATCTCTTTTTGCCTTTTCCAATAGAGTATAAAGTTTATCCCAATGTACTGTATGTCCATTGGATGGGCTGAGAGTTTTTATAGGTGACACCATCATTTAAAATTGTAGAATTTTTTTGTAGATAATCATCTTTATTTTGTAAAATCCCCCCCCCCCACCCCCCCATCTGTAGTTTTAATTATAAGGTCTGGATCCTTTTTCAGTGATTTCTTGGCCAGTTTCTCTTGAGGGTTCAAGTTACAACTGAATTTATTTTTCACTGGTTTTAACTTTCTAAAATCTTTTTTTACACTATCAGAGAATACATCTAGGTGGCTACCACATGATTCTACAGGGTAAAACCTTGAAGGCCAATTTAGGGGTAGGGTTCTTTAGAAAATGTTGTTTGACAATCAAGTTGCGGATATATTTATTTAAATCAATAAAGAGATTAAATTTATCCACATGAAGGTCTGGGGCAAACTTGAGACCTTTCTCTAAAACGGAGACCTGTGCTGTAGAAAGCTCTTTCTTTGAGATATTAATGATCCCTGTTCTGGTATTTGTTGTGTGGTCTGTCCTCTACCCCTTTTTCCTCGTCTCCTACTCCTACTGCATATAAGGAAGAGTGTTGCCTTTCTTTTCTCCTAAAAAATTATGTTTGTAGTCACTGGGAGAGTGAGAAGGGGAACACAAAACATCATATCTATATTTTTGAGGGAAGGGACCATTCCTATAGGATGGAAAATGTTCTCTTTGTTTACCGAAATGGGGTGGAGCCCTATCATAATATGATGGCTTCCTCTCTACATATTTCCTATATTGTGGTTGGCGATAGTCTCTCCCCCCCCCCCCATAAAAAGGGGACTTATTGGAGGAATATCTTCTCCGTCTATAATTTACCTCCTGCCAATCGGAGTTATAATTGCTTGGAGGATTCTTTTGGGGCCTCTCATGATCACTTTTTCTCTGGTGGACTGCAAACACAGGTAGCACAGTCTGCATAAACAAGGGGATCACTTCTGCATTGGTGGAACGCAGATATTAGAAGTGCATTCCACCGATACCACACAAATATGCCTGATACCATTTGGTGCCAGTTGTATCCCACTGTTCGTGTTAAATACACTATCCTAATAGTTTAATACACCTTCCATTTAATCTCCATAAACCTCACTAAATAGAATTCACTTAAAGTTAAGGAAACACTTATTAAATTTCACTATCCCTAAATACAGAGGAAGTGATGTAATCACATAGGAGTATAAATAGAGCAAAGACTACACTGACCTCCACACTGTTGGAGCTGGAGGACACTTGACTGCACACTATTCATTTGTAAGTAACACAGAGCATTACTCAAGGATTGATTTTATCAATGAATGTATCTCTATGGATAAAATGTATCTTTATGGATATGTGTTGCTAGTTCTGTATTACATACTCTCACAATGGGGGTAATTTCAAGTTGATCGCAGCAGGAATTTTTTTAGCAGTTGGGCAAAACCATGTGCACTGCAGGGGGGGCAGATATAACATGTGCAGAGAGAGTTAGATTTGGGTGGGTTATATTGTTTCTTTGCAGGATAAATGTATTGTTTATAAGGATACGATGTAAATTCCTTCATTCAGCCATTTTGGTGTAGAGGGTATAGATCCAATAAGTTTCCCGTTTTTTGAGAGCTGAAGATCTCTATCCCCTCCTCTGGGATTTATTTCTATATGTTCCAAGATGGTAAACGTAAAGCTACCATTAGCATCAACATTATGGGGCTAATTCAGGTTGGATTGCAAATTGTGATCCAACCGGAATTATTGCGATCACCCTGTGGGTGCATGCGTAGCGCTCGTCCTGTGCATGCACCCGCACTTTCTGCACGGGAGGCTCCGAAAATGCGATCACCTCTGCCTGTCGATCTGGCAAAGGTGGTCGCGAGGCGGGGGGAAGCAGCAACACTCTGTTTCCAGAGCAGAGATGGAGCATTGCGGGGCAGAGCTAGTCAAATGAGTGCAGTGCGGCGCGAACGCTGGCATGATTGTGGCGGATGCATGACATCATACACATCTGCTACGATCGGGAACAATTCCCTAATTTCTGCGATGAAGCAGAAATTTCGATGCGATCGCAATTTCTGCTTAATCAAGGGCCCTTGCCCTGCGATGGGTGGCCCCCAGCATGCGATCCAAAAGATTTCTAATTAGCAGAATTTGCAATCCTTACTGAATTAGGCCCTATGTTTCTCTAAAAATTGTCTCAGTAGGCTATCAGTACAGATTTTATTTTTTAATATTACGTAAGTGTTCTTGTATGCGCAGTTTTATTTGTCGTTTGGTCTTGCCTATATAAAACAATCCGCAGCTGCACATAATCTTATAGATTATATATTCGGTGTTACAGGTGACTCTATGTTTTAAAGTGTACAGAAAGCCATTCTCTAATTTCATGCTGAATGATTTATTTTCCATGAATTTGCAGCAAATACAGCGATTACATGGCACGCTGCCTAACTTTTTAAGCAAACAATCTTTAGGTTCTCTGTCATGCTTTATGTTTTTAAGCCTACTTGGGGCCAGCATGTCCATTAGATTATTAGCCTTTCTAAACACAAGGGAAGGTTTGTCAGGTAAATGGGGTCCTAGGACTGGGTTCCTTTGGAGTATTCTCCAATGTTTTACAATTATCTTTTTAATAAGTCATTTATTTATAGTAAAAACTTTATTATATCCATTAGGAAAAAACTGAACTTCCGGACCAGAAGTGACATCCAACAAGCGGGAATCACATGCAGGATTTATTAAAAACAATCTCCATTAACTTTAGAGTAAAAATAATTAAAATTCAAAGTATAAAAATAAAATTTACAGGTGCCACAAATGTAAAGAGTATGTAAATATATTGGATTTATAAAAAAAACATTGAGTTCGATGTCAATGTTATGTCCAGCTGGTTGCAAAGTTTTAAGTTCAAATATCCATTTACTTTCTTGTTTTTTTCAATTCAGTTGCTATATCGCCTTCTCTCCAATTTTATCTTACTTTTTGAATAGGAAAAAATGTCAGTCCAGTTGGATCTTTGTTATGTTTTTCTAAAAAATGGTTTGATAGACTGTGTGTCTTGAGGCCTTTTTTTATGTTGTAAATATGTTCCGCAAACCTGATCTTGGCTATTCTTTTTGTTTGACCGACATATTGATGCCTGCAAGGGCAAGTAGCTATATAGATTACTCCTTCATTTTCACACCTGAGGGAGTCGTGAATTTTGTATTCTTTTCCTGTTGTATGAGATTTGAAGGTGGTAATGGGTTTAGTGGATTTATCCTTGTCACTCATGCATGCTTTACAATTAAGGCATTTGAAATAGCCCTTACTATTGTTTACGCTTGGTTGTGCTTCATTCCTGAGATGACTATAAACCAGTAGTTGTTTAACGTTCTTTGCTTTACGAGAAATGATTTTTGGTTTATCTGGAAGAATGGGTCGTAATGTATTGTCTAACTGCAGAATATGCCATTGTTTATTTATCATTTCTTCAATCACTTTGGAATTACTGTTGAATTGAGTAATAAAGGGAAGGGAAAAGGGAGCATTCAGATATTTTTCTTTGTATCTTAATAGTTCTTTTCTGTCCGTCTATTCAATTCTTGCAAATTCTGACTAAAGCTTATCTTTTTTATAACCTTTCTAGACAAAGTTTATCATCATCTCTTCACTTTGTACTTTGAAGATGGTAGGATCTGTACAATTCTTCTGATTCTTTGGAATTGACCTGGTGGTATATTGGTGATCCAATTCCGATGGTGATTGCTCGTTGTTGGTAGCATGTTATTTCCGTTCTCTGCGCTTATATGACAGCCACTCAGATTGTTAATTAATGTAATTTTGGGAACGAGCGCTATATGAGAATTATTAAGTGAATACATAAATTTGAATGTGGCACCTGTGGAAAAAATTGTGATTATAAGTTTAAACAAAATGTTTACAGCTCTTTTAGAGAAGGATTGGTTGGTGGTACATAGATTTGAGATACAGCTCCGGAAACCTAACTTTCCCTAATTCACCAAAAGTCCACGGGATTCCTCAGCCAACTGATGTTAATACAAGGCTGTCCGTGGCCGGCTCTGTAACAGGCAGCTCTCCCCACTGCGTCCAGCGGGAGGATGGTGAAGCGGTAAAGCCGGAAGAAGGTGTAGCAGTGAAGCCGGGAGATGACGTAAGTCGTGTCTGCCGGGTATGCCGTGCGGCAGTGCAGTACTCTCCTCTGAAGTACCACTTGTCCACCAATGCGTTTTGTGCTGTCCAGAGCACTTTAGTAAGTCCGTGTCTGCCAAGATCAGGTTTGCGGAACATATTTACAACGTAAAAAAGGCCTCACGACACACAGTCTATCAAACCATTTCATTATCCTATGTTATAAAGAGTTTAGAGATAGTCTTGGAAGTATAGAGAATATGTTGCACTTATAAGAGTAATTGATTCCTTCATATAGCCTCTTAAGGACAATGAAGAAGAGGAATGGTGATAAAGAAATGTATTGTTTATAAGGATACGATGTAAATTCCTTCATTCAGCCATTTTGGTGTAGAGGGTATAGATCCAATAAGTTTCCCGTTTTTTGAGAGCTGAAGATCTCTATCCCCTCCTCTGGGATTTATTTCTATATGTTCCAAGATGGTAAACGTAAAGCTACCATTAGCATCAACATTATGGGGCTAATTCAGGTTGGATTGCAAATTGTGATCCAACCGGAATTATTGCGATCACCCTGTGGGTGCATGCGTAGCGCTCGTCCTGTGCATGCACCCGCACTTTCTGCACGGGAGGCTCCGAAAATGCGATCACCTCTGCCTGTCGATCTGGCAAAGGTGGTCGCGAGGCGGGGGGAAGCAGCAACACTCTGTTTCCAGAGCAGAGATGGAGCATTGCGGGGCGGAGCTAGTCAAATGAGTGCAGTGCGGCGCGAACGCTGGCATGATTGTGGCGGATGCATGACATCATACACATCTGCTACGATCGGGAACAATTCCCTAATTTCTGCGATGAAGCAGAAATTTCGATGCGATCGCAATTTCTGCTTAATCAAGGGCCCTTGCCCTGCGATGGGTGGCCCCCAGCATGCAATCCAAAGGATTTCTAATTAGCAGAATTTGCAATCCTTACTGAATTAGGCCCTATGTTTCTCTAAAAATTGTCTCAGTAGGCTATCAGTACAGATTTTATTTTTTAATATTACGTAAGTGTTCTTGTATGCGCAGTTTTATTTGTCGTTTGGTCTTGCCTATATAAAACAATCCGCAGCTGCACATAATCTTATAGATTATATATTCGGTGTTACAGGTGACTCTATGTTTTAAAGTGTACAGAAAGCCATTCTCTAATTTCATGCTGAATGATTTATTTTCCATGAATTTGCAGCAAATACAGCGATTACATGGCACGCTGCCTAACTTTTTAAGCAAACAATCTTTAGGTTCTCTGTCATGCTTTATGTTTTTAAGCCTACTTGGGGCCAGCATGTCCATTAGATTATTAGCCTTTCTAAACACAAGGGAAGGTTTGTCAGGTAAATGGGGTCCTAGGACTGGGTTCCTTTGGAGTATTCTCCAATGTTTTACAATTATCTTTTTAATAGAAATGTTCTCACTATTGTATTTGGTGAGGAACGGTCTGCATTTCCATGCAATATCTCCATCTTTTGGTTTACATTTATTTTCCAATAGTTCTGCCCTATTTTTGGTCCGTGCTTTTAATCTGGCTTCTTCAATGAGGGATAGACTAAATACCCTCTCTAAAAATCTATCCTGTAGGACCAAGGATTGACCTTCATAATCTTTAATGCTGCTGCAATTTCTTCTGATATGCAAAAACTGAGAGAAGGGTACACTCTTTTTTCCATGTGGGGCGATGGCAGCTAGATAATGGGATGTAGCTATTTGCATCCACTTCTTTGAAATATGTATTAGATTGTATATAATTACCAGTACCTCCATATAGTTTGAGATCTAAATACAATAATGTATATGATCCATAAATTGGTTTAAACTTGCTTCATCTCCCTTCCAAACAAAAATCAAATAGCCAATATACCATTTATAGAAAATGATGTTATCCAATTCAAAGGTGATACCATACACAAATAGCTCCTCCCACTTTCTCATAAAGGGGTTGGCATATGAGGGGCGAACGTCGCCCCCATTGCTGTCCCTTACTTTTGAATATAAAAATTATTATTAAACTCAAAAGAATCATGTTTCAGAATAAATTGTATACTCTGCAAGATGAAAGTTATCTCAACTGGGGATTTATTAGGATCTGTACAGAGTATATCATTCACATCTTAAAAGCCCTTCGAATGCGGGATGGAGGAATAGAGTGCTTGGACATCCACAGTTAGCCAAAGGAATGAAGAAGACCACTCTATATCTTTTAACATCTTCAGTGGTATGCCCGGAAATCTTCTGGGCATGCTACTGACTGATTCCCCGGGGACAGCCGTGCAGTATGCACGGCACCCGGGAATCAGCATAAGCTATGAGTTAAGCCTACCCCCCAAACTCCTATTGGCCAGGGGGCAGGCTTAGCTATAAAATGGCTTATGCTGATTTCCAGTCACCGCAAGGTATTTGTGGGCAATCGCCAGGCGAATACATTGCCCTGCCCTGTCCCTCGTCCCTCCCTGCACCTTCCCCCTGCTTCCCACTTCAATTTAAAAACACCCCCCAAGGTTTGTTTTTAAATTTAAAACTCGCCACTGAAGGGGTTAAATCTTGAAGTACACTAGTAGAATCGTTCAAATAAGATTTATTTTATTTGACATAAGGTTGAAGTTTGAAGTCAATATAATGGGATAAATTGGAAGTTAGGGAGTTAACCCCTACTATTATGGGTTTCCCTAAGGGCAATTCCTTGTGTTTATGTACTTTGTGCAAATGATAAAAAATAGGGACAGTGGTCTATTTAGCCCATAGATGATCAAACTCTTATTTCAGTAACAGTACATCTCTTTTTGCCTTTTCCAATAGAGTATAAAGTTTATCCCAATGTACTGTATGTCCATTGGATGGGCTGAGAGTTTTTATAGGTGACACCATCATTTAAAATTGTAGAATTTTTTTGTAGATAATCATCTTTATTTTGTAAAATCCCCCCCCCCCCCCACCCCCCCATCTGTAGTTTTAATTATAAGGTCTGGATCCTTTTTCAGTGATTTCTTGGCCAGTTTCTCTTGAGGGTTCAAGTTACAACTGAATTTATTTTTCACTGGTTTTAACTTTCTAAAATCTTTTTTTACACTATCAGAGAATACATCTAGGTGGCTACCACATGATTCTACAGGGTAAAACCTTGAAGGCCAATTTAGGGGTAGGGTTCTTTAGAAAATGTTGTTTGACAATCAAGTTGCGGATATATTTATTTAAATCAATAAAGAGATTAAATTTATCCACATGAAGGTCTGGGGCAAACTTGAGACCTTTCTCTAAAACGGAGACCTGTGCTGTAGAAAGCTCTTTCTTTGAGATATTAATGATCCCTGTTCTGGTATTTGTTGTGTGGTCTGTCCTCTACCCCTTTTTCCTCGTCTCCTACTCCTACTGCATATAAGGAAGAGTGTTGCCTTTCTTTTCTCCTAAAAAATTATGTTTGTAGTCACTGGGAGAGTGAGAAGGGGAACACAAAACATCATATCTATATTTTTGAGGGAAGGGACCATTCCTATAGGATGGAAAATGTTCTCTTTGTTTACCGAAATGGGGTGGAGCCCTATCATAATATGATGGCTTCCTCTCTACATATTTCCTATATTGTGGTTGGCGATAGTCTCTCCCCCCCCCCCATAAAAAGGGGACTTATTGGAGGAATATCTTCTCCGTCTATAATTTACCTCCTGCCAATCGGAGTTATAATTGCTTGGAGGATTCTTTTGGGGCCTCTCATGATCACTTTTTCTCTGGTGGACTGCAAACACAGGTAGCACAGTCTGCATAAACAAGGGGATCACTTCTGCATTGGTGGAACGCAGATATTAGAAGTGCATTCCACCGATACCACACAAATATGCCTGATACCATTTGGTGCCAGTTGTATCCCACTGTTCGTGTTAAATACACTATCCTAATAGTTTAATACACCTTCCATTTAATCTCCATAAACCTCACTAAATAGAATTCACTTAAAGTTAAGGAAACACTTATTAAATTTCACTATCCCTAAATACAGAGGAAGTGATGTAATCACATAGGAGTATAAATAGAGCAAAGACTACACTGACCTCCACACTGTTGGAGCTGGAGGACACTTGACTGCACACTATTCATTTGTAAGTAACACAGAGCATTACTCAAGGATTGATTTTATCAATGAATGTATCTCTATGGATAAAATGTATCTTTATGGATATGTGTTGCTAGTTCTGTATTACATACTCTCACAATGGGGGTAATTTCAAGTTGATCGCAGCAGGAATTTTTTTAGCAGTTGGGCAAAACCATGTGCACTGCAGGGGGGGCAGATATAACATGTGCAGAGAGAGTTAGATTTGGGTGGGTTATATTGTTTCTTTGCAGGATAAATGTATTGTTTATAAGGATACGATGTAAATTCCTTCATTCAGCCATTTTGGTGTAGAGGGTATAGATCCAATAAGTTTCCCGTTTTTTGAGAGCTGAAGATCTCTATCCCCTCCTCTGGGATTTATTTCTATATGTTCCAAGATGGTAAACGTAAAGCTACCATTAGCATCAACATTATGGGGCTAATTCAGGTTGGATTGCAAATTGTGATCCAACCGGAATTATTGCGATCACCCTGTGGGTGCATGCGTAGCGCTCGTCCTGTGCATGCACCCGCACTTTCTGCACGGGAGGCTCAGAAAATGCGATCACCTCTGCCTGTCGATCTGGCAAAGGTGGTCGCGAGGCGGGGGGAAGCAGCAACACTCTGTTTCCAGAGCAGAGATGGAGCATTGCGGGGCAGAGCTAGTCAAATGAGTGCAGTGCGGCGCGAACGCTGGCATGATTGTGGCGGATGCATGACATCATACACATCTGCTACGATCGGGAACAATTCCCTAATTTCTGCGATGAAGCAGAAATTTCGATGCGATCGCAATTTCTGCTTAATCAAGGGCCCTTGCCCTGCGATGGGTGGCCCCCAGCATGCGATCCAAAAGATTTCTAATTAGCAGAATTTGCAATCCTTACTGAATTAGGCCCTATGTTTCTCTAAAAATTGTCTCAGTAGGCTATCAGTACAGATTTTATTTTTTAATATTACGTAAGTGTTCTTGTATGCGCAGTTTTATTTGTCGTTTGGTCTTGCCTATATAAAACAATCCGCAGCTGCACATAATCTTATAGATTATATATTCGGTGTTACAGGTGCCTCTATGTTTTAAAGTGTACAGAAAGCCATTCTCTAATTTCATGCTGAATGATTTATTTTCCATGAATTTGCAGCAAATACAGCGATTACATGGCACGCTGCCTAACTTTTTAAGCAAACAATCTTTAGGTTCTCTGTCATGCTTTATGTTTTTAAGCCTACTTGGGGCCAGCATGTCCATTAGATTATTAGCCTTTCTAAACACAAGGGAAGGTTTGTCAGGTAAATGGGGTCCTAGGACTGGGTTCCTTTGGAGTATTCTCCAATGTTTTACAATTATCTTTTTAATAAGTCATTTATTTATAGTAAAAACTTTATTATATCCATTAGGAAAAAACTGAACTTCCGGACCAGAAGTGACATCCAACAAGCGGGAATCACATGCAGGATTTATTAAAAACAATCTCCATTAACTTTAGAGTAAAAATAATTAAAATTCAAAGTATAAAAATAAAATTTACAGGTGCCACAAATGTAAAGAGTATGTAAATATATTGGATTTATAAAAAAACATTGAGTTCGATGTCAATGTTATGTCCAGCTGGTTGCAAAGTTTTAAGTTCAAATATCCATTTACTTTCTTGTTTTTTTCAATTCAGTTGCTATATCGCCTTCTCTCCAATTTTATCTTACTTTTTGAATAGGAAAAAATGTCAGTCCAGTTGGATCTTTGTTATGTTTTTCTAAAAAATGGTTTGATAGACTGTGTGTCTTGAGGCCTTTTTTTATGTTGTAAATATGTTCCGCAAACCTGATCTTGGCTATTCTTTTTGTTTGACCGACATATTGATGCCTGCAAGGGCAAGTAGCTATATAGATTACTCCTTCAGTTTCACACCTGAGGGAGTCGTGAATTTTGTATTCTTTTCCTGTTGTATGAGATTTGAAGGTGGTAATGGGTTTAGTGGATTTATCCTTGTCACTCATGCATGCTTTACAATTAAGGCATTTGAAATAGCCCTTACTATTGTTTACGCTTGGTTGTGCTTCATTCCTGAGATGACTATAAACCAGTAGTTGTTTAACGTTCTTTGCTTTACGAGAAATGATTTTTGGTTTATCTGGAAGAATGGGTCGTAATGTATTGTCTAACTGCAGAATATGCCATTGTTTATTTATCATTTCTTCAATCACTTTGGAATTACTGTTGAATTGAGTAATAAAGGGAAGGGAAAAGGGAGCATTCAGATATTTTTCTTTGTATCTTAATAGTTCTTTTCTGTCCGTCTATTCAATTCTTGCAAATTCTGACTAAAGCTTATCTTTTTTATAACCTTTCTAGACAAAGTTTATCATCATCTCTTCACTTTGTACTTTGAAGATGGTAGGATCTGTACAATTCTTCTGATTCTTTGGAATTGACCTGGTGGTATATTGGTGATCCAATTCCGATGGTGATTGCTCGTTGTTGGTAGCATGTTATTTCCGTTCTCTGCGCTTATATGACAGCCACTCAGATTGTTAATTAATGTAATTTTGGGAACGAGCGCTATATGAGAATTATTAAGTGAATACATAAATTTGAATGTGGCACCTGTGGAAAAAATTGTGATTATAAGTTTAAACAAAATGTTTACAGCTCTTTTAGAGAAGGATTGGTTGGTGGTACACAGATTTGAGATACAGCTCCGGAAACCTAACTTTCCCTAATTCACCAAAAGTCCACGGGATTCCTCAGCCAACTGATGTTAATACAAGGCTGTCCGTGGCCGGCTCTGTAACAGGCAGCTCTCCCCACTGCGTCCAGCGGGAGGATGGTGAAGCGGTAAAGCCGGAAGAAGGTGTAGCAGTGAAGCCGGGAGATGACGTAAGTCGTGTCTGCCGGGTATGCCGTGCGGCAGTGCAGTACTCTCCTCTGAAGTACCACTTGTCCACCAATGCGTTTTGTGCTGTCCAGAGCACTTTAGTAAGTCCGTGTCTGCCAAGATCAGGTTTGCGGAACATATTTACAACGTAAAAAAGGCCTCACGACACACAGTCTATCAAACCATTTCATTATCCTATGTTATAAAGAGTTTAGAGATAGTCTTGGAAGTATAGAGAATATGTTGCACTTATAAGAGTAATTGATTCCTTCATATAGCCTCTTAAGGACAATGAAGAAGAGGAATGGTGATAAAGAAATGTATTGTTTATAAGGATACGATGTAAATTCCTTCATTCAGCCATTTTGGTGTAGAGGGTATAGATCCAATAAGTTTCCCGTTTTTTGAGAGCTGAAGATCTCTATCCCCTCCTCTGGGATTTATTTCTATATGTTCCAAGATGGTAAACGTAAAGCTACCATTAGCATCAACATTATGGGGCTAATTCAGGTTGGATTGCAAATTGTGATCCAACCGGAATTATTGCGATCACCCTGTGGGTGCATGCGTAGCGCTCGTCCTGTGCATGCACCCGCACTTTCTGCACGGGAGGCTCCGAAAATGCGATCACCTCTGCCTGTCGATCTGGCAAAGGTGGTCGCGAGGCGGGGGGAAGCAGCAACACTCTGTTTCCAGAGCAGAGATGGAGCATTGCGGGGCGGAGCTAGTCAAATGAGTGCAGTGCGGCGCGAACGCTGGCATGATTGTGGCGGATGCATGACATCATACACATCTGCTACGATCGGGAACAATTCCCTAATTTCTGCGATGAAGCAGAAATTTCGATGCGATCGCAATTTCTGCTTAATCAAGGGCCCTTGCCCTGCGATGGGTGGCCCCCAGCATGCAATCCAAAGGATTTCTAATTAGCAGAATTTGCAATCCTTACTGAATTAGGCCCTATGTTTCTCTAAAAATTGTCTCAGTAGGCTATCAGTACAGATTTTATTTTTTAATATTACGTAAGTGTTCTTGTATGCGCAGTTTTATTTGTCGTTTGGTCTTGCCTATATAAAACAATCCGCAGCTGCACATAATCTTATAGATTATATATTCGGTGTTACAGGTGACTCTATGTTTTAAAGTGTACAGAAAGCCATTCTCTAATTTCATGCTGAATGATTTATTTTCCATGAATTTGCAGCAAATACAGCGATTACATGGCACGCTGCCTAACTTTTTAAGCAAACAATCTTTAGGTTCTCTGTCATGCTTTATGTTTTTAAGCCTACTTGGGGCCAGCATGTCCATTAGATTATTAGCCTTTCTAAACACAAGGGAAGGTTTGTCAGGTAAATGGGGTCCTAGGACTGGGTTCCTTTGGAGTATTCTCCAATGTTTTACAATTATCTTTTTAATAGAAATGTTCTCACTATTGTATTTGGTGAGGAACGGTCTGCATTTCCATGCAATATCTCCATCTTTTGGTTTACATTTATTTTCCAATAGTTCTGCCCTATTTTTGGTCCGTGCTTTTAATCTGGCTTCTTCAATGAGGGATAGACTAAATACCCTCTCTAAAAATCTATCCTGTAGGACCAAGGATTGACCTTCATAATCTTTAATGCTGCTGCAATTTCTTCTGATATGCAAAAACTGAGAGAAGGGTACACTCTTTTTTCCATGTGGGGCGATGGCAGCTAGATAATGGGATGTAGCTATTTGCATCCACTTCTTTGAAATATGTATTAGATTGTATATAATTACCAGTACCTCCATATAGTTTGAGATCTAAATACAATAATGTATATGATCCATAAATTGGTTTAAACTTGCTTCATCTCCCTTCCAAACAAAAATCAAATAGCCAATATACCATTTATAGAAAATGATGTTATCCAATTCAAAGGTGATACCATACACAAATAGCTCCTCCCACTTTCTCATAAAGGGGTTGGCATATGAGGGGCGAACGTCGCCCCCATTGCTGTCCCTTACTTTTGAATATAACAATTATTATTAAACTCAAAAGAATCATGTTTCAGAATAAATTGTATACTCTGCAAGATGAAAGTTATCTCAACTGGGGATTTATTAGGATCTGTACAGAGTATATCATTCACATCTTAAAAGCCCTTCGAATGCGGGATGGAGGAATAGAGTGCTTGGACATCCACAGTTAGCCAAAGGAATGAAGAAGACCACTCTATATCTTTTAACATCTTCAGTGGTATGCCCGGAAATCTTCTGGGCATGCTACTGACTGATTCCCCGGGGACAGCCGTGCAGTATGCACGGCACCCGGGAATCAGCATAAGCTATGAGTTAAGCCTACCCCCCAAACTCCTATTGGCCAGGGGGCAGGCTTAGCTATAAAATGGCTTATGCTGATTTCCAGTCACCGCAAGGTATTTGTGGGCAATCGCCAGGCGAATACATTGCCCTGCCCTGTCCCTCGTCCCTCCCTGCACCTTCCCCCTGCTTCCCACTTCAATTTAAAAACACCCCCCAAGGTTTGTTTTTAAATTTAAAACTCGCCACTGAAGGGGTTAAATCTTGAAGTACACTAGTAGAATCGTTCAAATAAGATTTATTTTATTTGACATAAGGTTGAAGTTTGAAGTCAATATAATGGGATAAATTGGAAGTTAGGGAGTTAACCCCTACTATTATGGGTTTCCCTAAGGGCAATTCCTTGTGTTTATGTACTTTGTGCAAATGATAAAAAATAGGGACAGTGGTCTATTTAGCCCATAGATGATCAAACTCTTATTTCAGTAACAGTACATCTCTTTTTGCCTTTTCCAATAGAGTATAAAGTTTATCCCAATGTACTGTATGTCCATTGGATGGGCTGAGAGTTTTTATAGGTGACACCATCATTTAAAATTGTAGAATTTTTTAGTAGATAATCATCTTTATTTTGTAAAATCCCCCCCCCCCTACCCCCCCATCTGCAGTTTTAATTATAAGGTCTGGATCCTTTTTCAGTGATTTCTTGGCCAGTTTCTCTTGAGGGTTCAAGTTACAACTGAATTTATTTTTCACTGGTTTTAACTTTCTAAAATCTTTTTTTACACTATCAGAGAATACATCTAGGTGGCTACCACATGATTCTACAGGGTAAAACCTTGAAGGCCAATTTAGGGGTAGGGTTCTTTAGAAAATGTTGTTTGACAATCAAGTTGCGGATATATTTATTTAAATCAATAAAGAGATTAAATTTATCCACATGAAGGTCTGGGGCAAACTTGAGACCTTTCTCTAAAACGGAGACCTGTGCTGTAGAAAGCTCTTTCTTTGAGAGATTAATGATCCCTGTTCTGGTATTTGTTGTGTGGTCTGTCCTCTACCCCTTTTTCCTCGTCTCCTACTCCTACTGCATATAAGGAAGAGTGTTGCCTTTCTTTTCTCCTAAAAAATTATGTTTGTAGTCACTGGGAGAGTGAGAAGGGGAACACAAAACATCATATCTATATTTTTGAGGGAAGGGACCATTCCTATAGGATGGAAAATGTTCTCTTTGTTTACCGAAATGGGGTGGAGCCCTATCATAATATGATGGCTTCCTCTCTACATATTTCCTATATTGTGGTTGGCGATAGTCTCTCCCCCCCCCCCCATAAAAAGGGGACTTATTGGAGGAATATCTTCTCCGTCTATAATTTACCTCCTGCCAATCGGAGTTATAATTGCTTGGAGGATTCTTTTGGGGCCTCTCATGATCACTTTTTCTCTGGTGGACTGCAAACACAGGTAGCACAGTCTGCATAAACAAGGGGATCACTTCTGCATTGGTGGAACGCAGATATTAGAAGTGCATTCCACCGATACCACACAAATATGCCTGATACCATTTGGTGCCAGTTGTATCCCACTGTTCGTGTTAAATACACTATCCTAATAGTTTAATACACCTTCCATTTAATCTCCATAAACCTCACTAAATAGAATTCACTTAAAGTTAAGGAAACACTTATTAAATTTCACTATCCCTAAATACAGAGGAAGTGATGTAATCACATAGGAGTATAAATAGAGCAAAGACTACACTGACCTCCACACTGTTGGAGCTGGAGGACACTTGACTGCACACTATTCATTTGTAAGTAACACAGAGCATTACTCAAGGATTGATTTTATCAATGAATGTATCTCTATGGATAAAATGTATCTTTATGGATATGTGTTGCTAGTTCTGTATTACATACTCTCACAATGGGGGTAATTTCAAGTTGATCGCAGCAGGAATTTTTTTAGCAGTTGGGCAAAACCATGTGCACTGCAGGGGGGGCAGATATAACATGTGCAGAGAGAGTTAGATTTGGGTGGGTTATATTGTTTCTTTGCAGGATAAATGTATTGTTTATAAGGATACGATGTAAATTCCTTCATTCAGCCATTTTGGTGTAGAGGGTATAGATCCAATAAGTTTCCCGTTTTTTGAGAGCTGAAGATCTCTGTCCCCTCCTCTGGGATTTATTTCTATATGTTCCAAGATGGTAAACGTAAAGCTACCATTAGCATCAACATTATGGGGCTAATTCAGGTTGGATTGCAAATTGTGATCCAACCGGAATTATTGCGATCACCCTGTGGGTGCATGCGTAGCGCTCGTCCTGTGCATGCACCCGCACTTTCTGCACGGGAGGCTCAGAAAATGCGATCACCTCTGCCTGTCGATCTGGCAAAGGTGGTCGCGAGGCGGGGGGAAGCAGCAACACTCTGTTTCCAGAGCAGAGATGGAGCATTGCGGGGCAGAGCTAGCCAAATGAGTGCAGTGCGGCGCGAACGCTGGCATGATTGTGGCGGATGCATGACATCATACACATCTGCTACGATCGGGAACAATTCCCTAATTTCTGCGATGAAGCAGAAATTTCGATGCGATCGCAATTTCTGCTTAATCAAGGGCCCTTGCCCTGCGATGGGTGGCCCCCAGCATGCGATCCAAAAGATTTCTAATTAGCAGAATTTGCAATCCTTACTGAATTAGGCCCTATGTTTCTCTAAAAATTGTCTCAGTAGGCTATCAGTACAGATTTTATTTTTTAATATTACGTAAGTGTTCTTGTATGCGCAGTTTTATTTGTCGTTTGGTCTTGCCTATATAAAACAATCCACAGCTGCACATAATCTTATAGATTATATATTCGGTGTTACAGGTGACTCTATGTTTTAAAGTGTACAGAAAGCCATTCTCTAATTTCATGCTGAATGATTTATTTTCCATGAATTTGCAGCAAATACAGCGATTACATGGCACGCTGCCTAACTTTTTAAGCAAACAATCTTTAGGTTCTCTGTCATGCTTTATGTTTTTAAGCCTACTTGGGGCCAGCATGTCCATTAGATTATTAGCCTTTCTAAACACAAGGGAAGGTTTGTCAGGTAAATGGGGTCCTAGGACTGGGTTCCTTTGGAGTATTCTCCAATGTTTTACAATTATCTTTTTAATAAGTCATTTATTTATAGTAAAAACTTTATCATATAATCATTAGGAAAAAACTGAACTTCCGGACCAGAAGTGACATCCAACAAGCGGGAATCACATGCAGGATTTATTAAAAACAATCTCCATTAACTTTAGAGTAAAAATAATTAAAATTCAAAGTATAAAAATAAAATTTACAGGTGCCACAAATGTAAAGAGTATGTAAATATATTGGATTTATAAAAAAAACATTGAGTTCGATGTCAATGTTTAGTCCAGCTGGTTGCAAAGTTTTAAGTTCAAATATCCATTTACTTTCTTGTTTTTTTCAATTCAGTTGCTATATCGCCTTCTCTCCAATTTTTTCTTACTTTTTGAATAGGAAAAAATGTCAGTCCAGTTGGATCTTTGTTATGTTTTTCTAAAAAATGGTTTGATAGACTATGTGTCTTGAGGCCTTTTTTTATGTTGTAAATATGTTCCGCAAACCTGATCTTGGCTATTCTTTTTGTTTGACCGACATATTGATGCCTGCAAGGGCAAGTAGCTATATAGATTACTCCTTCAGTTTCACACCTGAGGGAGTCGTGAATTTTGTATTCTTTTCCTGTTGTATGAGATTTGAAGGTGGTAATGGGTTTAGTGGATTTATCCTTGTCACTCATGCATGCTTTACAATTAAGGCATTTGAAATAGCCCTTACTATTGTTTACGCTTGGTTGTGCTTCATTCCTGAGATGACTATAAACCAGTAGTTGTTTAACGTTCTTTGCTTTACGAGAAATGATTTTTGGTTTATCTGGAAGAATGGGTCGTAATGTATTGTCTAACTGCAGAATATGCCATTGTTTATTTATCATTTCTTCAATCACTTTGGAATTACTGTTGAATTGAGTAATAAAGGGAAGGGAAAAGGGAGCATTCAGATATTTTTCTTTGTATCTTAATAGTTCTTTTCTGTCCGTCTATTCAATTCTTGCAAATTCTGACTAAAGCTTATCTTTTTTTATAACCTTTCTAGACAAAGTTTATCATCATCTCTTCACTTTGTACTTTGAAGATGGTAGGATCTGTACAATTCTTCTGATTCTTTGGAATTGACCTGGTGGTATATTGGTGATCCAATTCCGATGGTGATTGCTCGTTGTTGGTAGCATGTTATTTCCGTTCTCTGCGCTTATATGACAGCCACTCAGATTGTTAATTAATGTAATTTTGGGAACGAGCGCTATATGAGAATTATTAAGTGAATACATAAATTTGAATGTGGCACCTGTGGAAAAAATTGTGATTATAAGTTTAAACAAAATGTTTACAGCTCTTTTAGAGAAGGATTGGTTGGTGGTACACAGATTTGAGATACAGCTCCGGAAACCTAACTTTCCCTAATTCACCAAAAGTCCACGGGATTCCTCAGCCAACTGATGTTAATACAAGGCTGTCCGTGGCCGGCTCTGTAACAGGCAGCTCTCCCCACTGCGTCCAGCGGGAGGATGGTGAAGCGGTAAAGCCGGAAGAAGGTGTAGCAGTGAAGCCGGGAGATGACGTAAGTCGTGTCTGCCGGGTATGCCGTGCGGCAGTGCAGTACTCTCCTCTGAAGTACCACTTGTCCACCAATGCGTTTTGTGCTGTCCAGAGCACTTTAGTAAGTCCGTGTCTGCCAAGATCAGGTTTGCGGAACATATTTACAACGTAAAAAAGGCCTCACGACACACAGTCTATCAAACCATTTCATTATCCTATGTTATAAAGAGTTTAGAGATAGTCTTGGAAGTATAGAGAATATGTTGCACTTATAAGAGTAATTGATTCCTTCATATAGCCTCTTAAGGACAATGAAGAAGAGGAATGGTGATAAAGAAATGTATTGTTTATAAGGATACGATGTAAATTCCTTCATTCAGCCATTTTGGTGTAGAGGGTATAGATCCAATAAGTTTCCCGTTTTTTGAGAGCTGAAGATCTCTATCCCCTCCTCTGGGATTTATTTCTATATGTTCCAAGATGGTAAACGTAAAGCTACCATTAGCATCAACATTATGGGGCTAATTCAGGTTGGATTGCAAATTGTGATCCAACCGGAATTATTGCGATCACCCTGTGGGTGCATGCGTAGCGCTCGTCCTGTGCATGCACCCGCACTTTCTGCACGGGAGGCTCCGAAAATGCGATCACCTCTGCCTGTCGATCTGGCAAAGGTGGTCGCGAGGCGGGGGGAAGCAGCAACACTCTGTTTCCAGAGCAGAGATGGAGCATTGCGGGGCGGAGCTAGTCAAATGAGTGCAGTGCGGCGCGAACGCTGGCATGATTGTGGCGGATGCATGACATCATACACATCTGCTACGATCGGGAACAATTCCCTAATTTCTGCGATGAAGCAGAAATTTCGATGCGATCGCAATTTCTGCTTAATCAAGGGCCCTTGCCCTGCGATGGGTGGCCCCCAGCATGCAATCCAAAGGATTTCTAATTAGCAGAATTTGCAATCCTTACTGAATTAGGCCCTATGTTTCTCTAAAAATTGTCTCAGTAGGCTATCAGTACAGATTTTATTTTTTAATATTACGTAAGTGTTCTTGTATGCGCAGTTTTATTTGTCGTTTGGTCTTGCCTATATAAAACAATCCGCAGCTGCACATAATCTTATAGATTATATATTCGGTGTTACAGGTGACTCTATGTTTTAAAGTGTACAGAAAGCCATTCTCTAATTTCATGCTGAATGATTTATTTTCCATGAATTTGCAGCAAATACAGCGATTACATGGCACGCTGCCTAACTTTTTAAGCAAACAATCTTTAGGTTCTCTGTCATGCTTTATGTTTTTAAGCCTACTTGGGGCCAGCATGTCCATTAGATTATTAGCCTTTCTAAACACAAGGGAAGGTTTGTCAGGTAAATGGGGTCCTAGGACTGGGTTCCTTTGGAGTATTCTCCAATGTTTTACAATTATCTTTTTAATAGAAATGTTCTCACTATTGTATTTGGTGAGGAACGGTCTGCATTTCCATGCAATATCTCCATCTTTTGGTTTACATTTATTTTCCAATAGTTCTGCCCTATTTTTGGTCCGTGCTTTTAATCTGGCTTCTTCAATGAGGGATAGACTAAATACCCTCTCTAAAAATCTATCCTGTAGGACCAAGGATTGACCTTCATAATCTTTAATGCTGCTGCAATTTCTTCTGATATGCAAAAACTGAGAGAAGGGTACACTCTTTTTTCCATGTGGGGCGATGGCAGCTAGATAATGGGATGTAGCTATTTGCATCCACTTCTTTGAAATATGTATTAGATTGTATATAATTACCAGTACCTCCATATAGTTTGAGATCTAAATACAATAATGTATATGATCCATAAATTGGTTTAAACTTGCTTCATCTCCCTTCCAAACAAAAATCAAATAGCCAATATACCATTTATAGAAAATGATGTTATCCAATTCAAAGGTGATACCATACACAAATAGCTCCTCCCACTTTCTCATAAAGGGGTTGGCATATGAGGGGCGAACGTCGCCCCCATTGCTGTCCCTTACTTTTGAATATAAAAATTATTATTAAACTCAAAAGAATCATGTTTCAGAATAAATTGTATACTCTGCAAGATGAAAGTTATCTCAACTGGGGATTTATTAGGATCTGTACAGAGTATATCATTCACATCTTAAAAGCCCTTCGAATGCGGGATGGAGGAATAGAGTGCTTGGACATCCACAGTTAGCCAAAGGAATGAAGAAGACCACTCTATATCTTTTAACATCTTCAGTGGTATGCCCGGAAATCTTCTGGGCATGCTACTGACTGATTCCCCGGGGACAGCCGTGCAGTATGCACGGCACCCGGGAATCAGCATAAGCTATGAGTTAAGCCTACCCCCCAAACTCCTATTGGCCAGGGGGCAGGCTTAGCTATAAAATGGCTTATGCTGATTTCCAGTCACCGCAAGGTATTTGTGGGCAATCGCCAGGCGAATACATTGCCCTGCCCTGTCCCTCGTCCCTCCCTGCACCTTCCCCCTGCTTCCCACTTCAATTTAAAAACACCCCCCAAGGTTTGTTTTTAAATTTAAAACTCGCCACTGAAGGGGTTAAATCTTGAAGTACACTAGTAGAATCGTTCAAATAAGATTTATTTTATTTGACATAAGGTTGAAGTTTGAAGTCAATATAATGGGATAAATTGGAAGTTAGGGAGTTAACCCCTACTATTATGGGTTTCCCTAAGGGCAATTCCTTGTGTTTATGTACTTTGTGCAAATGATAAAAAATAGGGACAGTGGTCTATTTAGCCCATAGATGATCAAACTCTTATTTCAGTAACAGTACATCTCTTTTTGCCTTTTCCAATAGAGTATAAAGCTTATCCCAATGTACTGTATGTCCATTGGATGGGCTGAGAGTTTTTATAGGTGACACCATCATTTAAAATTGTAGAATTTTTTTGTAGATAATCATCTTTATTTTGTAAAATCCCCCCCCCCCCCCCACCCCCCCATCTGTAGTTTTAATTATAAGGTCTGGATCCTTTTTCAGTGATTTCTTGGCCAGTTTCTCTTGAGGGTTCAAGTTACAACTGAATTTATTTTTCACTGGTTTTAACTTTCTAAAATCTTTTTTTACACTATCAGAGAATACATCTAGGTGGCTACCACATGATTCTACAGGGTAAAACCTTGAAGGCCAATTTAGGGGTAGGGTTCTTTAGAAAATGTTGTTTGACAATCAAGTTGCGGATATATTTATTTAAATCAATAAAGAGATTAAATTTATCCACATGAAGGTCTGGGGCAAACTTGAGACCTTTCTCTAAAACGGAGACCTGTGCTGTAGAAAGCTCTTTCTTTGAGATATTAATGATCCCTGTTCTGGTATTTGTTGTGTGGTCTGTCCTCTACCCCTTTTTCCTCGTCTCCTACTCCTACTGCATATAAGGAAGAGTGTTGCCTTTCTTTTCTCCTAAAAAATTATGTTTGTAGTCACTGGGAGAGTGAGAAGGGGAACACAAAACATCATATCTATATTTTTGAGGGAAGGGACCATTCCTATAGGATGGAAAATGTTCTCTTTGTTTACCGAAATGGGGTGGAGCCCTATCATAATATGATGGCTTCCTCTCTACATATTTCCTATATTGTGGTTGGCGATAGTCTCTCCCCCCCCCCATAAAAAGGGGACTTATTGGAGGAATATCTTCTCCGTCTATAATTTACCTCCTGCCAATCGGAGTTATAATTGCTTGGAGGATTCTTTTGGGGCCTCTCATGATCACTTTTTCTCTGGTGGACTGCAAACACAGGTAGCACAGTCTGCATAAACAAGGGGATCACTTCTGCATTGGTGGAACGCAGATATTAGAAGTGCATTCCACCGATACCACACAAATATGCCTGATACCATTTGGTGCCAGTTGTATCCCACTGTTCGTGTTAAATACACTATCCTAATAGTTTAATACACCTTCCATTTAATCTCCATAAACCTCACTAAATAGAATTCACTTAAAGTTAAGGAAACACTTATTAAATTTCACTATCCCTAAATACAGAGGAAGTGATGTAATCACATAGGAGTATAAATAGAGCAAAGACTACACTGACCTCCACACTGTTGGAGCTGGAGGACACTTGACTGCACACTATTCATTTGTAAGTAACACAGAGCATTACTCAAGGATTGATTTTATCAATGAATGTATCTCTATGGATAAAATGTATCTTTATGGATATGTGTTGCTAGTTCTGTATTACATACTCTCACAATGGGGGTAATTTCAAGTTGATCGCAGCAGGAATTTTTTTAGCAGTTGGGCAAAACCATGTGCACTGCAGGGGGGGCAGATATAACATGTGCAGAGAGAGTTAGATTTGGGTGGGTTATATTGTTTCTTTGCAGGATAAATGTATTGTTTATAAGGATACGATGTAAATTCCTTCATTCAGCCATTTTGGTGTAGAGGGTATAGATCCAATAAGTTTCCCGTTTTTTGAGAGCTGAAGATCTCTATCCCCTCCTCTGGGATTTATTTCTATATGTTCCAAGATGGTAAACGTAAAGCTACCATTAGCATCAACATTATGGGGCTAATTCAGGTTGGATTGCAAATTGTGATCCAACCGGAATTATTGCGATCACCCTGTGGGTGCATGCGTAGCGCTCGTCCTGTGCATGCACCCGCACTTTCTGCACGGGAGGCTCAGAAAATGCGATCACCTCTGCCTGTCGATCTGGCAAAGGTGGTCGCGAGGCGGGGGGAAGCAGCAACACTCTGTTTCCAGAGCAGAGATGGAGCATTGCGGGGCAGAGCTAGTCAAATGAGTGCAGTGCGGCGCGAACGCTGGCATGATTGTGGCGGATGCATGACATCATACACATCTGCTACGATCGGGAACAATTCCCTAATTTCTGCGATGAAGCAGAAATTTCGATGCGATCGCAATTTCTGCTTAATCAAGGGCCCTTGCCCTGCGATGGGTGGCCCCCAGCATGCGATCCAAAAGATTTCTAATTAGCAGAATTTGCAATCCTTACTGAATTAGGCCCTATGTTTCTCTAAAAATTGTCTCAGTAGGCTATCAGTACAGATTTTATTTTTTAATATTACGTAAGTGTTCTTGTATGCGCAGTTTTATTTGTCGTTTGGTCTTGCCTATATAAAACAATCCGCAGCTGCACATAATCTTATAGATTATATATTCGGTGTTACAGGTGACTCTATGTTTTAAAGTGTACAGAAAGCCATTCTCTAATTTCATGCTGAATGATTTATTTTCCATGAATTTGCAGCAAATACAGCGATTACATGGCACGCTGCCTAACTTTTTAAGCAAACAATCTTTAGGTTCTCTGTCATGCTTTATGTTTTTAAGCCTACTTGGGGCCAGCATGTCCATTAGATTATTAGCCTTTCTAAACACAAGGGAAGGTTTGTCAGGTAAATGGGGTCCTAGGACTGGGTTCCTTTGGAGTATTCTCCAATGTTTTACAATTATCTTTTTAATAAGTCATTTATTTATAGTAAAAACTTTATTATATCCATTAGGAAAAAACTGAACTTCCGGACCAGAAGTGACATCCAACAAGCGGGAATCACATGCAGGATTTATTAAAAACAATCTCCATTAACTTTAGAGTAAAAATAATTAAAATTCAAAGTATAAAAATAAAATTTACAGGTGCCACAAATGTAAAGAGTATGTAAATATATTGGATTTATAAAAAAACATTGAGTTCGATGTCAATGTTATGTCCAGCTGGTTGCAAAGTTTTAAGTTCAAATATCCATTTACTTTCTTGTTTTTTTCAATTCAGTTGCTATATCGCCTTCTCTCCAATTTTATCTTACTTTTTGAATAGGAAAAAATGTCAGTCCAGTTGGATCTTTGTTATGTTTTTCTAAAAAATGGTTTGATAGACTGTGTGTCTTGAGGCCTTTTTTTATGTTGTAAATATGTTCCGCAAACCTGATCTTGGCTATTCTTTTTGTTTGACCGACATATTGATGCCTGCAAGGGCAAGTAGCTATATAGATTACTCCTTCAGTTTCACACCTGAGGGAGTCGTGAATTTTGTATTCTTTTCCTGTTGTATGAGATTTGAAGGTGGTAATGGGTTTAGTGGATTTATCCTTGTCACTCATGCATGCTTTACAATTAAGGCATTTGAAATAGCCCTTACTATTGTTTACGCTTGGTTGTGCTTCATTCCTGAGATGACTATAAACCAGTAGTTGTTTAACGTTCTTTGCTTTACGAGAAATGATTTTTGGTTTATCTGGAAGAATGGGTCGTAATGTATTGTCTAACTGCAGAATATGCCATTGTTTATTTATCATTTCTTCAATCACTTTGGAATTACTGTTGAATTGAGTAATAAAGGGAAGGGAAAAGGGAGCATTCAGATATTTTTCTTTGTATCTTAATAGTTCTTTTCTGTCCGTCTATTCAATTCTTGCAAATTCTGACTAAAGCTTATCTTTTTTATAACCTTTCTAGACAAAGTTTATCATCATCTCTTCACTTTGTACTTTGAAGATGGTAGGATCTGTACAATTCTTCTGATTCTTTGGAATTGACCTGGTGGTATATTGGTGATCCAATTCCGATGGTGATTGCTCGTTGTTGGTAGCATGTTATTTCCGTTCTCTGCGCTTATATGACAGCCACTCAGATTGTTAATTAATGTAATTTTGGGAACGAGCGCTATATGAGAATTATTAAGTGAATACATAAATTTGAATGTGGCACCTGTGGAAAAAATTGTGATTATAAGTTTAAACAAAATGTTTACAGCTCTTTTAGAGAAGGATTGGTTGGTGGTACACAGATTTGAGATACAGCTCCGGAAACCTAACTTTCCCTAATTCACCAAAAGTCCACGGGATTCCTCAGCCAACTGATGTTAATACAAGGCTGTCCGTGGCCGGCTCTGTAACAGGCAGCTCTCCCCACTGCGTCCAGCGGGAGGATGGTGAAGCGGTAAAGCCGGAAGAAGGTGTAGCAGTGAAGCCGGGAGATGACGTAAGTCGTGTCTGCCGGGTATGCCGTGCGGCAGTGCAGTACTCTCCTCTGAAGTACCACTTGTCCACCAATGCGTTTTGTGCTGTCCAGAGCACTTTAGTAAGTCCGTGTCTGCCAAGATCAGGTTTGCGGAACATATTTACAACGTAAAAAAGGCCTCACGACACACAGTCTATCAAACCATTTCATTATCCTATGTTATAAAGAGTTTAGAGATAGTCTTGGAAGTATAGAGAATATGTTGCACTTATAAGAGTAATTGATTCCTTCATATAGCCTCTTAAGGACAATGAAGAAGAGGAATGGTGATAAAGAAATGTATTGTTTATAAGGATACGATGTAAATTCCTTCATTCAGCCATTTTGGTGTAGAGGGTATAGATCCAATAAGTTTCCCGTTTTTTGAGAGCTGAAGATCTCTATCCCCTCCTCTGGGATTTATTTCTATATGTTCCAAGATGGTAAACGTAAAGCTACCATTAGCATCAACATTATGGGGCTAATTCAGGTTGGATTGCAAATTGTGATCCAACCGGAATTATTGCGATCACCCTGTGGGTGCATGCGTAGCGCTCGTCCTGTGCATGCACCCGCACTTTCTGCACGGGAGGCTCCGAAAATGCGATCACCTCTGCCTGTCGATCTGGCAAAGGTGGTCGCGAGGCGGGGGGAAGCAGCAACACTCTGTTTCCAGAGCAGAGATGGAGCATTGCGGGGCGGAGCTAGTCAAATGAGTGCAGTGCGGCGCGAACGCTGGCATGATTGTGGCGGATGCATGACATCATACACATCTGCTACGATCGGGAACAATTCCCTAATTTCTGCGATGAAGCAGAAATTTCGATGCGATCGCAATTTCTGCTTAATCAAGGGCCCTTGCCCTGCGATGGGTGGCCCCCAGCATGCAATCCAAAGGATTTCTAATTAGCAGAATTTGCAATCCTTACTGAAGTAGGCCCTATGTTTCTCTAAAAATTGTCTCAGTAGGCTATCAGTACAGATTTTATTTTTTAATATTACGTAAGTGTTCTTGTATGCGCAGTTTTATTTGTCGTTTGGTCTTGCCTATATAAAACAATCCGCAGCTGCACATAATCTTATAGATTATATATTCGGTGTTACAGGTGACTCTATGTTTTAAAGTGTACAGAAAGCCATTCTCTAATTTCATGCTGAATGATTTATTTTCCATGAATTTGCAGCAAATACAGCGATTACATGGCACGCTGCCTAACTTTTTAAGCAAACAATCTTTAGGTTCTCTGTCATGCTTTATGTTTTTAAGCCTACTTGGGGCCAGCATGTCCATTAGATTATTAGCCTTTCTAAACACAAGGGAAGGTTTGTCAGGTAAATGGGGTCCTAGGACTGGGTTCCTTTGGAGTATTCTCCAATGTTTTACAATTATCTTTTTAATAGAAATGTTCTCACTATTGTATTTGGTGAGGAACGGTCTGCATTTCCATGCAATATCTCCATCTTTTGGTTTACATTTATTTTCCAATAGTTCTGCCCTATTTTTGGCCTGTGCTTTTAATCTGGCTTCTTCAATGAGGGATAGACTAAATACCCTCTCTAAAAATCTATCCTGTAGGACCAAGGATTGACCTTCATAATCTTTAATGCTGCTGCAATTTCTTCTGATATGCAAAAACTGAGAGAAGGGTACACTCTTTTTTCCATGTGGGGCGATGGCAGCTAGATAATGGGATGTAGCTATTTGCATCCACTTCTTTGAAATATGTATTAGATTGTATATAATTACCAGTACCTCCATATAGTTTGAGATCTAAATACAATAATGTATATGATCCATAAATTGGTTTAAACTTGCTTCATCTCCCTTCCAAACAAAAATCAAATAGCCAATATACCATTTATAGAAAATGATGTTATCCAATTCAAAGGTGATACCATACACAAATAGCTCCTCCCACTTTCTCATAAAGGGGTTGGCATATGAGGGGCGAACGTCGCCCCCATTGCTGTCCCTTACTTTTGAATATAAAAATTATTATTAAACTCAAAAGAATCATGTTTCAGAATAAATTGTATACTCTGCAAGATGAAAGTTATCTCAACTGGGGATTTATTAGGATCTGTACAGAGTATATCATTCACATCTTAAAAGCCCTTCGAATGCGGGATGGAGGAATAGAGTGCTTGGACATCCACAGTTAGCCAAAGGAATGAAGAAGACCACTCTATATCTTTTAACATCTTCAGTGGTATGCCCGGAAATCTTCTGGGCATGCTACTGACTGATTCCCCGGGGACAGCCGTGCAGTATGCACGGCACCCGGGAATCAGCATAAGCTATGAGTTAAGCCTACCCCCCAAACTCCTATTGGCCAGGGGGCAGGCTTAGCTATAAAATGGCTTATGCTGATTTCCAGTCACCGCAAGGTATTTGTGGGCAATCGCCAGGCGAATACATTGCCCTGCCCTGTCCCTCGTCCCTCCCTGCACCTTCCCCCTGCTTCCCACTTCAATTTAAAAACACCCCCCAAGGTTTGTTTTTAAATTTAAAACTCGCCACTGAAGGGGTTAAATCTTGAAGTACACTAGTAGAATCGTTCAAATAAGATTTATTTTATTTGACATAAGGTTGAAGTTTGAAGTCAATATAATGGGATAAATTGGAAGTTAGGGAGTTAACCCCTACTATTATGGGTTTCCCTAAGGGCAATTCCTTGTGTTTATGTACTTTGTGCAAATGATAAAAAATAGGGACAGTGGTCTATTTAGCCCATAGATGATCAAACTCTTATTTCAGTAACAGTACATCTCTTTTTGCCTTTTCCAATAGAGTATAAAGTTTATCCCAATGTACTGTATGTCCATTGGATGGGCTGAGAGTTTTTATAGGTGACACCATCATTTAAAATTGTAGAATTTTTTTGTAGATAATCATCTTTATTTTGTAAAATCCCCCCCCCCCCCCCCACCCCCCCATCTGTAGTTTTAATTATAAGGTCTGGATCCTTTTTCAGTGATTTCTTGGCCAGTTTCTCTTGAGGGTTCAAGTTACAACTGAATTTATTTTTCACTGGTTTTAACTTTCTAAAATCTTTTTTTACACTATCAGAGAATACATCTAGGTGGCTACCACATGATTCTACAGGGTAAAACCTTGAAGGCCAATTTAGGGGTAGGGTTCTTTAGAAAATGTTGTTTGACAATCAAGTTGCGGATATATTTATTTAAATCAATAAAGAGATTAAATTTATCCACATGAAGGTCTGGGGCAAACTTGAGACCTTTCTCTAAAACGGAGACCTGTGCTGTAGAAAGCTCTTTCTTTGAGATATTAATGATCCCTGTTCTGGTATTTGTTGTGTGGTCTGTCCTCTACCCCTTTTTCCTCGTCTCCTACTCCTACTGCATATAAGGAAGAGTGTTGCCTTTCTTTTCTCCTAAAAAATTATGTTTGTAGTCACTGGGAGAGTGAGAAGGGGAACACAAAACATCATATCTATATTTTTGAGGGAAGGGACCATTCCTATAGGATGGAAAATGTTCTCTTTGTTTACCGAAATGGGGTGGAGCCCTATCATAATATGATGGCTTCCTCTCTACATATTTCCTATATTGTGGTTGGCGATAGTCTCTCCCCCCCCCCCCATAAAAAGGGGACTTATTGGAGGAATATCTTCTCCGTCTATAATTTACCTCCTGCCAATCGGAGTTATAATTGCTTGGAGGATTCTTTTGGGGCCTCTCATGATCACTTTTTCTCTGGTGGACTGCAAACACAGGTAGCACAGTCTGCATAAACAAGGGGATCACTTCTGCATTGGTGGAACGCAGATATTAGAAGTGCATTCCACCGATACCACACAAATATGCCTGATACCATTTGGTGCCAGTTGTATCCCACTGTTCGTGTTAAATACACTATCCTAATAGTTTAATACACCTTCCATTTAATCTCCATAAACCTCACTAAATAGAATTCACTTAAAGTTAAGGAAACACTTATTAAATTTCACTATCCCTAAATACAGAGGAAGTGATGTAATCACATAGGAGTATAAATAGAGCAAAGACTACACTGACCTCCACACTGTTGGAGCTGGAGGACACTTGACTGCACACTATTCATTTGTAAGTAACACAGAGCATTACTCAAGGATTGATTTTATCAATGAATGTATCTCTATGGATAAAATGTATCTTTATGGATATGTGTTGCTAGTTCTGTATTACATACTCTCACAATGGGGGTAATTTCAAGTTGATCGCAGCAGGAATTTTTTTAGCAGTTGGGCAAAACCATGTGCACTGCAGGGGGGGCAGATATAACATGTGCAGAGAGAGTTAGATTTGGGTGGGTTATATTGTTTCTTTGCAGGATAAATGTATTGTTTATAAGGATACGATGTAAATTCCTTCATTCAGCCATTTTGGTGTAGAGGGTATAGATCCAATAAGTTTCCCGTTTTTTGAGAGCTGAAGATCTCTATCCCCTCCTCTGGGATTTATTTCTATATGTTCCAAGATGGTAAACGTAAAGCTACCATTAGCATCAACATTATGGGGCTAATTCAGGTTGGATTGCAAATTGTGATCCAACCGGAATTATTGCGATCACCCTGTGGGTGCATGCGTAGCGCTCGTCCTGTGCATGCACCCGCACTTTCTGCACGGGAGGCTCAGAAAATGCGATCACCTCTGCCTGTCGATCTGGCAAAGGTGGTCGCGAGGCGGGGGGAAGCAGCAACACTCTGTTTCCAGAGCAGAGATGGAGCATTGCGGGGCAGAGCTAGTCAAATGAGTGCAGTGCGGCGCGAACGCTGGCATGATTGTGGCGGATGCATGACATCATACACATCTGCTACGATCGGGAACAATTCCCTAATTTCTGCGATGAAGCAGAAATTTCGATGCGATCGCAATTTCTGCTTAATCAAGGGCCCTTGCCCTGCGATGGGTGGCCCCCAGCATGCGATCCAAAAGATTTCTAATTAGCAGAATTTGCAATCCTTACTGAATTAGGCCCTATGTTTCTCTAAAAATTGTCTCAGTAGGCTATCAGTACAGATTTTATTTTTTAATATTACGTAAGTGTTCTTGTATGCGCAGTTTTATTTGTCGTTTGGTCTTGCCTATATAAAACAATCCGCAGCTGCACATAATCTTATAGATTATATATTCGGTGTTACAGGTGCCTCTATGTTTTAAAGTGTACAGAAAGCCATTCTCTAATTTCATGCTGAATGATTTATTTTCCATGAATTTGCAGCAAATACAGCGATTACATGGCACGCTGCCTAACTTTTTAAGCAAACAATCTTTAGGTTCTCTGTCATGCTTTATGTTTTTAAGCCTACTTGGGGCCAGCATGTCCATTAGATTATTAGCCTTTCTAAACACAAGGGAAGGTTTGTCAGGTAAATGGGGTCCTAGGACTGGGTTCCTTTGGAGTATTCTCCAATGTTTTACAATTATCTTTTTAATAAGTCATTTATTTATAGTAAAAACTTTATTATATCCATTAGGAAAAAACTGAACTTCCGGACCAGAAGTGACATCCAACAAGCGGGAATCACATGCAGGATTTATTAAAAACAATCTCCATTAACTTTAGAGTAAAAATAATTAAAATTCAAAGTATAAAAATAAAATTTACAGGTGCCACAAATGTAAAGAGTATGTAAATATATTGGATTTATAAAAAAACATTGAGTTCGATGTCAATGTTATGTCCAGCTGGTTGCAAAGTTTTAAGTTCAAATATCCATTTACTTTCTTGTTTTTTTCAATTCAGTTGCTATATCGCCTTCTCTCCAATTTTATCTTACTTTTTGAATAGGAAAAAATGTCAGTCCAGTTGGATCTTTGTTATGTTTTTCTAAAAAATGGTTTGATAGACTGTGTGTCTTGAGGCCTTTTTTTATGTTGTAAATATGTTCCGCAAACCTGATCTTGGCTATTCTTTTTGTTTGACCGACATATTGATGCCTGCAAGGGCAAGTAGCTATATAGATTACTCCTTCAGTTTCACACCTGAGGGAGTCGTGAATTTTGTATTCTTTTCCTGTTGTATGAGATTTGAAGGTGGTAATGGGTTTAGTGGATTTATCCTTGTCACTCATGCATGCTTTACAATTAAGGCATTTGAAATAGCCCTTACTATTGTTTACGCTTGGTTGTGCTTCATTCCTGAGATGACTATAAACCAGTAGTTGTTTAACGTTCTTTGCTTTACGAGAAATGATTTTTGGTTTATCTGGAAGAATGGGTCGTAATGTATTGTCTAACTGCAGAATATGCCATTGTTTATTTATCATTTCTTCAATCACTTTGGAATTACTGTTGAATTGAGTAATAAAGGGAAGGGAAAAGGGAGCATTCAGATATTTTTCTTTGTATCTTAATAGTTCTTTTCTGTCCGTCTATTCAATTCTTGCAAATTCTGACTAAAGCTTATCTTTTTTATAACCTTTCTAGACAAAGTTTATCATCATCTCTTCACTTTGTACTTTGAAGATGGTAGGATCTGTACAATTCTTCTGATTCTTTGGAATTGACCTGGTGGTATATTGGTGATCCAATTCCGATGGTGATTGCTCGTTGTTGGTAGCATGTTATTTCCGTTCTCTGCGCTTATATGACAGCCACTCAGATTGTTAATTAATGTAATTTTGGGAACGAGCGCTATATGAGAATTATTAAGTGAATACATAAATTTGAATGTGGCACCTGTGGAAAAAATTGTGATTATAAGTTTAAACAAAATGTTTACAGCTCTTTTAGAGAAGGATTGGTTGGTGGTACACAGATTTGAGATACAGCTCCGGAAACCTAACTTTCCCTAATTCACCAAAAGTCCACGGGATTCCTCAGCCAACTGATGTTAATACAAGGCTGTCCGTGGCCGGCTCTGTAACAGGCAGCTCTCCCCACTGCGTCCAGCGGGAGGATGGTGAAGCGGTAAAGCCGGAAGAAGGTGTAGCAGTGAAGCCGGGAGATGACGTAAGTCGTGTCTGCCGGGTATGCCGTGCGGCAGTGCAGTACTCTCCTCTGAAGTACCACTTGTCCACCAATGCGTTTTGTGCTGTCCAGAGCACTTTAGTAAGTCCGTGTCTGCCAAGATCAGGTTTGCGGAACATATTTACAACGTAAAAAAGGCCTCACGACACACAGTCTATCAAACCATTTCATTATCCTATGTTATAAAGAGTTTAGAGATAGTCTTGGAAGTATAGAGAATATGTTGCACTTATAAGAGTAATTGATTCCTTCATATAGCCTCTTAAGGACAATGAAGAAGAGGAATGGTGATAAAGAAATGTATTGTTTATAAGGATACGATGTAAATTCCTTCATTCAGCCATTTTGGTGTAGAGGGTATAGATCCAATAAGTTTCCCGTTTTTTGAGAGCTGAAGATCTCTATCCCCTCCTCTGGGATTTATTTCTATATGTTCCAAGATGGTAAACGTAAAGCTACCATTAGCATCAACATTATGGGGCTAATTCAGGTTGGATTGCAAATTGTGATCCAACCGGAATTATTGCGATCACCCTGTGGGTGCATGCGTAGCGCTCGTCCTGTGCATGCACCCGCACTTTCTGCACGGGAGGCTCCGAAAATGCGATCACCTCTGCCTGTCGATCTGGCAAAGGTGGTCGCGAGGCGGGGGGAAGCAGCAACACTCTGTTTCCAGAGCAGAGATGGAGCATTGCGGGGCGGAGCTAGTCAAATGAGTGCAGTGCGGCGCGAACGCTGGCATGATTGTGGCGGATGCATGACATCATACACATCTGCTACGATCGGGAACAATTCCCTAATTTCTGCGATGAAGCAGAAATTTCGATGCGATCGCAATTTCTGCTTAATCAAGGGCCCTTGCCCTGCGATGGGTGGCCCCCAGCATGCAATCCAAAGGATTTCTAATTAGCAGAATTTGCAATCCTTACTGAATTAGGCCCTATGTTTCTCTAAAAATTGTCTCAGTAGGCTATCAGTACAGATTTTATTTTTTAATATTACGTAAGTGTTCTTGTATGCGCAGTTTTATTTGTCGTTTGGTCTTGCCTATATAAAACAATCCGCAGCTGCACATAATCTTATAGATTATATATTCGGTGTTACAGGTGACTCTATGTTTTAAAGTGTACAGAAAGCCATTCTCTAATTTCATGCTGAATGATTTATTTTCCATGAATTTGCAGCAAATACAGCGATTACATGGCACGCTGCCTAACTTTTTAAGCAAACAATCTTTAGGTTCTCTGTCATGCTTTATGTTTTTAAGCCTACTTGGGGCCAGCATGTCCATTAGATTATTAGCCTTTCTAAACACAAGGGAAGGTTTGTCAGGTAAATGGGGTCCTAGGACTGGGTTCCTTTGGAGTATTCTCCAATGTTTTACAATTATCTTTTTAATAGAAATGTTCTCACTATTGTATTTGGTGAGGAACGGTCTGCATTTCCATGCAATATCTCCATCTTTTGGTTTACATTTATTTTCCAATAGTTCTGCCCTATTTTTGGTCCGTGCTTTTAATCTGGCTTCTTCAATGAGGGATAGACTAAATACCCTCTCTAAAAATCTATCCTGTAGGACCAAGGATTGACCTTCATAATCTTTAATGCTGCTGCAATTTCTTCTGATATGCAAAAACTGAGAGAAGGGTACACTCTTTTTTCCATGTGGGGCGATGGCAGCTAGATAATGGGATGTAGCTATTTGCATCCACTTCTTTGAAATATGTATTAGATTGTATATAATTACCAGTACCTCCATATAGTTTGATATCTAAATACAATAATGTATATGATCCATAAATTGGTTTAAACTTGCTTCATCTCCCTTCCAAACAAAAATCAAATAGCCAATATACCATTTATAGAAAATGATGTTATCCAATTCAAAGGTGATACCATACACAAATAGCTCCTCCCACTTTCTCATAAAGGGGTTGGCATATGAGGGGCGAACGTCGCCCCCATTGCTGTCCCTTACTTTTGAATATAACAATTATTATTAAACTCAAAAGAATCATGTTTCAGAATAAATTGTATACTCTGCAAGATGAAAGTTATCTCAACTGGGGATTTATTAGGATCTGTACAGAGTATATCATTCACATCTTAAAAGCCCTTCGAATGCGGGATGGAGGAATAGAGTGCTTGGACATCCACAGTTAGCCAAAGGAATGAAGAAGACCACTCTATATCTTTTAACATCTTCAGTGGTATGCCCGGAAATCTTCTGGGCATGCTACTGACTGATTCCCCGGGGACAGCCGTGCAGTATGCACGGCACCCGGGAATCAGCATAAGCTATGAGTTAAGCCTACCCCCCAAACTCCTATTGGCCAGGGGGCAGGCTTAGCTATAAAATGGCTTATGCTGATTTCCAGTCACCGCAAGGTATTTGTGGGCAATCGCCAGGCGAATACATTGCCCTGCCCTGTCCCTCGTCCCTCCCTGCACCTTCCCCCTGCTTCCCACTTCAATTTAAAAACACCCCCCAAGGTTTGTTTTTAAATTTAAAACTCGCCACTGAAGGGGTTAAATCTTGAAGTACACTAGTAGAATCGTTCAAATAAGATTTATTTTATTTGACATAAGGTTGAAGTTTGAAGTCAATATAATGGGATAAATTGGAAGTTAGGGAGTTAACCCCTACTATTATGGGTTTCCCTAAGGGCAATTCCTTGTGTTTATGTACTTTGTGCAAATGATAAAAAATAGGGACAGTGGTCTATTTAGCCCATAGATGATCAAACTCTTATTTCAGTAACAGTACATCTCTTTTTGCCTTTTCCAATAGAGTATAAAGTTTATCCCAATGTACTGTATGTCCATTGGATGGGCTGAGAGTTTTTATAGGTGACACCATCATTTAAAATTGTAGAATTTTTTAGTAGATAATCATCTTTATTTTGTAAAATCCCCCCCCCCCTACCCCCCCATCTGCAGTTTTAATTATAAGGTCTGGATCCTTTTTCAGTGATTTCTTGGCCAGTTTCTCTTGAGGGTTCAAGTTACAACTGAATTTATTTTTCACTGGTTTTAACTTTCTAAAATCTTTTTTTACACTATCAGAGAATACATCTAGGTGGCTACCACATGATTCTACAGGGTAAAACCTTGAAGGCCAATTTAGGGGTAGGGTTCTTTAGAAAATGTTGTTTGACAATCAAGTTGCGGATATATTTATTTAAATCAATAAAGAGATTAAATTTATCCACATGAAGGTCTGGGGCAAACTTGAGACCTTTCTCTAAAACGGAGACCTGTGCTGTAGAAAGCTCTTTCTTTGAGAGATTAATGATCCCTGTTCTGGTATTTGTTGTGTGGTCTGTCCTCTACCCCTTTTTCCTCGTCTCCTACTCCTACTGCATATAAGGAAGAGTGTTGCCTTTCTTTTCTCCTAAAAAATTATGTTTGTAGTCACTGGGAGAGTGAGAAGGGGAACACAAAACATCATATCTATATTTTTGAGGGAAGGGACCATTCCTATAGGATGGAAAATGTTCTCTTTGTTTACCGAAATGGGGTGGAGCCCTATCATAATATGATGGCTTCCTCTCTACATATTTCCTATATTGTGGTTGGCGATAGTCTCTCCCCCCCCCCCCCATAAAAAGGGGACTTATTGGAGGAATATCTTCTCCGTCTATAATTTACCTCCTGCCAATCGGAGTTATAATTGCTTGGAGGATTCTTTTGGGGCCTCTCATGATCACTTTTTCTCTGGTGGACTGCAAACACAGGTAGCACAGTCTGCATAAACAAGGGGATCACTTCTGCATTGGTGGAACGCAGATATTAGAAGTGCATTCCACCGATACCACACAAATATGCCTGATACCATTTGGTGCCAGTTGTATCCCACTGTTCGTGTTAAATACACTATCCTAATAGTTTAATACACCTTCCATTTAATCTCCATAAACCTCACTAAATAGAATTCACTTAAAGTTAAGGAAACACTTATTAAATTTCACTATCCCTAAATACAGAGGAAGTGATGTAATCACATAGGAGTATAAATAGAGCAAAGACTACACTGACCTCCACACTGTTGGAGCTGGAGGACACTTGACTGCACACTATTCATTTGTAAGTAACACAGAGCATTACTCAAGGATTGATTTTATCAATGAATGTATCTCTATGGATAAAATGTATCTTTATGGATATGTGTTGCTAGTTCTGTATTACATACTCTCACAATGGGGGTAATTTCAAGTTGATCGCAGCAGGAATTTTTTTAGCAGTTGGGCAAAACCATGTGCACTGCAGGGGGGGCAGATATAACATGTGCAGAGAGAGTTAGATTTGGGTGGGTTATATTGTTTCTTTGCAGGATAAATGTATTGTTTATAAGGATACGATGTAAATTCCTTCATTCAGCCATTTTGGTGTAGAGGGTATAGATCCAATAAGTTTCCCGTTTTTTGAGAGCTGAAGATCTCTGTCCCCTCCTCTGGGATTTATTTCTATATGTTCCAAGATGGTAAACGTAAAGCTACCATTAGCATCAACATTATGGGGCTAATTCAGGTTGGATTGCAAATTGTGATCCAACCGGAATTATTGCGATCACCCTGTGGGTGCATGCGTAGCGCTCGTCCTGTGCATGCACCCGCACTTTCTGCACGGGAGGCTCAGAAAATGCGATCACCTCTGCCTGTCGATCTGGCAAAGGTGGTCGCGAGGCGGGGGGAAGCAGCAACACTCTGTTTCCAGAGCAGAGATGGAGCATTGCGGGGCAGAGCTAGTCAAATGAGTGCAGTGCGGCGCGAACGCTGGCATGATTGTGGCGGATGCATGACATCATACACATCTGCTACGATCGGGAACAATTCCCTAATTTCTGCGATGAAGCAGAAATTTCGATGCGATCGCAATTTCTGCTTAATCAAGGGCCCTTGCCCTGCGATGGGTGGCCCCCAGCATGCGATCCAAAAGATTTCTAATTAGCAGAATTTGCAATCCTTACTGAATTAGGCCCTATGTTTCTCTAAAAATTGTCTCAGTAGGCTATCAGTACAGATTTTATTTTTTAATATTACGTAAGTGTTCTTGTATGCGCAGTTTTATTTGTCGTTTGGTCTTGCCTATATAAAACAATCCACAGCTGCACATAATCTTATAGATTATATATTCGGTGTTACAGGTGACTCTATGTTTTAAAGTGTACAGAAAGCCATTCTCTAATTTCATGCTGAATGATTTATTTTCCATGAATTTGCAGCAAATACAGCGATTACATGGCACGCTGCCTAACTTTTTAAGCAAACAATCTTTAGGTTCTCTGTCATGCTTTATGTTTTTAAGCCTACTTGGGGCCAGCATGTCCATTAGATTATTAGCCTTTCTAAACACAAGGGAAGGTTTGTCAGGTAAATGGGGTCCTAGGACTGGGTTCCTTTGGAGTATTCTCCAATGTTTTACAATTATCTTTTTAATAAGTCATTTATTTATAGTAAAAACTTTATCATATAATCATTAGGAAAAAACTGAACTTCCGGACCAGAAGTGACATCCAACAAGCGGGAATCACATGCAGGATTTATTAAAAACAATCTCCATTAACTTTAGAGTAAAAATAATTAAAATTCAAAGTATAAAAATAAAATTTACAGGTGCCACAAATGTAAAGAGTATGTAAATATATTGGATTTATAAAAAAAACATTGAGTTCGATGTCAATGTTTAGTCCAGCTGGTTGCAAAGTTTTAAGTTCAAATATCCATTTACTTTCTTGTTTTTTTCAATTCAGTTGCTATATCGCCTTCTCTCCAATTTTTTCTTACTTTTTGAATAGGAAAAAATGTCAGTCCAGTTGGATCTTTGTTATGTTTTTCTAAAAAATGGTTTGATAGACTATGTGTCTTGAGGCCTTTTTTTATGTTGTAAATATGTTCCGCAAACCTGATCTTGGCTATTCTTTTTGTTTGACCGACATATTGATGCCTGCAAGGGCAAGTAGCTATATAGATTACTCCTTCAGTTTCACACCTGAGGGAGTCGTGAATTTTGTATTCTTTTCCTGTTGTATGAGATTTGAAGGTGGTAATGGGTTTAGTGGATTTATCCTTGTCACTCATGCATGCTTTACAATTAAGGCATTTGAAATAGCCCTTACTATTGTTTACGCTTGGTTGTGCTTCATTCCTGAGATGACTATAAACCAGTAGTTGTTTAACGTTCTTTGCTTTACGAGAAATGATTTTTGGTTTATCTGGAAGAATGGGTCGTAATGTATTGTCTAACTGCAGAATATGCCATTGTTTATTTATCATTTCTTCAATCACTTTGGAATTACTGTTGAATTGAGTAATAAAGGGAAGGGAAAAGGGAGCATTCAGATATTTTTCTTTGTATCTTAATAGTTCTTTTCTGTCCGTCTATTCAATTCTTGCAAATTCTGACTAAAGCTTATCTTTTTTATAACCTTTCTAGACAAAGTTTATCATCATCTCTTCACTTTGTACTTTGAAGATGGTAGGATCTGTACAATTCTTCTGATTCTTTGGAATTGACCTGGTGGTATATTGGTGATCCAATTCCGATGGTGATTGCTCGTTGTTGGTAGCATGTTATTTCCGTTCTCTGCGCTTATATGACAGCCACTCAGATTGTTAATTAATGTAATTTTGGGAACGAGCGCTATATGAGAATTATTAAGTGAATACATAAATTTGAATGTGGCACCTGTGGAAAAAATTGTGATTATAAGTTTAAACAAAATGTTTACAGCTCTTTTAGAGAAGGATTGGTTGGTGGTACACAGATTTGAGATACAGCTCCGGAAACCTAACTTTCCCTAATTCACCAAAAGTCCACGGGATTCCTCAGCCAACTGATGTTAATACAAGGCTGTCCGTGGCCGGCTCTGTAACAGGCAGCTCTCCCCACTGCGTCCAGCGGGAGGATGGTGAAGCGGTAAAGCCGGAAGAAGGTGTAGCAGTGAAGCCGGGAGATGACGTAAGTCGTGTCTGCCGGGTATGCCGTGCGGCAGTGCAGTACTCTCCTCTGAAGTACCACTTGTCCACCAATGCGTTTTGTGCTGTCCAGAGCACTTTAGTAAGTCCGTGTCTGCCAAGATCAGGTTTGCGGAACATATTTACAACGTAAAAAAGGCCTCACGACACACAGTCTATCAAACCATTTCATTATCCTATGTTATAAAGAGTTTAGAGATAGTCTTGGAAGTATAGAGAATATGTTGCACTTATAAGAGTAATTGATTCCTTCATATAGCCTCTTAAGGACAATGAAGAAGAGGAATGGTGATAAAGAAATGTATTGTTTATAAGGATACGATGTAAATTCCTTCATTCAGCCATTTTGGTGTAGAGGGTATAGATCCAATAAGTTTCCCGTTTTTTGAGAGCTGAAGATCTCTATCCCCTCTTCTGGGATTTATTTCTATATGTTCCAAGATGGTAAACGTAAAGCTACCATTAGCATCAACATTATGGGGCTAATTCAGGTTGGATTGCAAATTGTGATCCAACCGGAATTATTGCGATCACCCTGTGGGTGCATGCGTAGCGCTCGTCCTGTGCATGCACCCGCACTTTCTGCACGGGAGGCTCCGAAAATGCGATCACCTCTGCCTGTCGATCTGGCAAAGGTGGTCGCGAGGCGGGGGGAAGCAGCAACACTCTGTTTCCAGAGCAGAGATGGAGCATTGCGGGGCGGAGCTAGTCAAATGAGTGCAGTGCGGCGCGAACGCTGGCATGATTGTGGCGGATGCATGACATCATACACATCTGCTACGATCGGGAACAATTCCCTAATTTCTGCGATGAAGCAGAAATTTCGATGCGATCGCAATTTCTGCTTAATCAAGGGCCCTTGCCCTGCGATGGGTGGCCCCCAGCATGCAATCCAAAGGATTTCTAATTAGCAGAATTTGCAATCCTTACTGAATTAGGCCCTATGTTTCTCTAAAAATTGTCTCAGTAGGCTATCAGTACAGATTTTATTTTTTAATATTACGTAAGTGTTCTTGTATGCGCAGTTTTATTTGTCGTTTGGTCTTGCCTATATAAAACAATCCGCAGCTGCACATAATCTTATAGATTATATATTCGGTGTTACAGGTGACTCTATGTTTTAAAGTGTACAGAAAGCCATTCTCTAATTTCATGCTGAATGATTTATTTTCCATGAATTTGCAGCAAATACAGCGATTACATGGCACGCTGCCTAACTTTTTAAGCAAACAATCTTTAGGTTCTCTGTCATGCTTTATGTTTTTAAGCCTACTTGGGGCCAGCATGTCCATTAGATTATTAGCCTTTCTAAACACAAGGGAAGGTTTGTCAGGTAAATGGGGTCCTAGGACTGGGTTCCTTTGGAGTATTCTCCAATGTTTTACAATTATCTTTTTAATAGAAATGTTCTCACTATTGTATTTGGTGAGGAACGGTCTGCATTTCCATGCAATATCTCCATCTTTTGGTTTACATTTATTTTCCAATAGTTCTGCCCTATTTTTGGTCCGTGCTTTTAATCTGGCTTCTTCAATGAGGGATAGACTAAATACCCTCTCTAAAAATCTATCCTGTAGGACCAAGGATTGACCTTCATAATCTTTAATGCTGCTGCAATTTCTTCTGATATGCAAAAACTGAGAGAAGGGTACACTCTTTTTTCCATGTGGGGCGATGGCAGCTAGATAATGGGATGTAGCTATTTGCATCCACTTCTTTGAAATATGTATTAGATTGTATATAATTACCAGTACCTCCATATAGTTTGAGATCTAAATACAATAATGTATATGATCCATAAATTGGTTTAAACTTGCTTCATCTCCCTTCCAAACAAAAATCAAATAGCCAATATACCATTTATAGAAAATGATGTTATCCAATTCAAAGGTGATACCATACACAAATAGCTCCTCCCACTTTCTCATAAAGGGGTTGGCATATGAGGGGCGAACGTCGCCCCCATTGCTGTCCCTTACTTTTGAATATAAAAATTATTATTAAACTCAAAAGAATCATGTTTCAGAATAAATTGTATACTCTGCAAGATGAAAGTTATCTCAACTGGGGATTTATTAGGATCTGTACAGAGTATATCATTCACATCTTAAAAGCCCTTCGAATGCGGGATGGAGGAATAGAGTGCTTGGACATCCACAGTTAGCCAAAGGAATGAAGAAGACCACTCTATATCTTTTAACATCTTCAGTGGTATGCCCGGAAATCTTCTGGGCATGCTACTGACTGATTCCCCGGGGACAGCCGTGCAGTATGCACGGCACCCGGGAATCAGCATAAGCTATGAGTTAAGCCTACCCCCCAAACTCCTATTGGCCAGGGGGCAGGCTTAGCTATAAAATGGCTTATGCTGATTTCCAGTCACCGCAAGGTATTTGTGGGCAATCGCCAGGCGAATACATTGCCCTGCCCTGTCCCTCGTCCCTCCCTGCACCTTCCCCCTGCTTCCCACTTCAATTTAAAAACACCCCCCAAGGTTTGTTTTTAAATTTAAAACTCGCCACTGAAGGGGTTAAATCTTGAAGTACACTAGTAGAATCGTTCAAATAAGATTTATTTTATTTGACATAAGGTTGAAGTTTGAAGTCAATATAATGGGATAAATTGGAAGTTAGGGAGTTAACCCCAACTATTATGGGTTTCCCTAAGGGCAATTCCTTGTGTTTATGTACTTTGTGCAAATTATAAAAAATAGGGACAGTGGTCTATTTAGCCCATAGATGATCAAACTCTTATTTCAGTAACAGTACATCTCTTTTTGCCTTTTCCAATAGAGTATAAAGTTTATCCCAATGTACTGTATGTCCATTGGATGGGCTGAGAGTTTTTATAGGTGACACCATCATTTAAAATTGTAGAATTTTTTTGTAGATAATCATCTTTATTTTGTAAAATCCCCCCCCCCCCCCCACCCCCCCATCTGTAGTTTTAATTATAAGGTCTGGATCCTTTTTCAGTGATTTCTTGGCCAGTTTCTCTTGAGGGTTCAAGTTACAACTGAATTTATTTTTCACTGGTTTTAACTTTCTAAAATCTTTTTTTACACTATCAGAGAATACATCTAGGTGGCTACCACATGATTCTACAGGGTAAAACCTTGAAGGCCAATTTAGGGGTAGGGTTCTTTAGAAAATGTTGTTTGACAATCAAGTTGCGGATATATTTATTTAAATCAATAAAGAGATTAAATTTATCCACATGAAGGTCTGGGGCAAACTTGAGACCTTTCTCTAAAACGGAGACCTGTGCTGTAGAAAGCTCTTTCTTTGAGATATTAATGATCCCTGTTCTGGTATTTGTTGTGTGGTCTGTCCTCTACCCCTTTTTCCTCGTCTCCTACTCCTACTGCATATAAGGAAGAGTGTTGCCTTTCTTTTCTCCTAAAAAATTATGTTTGTAGTCACTGGGAGAGTGAGAAGGGGAACACAAAACATCATATCTATATTTTTGAGGGAAGGGACCATTCCTATAGGATGGAAAATGTTCTCTTTGTTTACCGAAATGGGGTGGAGCCCTATCATAATATGATGGCTTCCTCTCTACATATTTCCTATATTGTGGTTGGCGATAGTCTCTCCCCCCCCCCATAAAAAGGGGACTTATTGGAGGAATATCTTCTCCGTCTATAATTTACCTCCTGCCAATCGGAGTTATAATTGCTTGGAGGATTCTTTTGGGGCCTCTCATGATCACTTTTTCTCTGGTGGACTGCAAACACAGGTAGCACAGTCTGCATAAACAAGGGGATCACTTCTGCATTGGTGGAACGCAGATATTAGAAGTGCATTCCACCGATACCACACAAATATGCCTGATACCATTTGGTGCCAGTTGTATCCCACTGTTCGTGTTAAATACACTATCCTAATAGTTTAATACACCTTCCATTTAATCTCCATAAACCTCACTAAATAGAATTCACTTAAAGTTAAGGAAACACTTATTAAATTTCACTATCCCTAAATACAGAGGAAGTGATGTAATCACATAGGAGTATAAATAGAGCAAAGACTACACTGACCTCCACACTGTTGGAGCTGGAGGACACTTGACTGCACACTATTCATTTGTAAGTAACACAGAGCATTACTCAAGGATTGATTTTATCAATGAATGTATCTCTATGGATAAAATGTATCTTTATGGATATGTGTTGCTAGTTCTGTATTACATACTCTCACAATGGGGGTAATTTCAAGTTGATCGCAGCAGGAATTTTTTTAGCAGTTGGGCAAAACCATGTGCACTGCAGGGGGGGCAGATATAACATGTGCAGAGAGAGTTAGATTTGGGTGGGTTATATTGTTTCTTTGCAGGATAAATGTATTGTTTATAAGGATACGATGTAAATTCCTTCATTCAGCCATTTTGGTGTAGAGGGTATAGATCCAATAAGTTTCCCGTTTTTTGAGAGCTGAAGATCTCTATCCCCTCCTCTGGGATTTATTTCTATATGTTCCAAGATGGTAAACGTAAAGCTACCATTAGCATCAACATTATGGGGCTAATTCAGGTTGGATTGCAAATTGTGATCCAACCGGAATTATTGCGATCACCCTGTGGGTGCATGCGTAGCGCTCGTCCTGTGCATGCACCCGCACTTTCTGCACGGGAGGCTCAGAAAATGCGATCACCTCTGCCTGTCGATCTGGCAAAGGTGGTCGCGAGGCGGGGGGAAGCAGCAACACTCTGTTTCCAGAGCAGAGATGGAGCATTGCGGGGCAGAGCTAGTCAAATGAGTGCAGTGCGGCGCGAACGCTGGCATGATTGTGGCGGATGCATGACATCATACACATCTGCTACGATCGGGAACAATTCCCTAATTTCTGCGATGAAGCAGAAATTTCGATGCGATCGCAATTTCTGCTTAATCAAGGGCCCTTGCCCTGCGATGGGTGGCCCCCAGCATGCGATCCAAAAGATTTCTAATTAGCAGAATTTGCAATCCTTACTGAATTAGGCCCTATGTTTCTCTAAAAATTGTCTCAGTAGGCTATCAGTACAGATTTTATTTTTTAATATTACGTAAGTGTTCTTGTATGCGCAGTTTTATTTGTCGTTTGGTCTTGCCTATATAAAACAATCCGCAGCTGCACATAATCTTATAGATTATATATTCGGTGTTACAGGTGCCTCTATGTTTTAAAGTGTACAGAAAGCCATTCTCTAATTTCATGCTGAATGATTTATTTTCCATGAATTTGCAGCAAATACAGCGATTACATGGCACGCTGCCTAACTTTTTAAGCAAACAATCTTTAGGTTCTCTGTCATGCTTTATGTTTTTAAGCCTACTTGGGGCCAGCATGTCCATTAGATTATTAGCCTTTCTAAACACAAGGGAAGGTTTGTCAGGTAAATGGGGTCCTAGGACTGGGTTCCTTTGGAGTATTCTCCAATGTTTTACAATTATCTTTTTAATAAGTCATTTATTTATAGTAAAAACTTTATTATATCCATTAGGAAAAAACTGAACTTCCGGACCAGAAGTGACATCCAACAAGCGGGAATCACATGCAGGATTTATTAAAAACAATCTCCATTAACTTTAGAGTAAAAATAATTAAAATTCAAAGTATAAAAATAAAATTTACAGGTGCCACAAATGTAAAGAGTATGTAAATATATTGGATTTATAAAAAAACATTGAGTTCGATGTCAATGTTATGTCCAGCTGGTTGCAAAGTTTTAAGTTCAAATATCCATTTACTTTCTTGTTTTTTTCAATTCAGTTGCTATATCGCCTTCTCTCCAATTTTATCTTACTTTTTGAATAGGAAAAAATGTCAGTCCAGTTGGATCTTTGTTATGTTTTTCTAAAAAATGGTTTGATAGACTGTGTGTCTTGAGGCCTTTTTTTATGTTGTAAATATGTTCCGCAAACCTGATCTTGGCTATTCTTTTTGTTTGACCGACATATTGATGCCTGCAAGGGCAAGTAGCTATATAGATTACTCCTTCAGTTTCACACCTGAGGGAGTCGTGAATTTTGTATTCTTTTCCTGTTGTATGAGATTTGAAGGTGGTAATGGGTTTAGTGGATTTATCCTTGTCACTCATGCATGCTTTACAATTAAGGCATTTGAAATAGCCCTTACTATTGTTTACGCTTGGTTGTGCTTCATTCCTGAGATGACTATAAACCAGTAGTTGTTTAACGTTCTTTGCTTTACGAGAAATGATTTTTGGTTTATCTGGAAGAATGGGTCGTAATGTATTGTCTAACTGCAGAATATGCCATTGTTTATTTATCATTTCTTCAATCACTTTGGAATTACTGTTGAATTGAGTAATAAAGGGAAGGGAAAAGGGAGCATTCAGATATTTTTCTTTGTATCTTAATAGTTCTTTTCTGTCCGTCTATTCAATTCTTGCAAATTCTGACTAAAGCTTATCTTTTTTATAACCTTTCTAGACAAAGTTTATCATCATCTCTTCACTTTGTACTTTGAAGATGGTAGGATCTGTACAATTCTTCTGATTCTTTGGAATTGACCTGGTGGTATATTGGTGATCCAATTCCGATGGTGATTGCTCGTTGTTGGTAGCATGTTATTTCCGTTCTCTGCGCTTATATGACAGCCACTCAGATTGTTAATTAATGTAATTTTGGGAACGAGCGCTATATGAGAATTATTAAGTGAATACATAAATTTGAATGTGGCACCTGTGGAAAAAATTGTGATTATAAGTTTAAACAAAATGTTTACAGCTCTTTTAGAGAAGGATTGGTTGGTGGTACACAGATTTGAGATACAGCTCCGGAAACCTAACTTTCCCTAATTCACCAAAAGTCCACGGGATTCCTCAGCCAACTGATGTTAATACAAGGCTGTCCGTGGCCGGCTCTGTAACAGGCAGCTCTCCCCACTGCGTCCAGCGGGAGGATGGTGAAGCGGTAAAGCCGGAAGAAGGTGTAGCAGTGAAGCCGGGAGATGACGTAAGTCGTGTCTGCCGGGTATGCCGTGCGGCAGTGCAGTACTCTCCTCTGAAGTACCACTTGTCCACCAATGCGTTTTGTGCTGTCCAGAGCACTTTAGTAAGTCCGTGTCTGCCAAGATCAGGTTTGCGGAACATATTTACAACGTAAAAAAGGCCTCACGACACACAGTCTATCAAACCATTTCATTATCCTATGTTATAAAGAGTTTAGAGATAGTCTTGGAAGTATAGAGAATATGTTGCACTTATAAGAGTAATTGATTCCTTCATATAGCCTCTTAAGGACAATGAAGAAGAGGAATGGTGATAAAGAAATGTATTGTTTATAAGGATACGATGTAAATTCCTTCATTCAGCCATTTTGGTGTAGAGGGTATAGATCCAATAAGTTTCCCGTTTTTTGAGAGCTGAAGATCTCTATCCCCTCCTCTGGGATTTATTTCTATATGTTCCAAGATGGTAAACGTAAAGCTACCATTAGCATCAACATTATGGGGCTAATTCAGGTTGGATTGCAAATTGTGATCCAACCGGAATTATTGCGATCACCCTGTGGGTGCATGCGTAGCGCTCGTCCTGTGCATGCACCCGCACTTTCTGCACGGGAGGCTCAGAAAATGCGATCACCTCTGCCTGTCGATCTGGCAAAGGTGGTCGCGAGGCGGGGGGAAGCAGCAACACTCTGTTTCCAGAGCAGAGATGGAGCATTGCGGGGCAGAGCTAGTCAAATGAGTGCAGTGCGGCGCGAACGCTGGCATGATTGTGGCGGATGCATGACATCATACACATCTGCTACGATCGGGAACAATTCCCTAATTTCTGCGATGAAGCAGAAATTTCGATGCGATCGCAATTTCTGCTTAATCAAGGGCCCTTGCCCTGCGATGGGTGGCCCCCAGCATGCGATCCAAAAGATTTCTAATTAGCAGAATTTGCAATCCTTACTGAATTAGGCCCTATGTTTCTCTAAAAATTGTCTCAGTAGGCTATCAGTACAGATTTTATTTTTTAATATTACGTAAGTGTTCTTGTATGCGCAGTTTTATTTGTCGTTTGGTCTTGCCTATATAAAACAATCCGCAGCTGCACATAATCTTATAGATTATATATTCGGTGTTACAGGTGCCTCTATGTTTTAAAGTGTACAGAAAGCCATTCTCTAATTTCATGCTGAATGATTTATTTTCCATGAATTTGCAGCAAATACAGCGATTACATGGCACGCTGCCTAACTTTTTAAGCAAACAATCTTTAGGTTCTCTGTCATGCTTTATGTTTTTAAGCCTACTTGGGGCCAGCATGTCCATTAGATTATTAGCCTTTCTAAACACAAGGGAAGGTTTGTCAGGTAAATGGGGTCCTAGGACTGGGTTCCTTTGGAGTATTCTCCAATGTTTTACAATTATCTTTTTAATAAGTCATTTATTTATAGTAAAAACTTTATTATATCCATTAGGAAAAAACTGAACTTCCGGACCAGAAGTGACATCCAACAAGCGGGAATCACATGCAGGATTTATTAAAAACAATCTCCATTAACTTTAGAGTAAAAATAATTAAAATTCAAAGTATAAAAATAAAATTTACAGGTGCCACAAATGTAAAGAGTATGTAAATATATTGGATTTATAAAAAAACATTGAGTTCGATGTCAATGTTATGTCCAGCTGGTTGCAAAGTTTTAAGTTCAAATATCCATTTACTTTCTTGTTTTTTTCAATTCAGTTGCTATATCGCCTTCTCTCCAATTTTATCTTACTTTTTGAATAGGAAAAAATGTCAGTCCAGTTGGATCTTTGTTATGTTTTTCTAAAAAATGGTTTGATAGACTGTGTGTCTTGAGGCCTTTTTTTATGTTGTAAATATGTTCCGCAAACCTGATCTTGGCTATTCTTTTTGTTTGACCGACATATTGATGCCTGCAAGGGCAAGTAGCTATATAGATTACTCCTTCAGTTTCACACCTGAGGGAGTCGTGAATTTTGTATTCTTTTCCTGTTGTATGAGATTTGAAGGTGGTAATGGGTTTAGTGGATTTATCCTTGTCACTCATGCATGCTTTACAATTAAGGCATTTGAAATAGCCCTTACTATTGTTTACGCTTGGTTGTGCTTCATTCCTGAGATGACTATAAACCAGTAGTTGTTTAACGTTCTTTGCTTTACGAGAAATGATTTTTGGTTTATCTGGAAGAATGGGTCGTAATGTATTGTCTAACTGCAGAATATGCCATTGTTTATTTATCATTTCTTCAATCACTTTGGAATTACTGTTGAATTGAGTAATAAAGGGAAGGGAAAAGGGAGCATTCAGATATTTTTCTTTGTATCTTAATAGTTCTTTTCTGTCCGTCTATTCAATTCTTGCAAATTCTGACTAAAGCTTATCTTTTTTATAACCTTTCTAGACAAAGTTTATCATCATCTCTTCACTTTGTACTTTGAAGATGGTAGGATCTGTACAATTCTTCTGATTCTTTGGAATTGACCTGGTGGTATATTGGTGATCCAATTCCGATGGTGATTGCTCGTTGTTGGTAGCATGTTATTTCCGTTCTCTGCGCTTATATGACAGCCACTCAGATTGTTAATTAATGTAATTTTGGGAACGAGCGCTATATGAGAATTATTAAGTGAATACATAAATTTGAATGTGGCACCTGTGGAAAAAATTGTGATTATAAGTTTAAACAAAATGTTTACAGCTCTTTTAGAGAAGGATTGGTTGGTGGTACACAGATTTGAGATACAGCTCCGGAAACCTAACTTTCCCTAATTCACCAAAAGTCCACGGGATTCCTCAGCCAACTGATGTTAATACAAGGCTGTCCGTGGCCGGCTCTGTAACAGGCAGCTCTCCCCACTGCGTCCAGCGGGAGGATGGTGAAGCGGTAAAGCCGGAAGAAGGTGTAGCAGTGAAGCCGGGAGATGACGTAAGTCGTGTCTGCCGGGTATGCCGTGCGGCAGTGCAGTACTCTCCTCTGAAGTACCACTTGTCCACCAATGCGTTTTGTGCTGTCCAGAGCACTTTAGTAAGTCCGTGTCTGCCAAGATCAGGTTTGCGGAACATATTTACAACGTAAAAAAGGCCTCACGACACACAGTCTATCAAACCATTTCATTATCCTATGTTATAAAGAGTTTAGAGATAGTCTTGGAAGTATAGAGAATATGTTGCACTTATAAGAGTAATTGATTCCTTCATATAGCCTCTTAAGGACAATGAAGAAGAGGAATGGTGATAAAGAAATGTATTGTTTATAAGGATACGATGTAAATTCCTTCATTCAGCCATTTTGGTGTAGAGGGTATAGATCCAATAAGTTTCCCGTTTTTTGAGAGCTGAAGATCTCTATCCCCTCCTCTGGGATTTATTTCTATATGTTCCAAGATGGTAAACGTAAAGCTACCATTAGCATCAACATTATGGGGCTAATTCAGGTTGGATTGCAAATTGTGATCCAACCGGAATTATTGCGATCACCCTGTGGGTGCATGCGTAGCGCTCGTCCTGTGCATGCACCCGCACTTTCTGCACGGGAGGCTCCGAAAATGCGATCACCTCTGCCTGTCGATCTGGCAAAGGTGGTCGCGAGGCGGGGGGAAGCAGCAACACTCTGTTTCCAGAGCAGAGATGGAGCATTGCGGGGCGGAGCTAGTCAAATGAGTGCAGTGCGGCGCGAACGCTGGCATGATTGTGGCGGATGCATGACATCATACACATCTGCTACGATCGGGAACAATTCCCTAATTTCTGCGATGAAGCAGAAATTTCGATGCGATCGCAATTTCTGCTTAATCAAGGGCCCTTGCCCTGCGATGGGTGGCCCCCAGCATGCAATCCAAAGGATTTCTAATTAGCAGAATTTGCAATCCTTACTGAATTAGGCCCTATGTTTCTCTAAAAATTGTCTCAGTAGGCTATCAGTACAGATTTTATTTTTTAATATTACGTAAGTGTTCTTGTATGCGCAGTTTTATTTGTCGTTTGGTCTTGCCTATATAAAACAATCCGCAGCTGCACATAATCTTATAGATTATATATTCGGTGTTACAGGTGACTCTATGTTTTAAAGTGTACAGAAAGCCATTCTCTAATTTCATGCTGAATGATTTATTTTCCATGAATTTGCAGCAAATACAGCGATTACATGGCACGCTGCCTAACTTTTTAAGCAAACAATCTTTAGGTTCTCTGTCATGCTTTATGTTTTTAAGCCTACTTGGGGCCAGCATGTCCATTAGATTATTAGCCTTTCTAAACACAAGGGAAGGTTTGTCAGGTAAATGGGGTCCTAGGACTGGGTTCCTTTGGAGTATTCTCCAATGTTTTACAATTATCTTTTTAATAGAAATGTTCTCACTATTGTATTTGGTGAGGAACGGTCTGCATTTCCATGCAATATCTCCATCTTTTGGTTTACATTTATTTTCCAATAGTTCTGCCCTATTTTTGGTCCGTGCTTTTAATCTGGCTTCTTCAATGAGGGATAGACTAAATACCCTCTCTAAAAATCTATCCTGTAGGACCAAGGATTGACCTTCATAATCTTTAATGCTGCTGCAATTTCTTCTGATATGCAAAAACTGAGAGAAGGGTACACTCTTTTTTCCATGTGGGGCGATGGCAGCTAGATAATGGGATGTAGCTATTTGCATCCACTTCTTTGAAATATGTATTAGATTGTATATAATTACCAGTACCTCCATATAGTTTGATATCTAAATACAATAATGTATATGATCCATAAATTGGTTTAAACTTGCTTCATCTCCCTTCCAAACAAAAATCAAATAGCCAATATACCATTTATAGAAAATGATGTTATCCAATTCAAAGGTGATACCATACACAAATAGCTCCTCCCACTTTCTCATAAAGGGGTTGGCATATGAGGGGCGAACGTCGCCCCCATTGCTGTCCCTTACTTTTGAATATAACAATTATTATTAAACTCAAAAGAATCATGTTTCAGAATAAATTGTATACTCTGCAAGATGAAAGTTATCTCAACTGGGGATTTATTAGGATCTGTACAGAGTATATCATTCACATCTTAAAAGCCCTTCGAATGCGGGATGGAGGAATAGAGTGCTTGGACATCCACAGTTAGCCAAAGGAATGAAGAAGACCACTCTATATCTTTTAACATCTTCAGTGGTATGCCCGGAAATCTTCTGGGCATGCTACTGACTGATTCCCCGGGGACAGCCGTGCAGTATGCACGGCACCCGGGAATCAGCATAAGCTATGAGTTAAGCCTACCCCCCAAACTCCTATTGGCCAGGGGGCAGGCTTAGCTATAAAATGGCTTATGCTGATTTCCAGTCACCGCAAGGTATTTGTGGGCAATCGCCAGGCGAATACATTGCCCTGCCCTGTCCCTCGTCCCTCCCTGCACCTTCCCCCTGCTTCCCACTTCAATTTAAAAACACCCCCCAAGGTTTGTTTTTAAATTTAAAACTCGCCACTGAAGGGGTTAAATCTTGAAGTACACTAGTAGAATCGTTCAAATAAGATTTATTTTATTTGACATAAGGTTGAAGTTTGAAGTCAATATAATGGGATAAATTGGAAGTTAGGGAGTTAACCCCTACTATTATGGGTTTCCCTAAGGGCAATTCCTTGTGTTTATGTACTTTGTGCAAATGATAAAAAATAGGGACAGTGGTCTATTTAGCCCATAGATGATCAAACTCTTATTTCAGTAACAGTACATCTCTTTTTGCCTTTTCCAATAGAGTATAAAGTTTATCCCAATGTACTGTATGTCCATTGGATGGGCTGAGAGTTTTTATAGGTGACACCATCATTTAAAATTGTAGAATTTTTTAGTAGATAATCATCTTTATTTTGTAAAATCCCCCCCCCCCCTACCCCCCCATCTGCAGTTTTAATTATAAGGTCTGGATCCTTTTTCAGTGATTTCTTGGCCAGTTTCTCTTGAGGGTTCAAGTTACAACTGAATTTATTTTTCACTGGTTTTAACTTTCTAAAATCTTTTTTTACACTATCAGAGAATACATCTAGGTGGCTACCACATGATTCTACAGGGTAAAACCTTGAAGGCCAATTTAGGGGTAGGGTTCTTTAGAAAATGTTGTTTGACAATCAAGTTGCGGATATATTTATTTAAATCAATAAAGAGATTAAATTTATCCACATGAAGGTCTGGGGCAAACTTGAGACCTTTCTCTAAAACGGAGACCTGTGCTGTAGAAAGCTCTTTCTTTGAGAGATTAATGATCCCTGTTCTGGTATTTGTTGTGTGGTCTGTCCTCTACCCCTTTTTCCTCGTCTCCTACTCCTACTGCATATAAGGAAGAGTGTTGCCTTTCTTTTCTCCTAAAAAATTATGTTTGTAGTCACTGGGAGAGTGAGAAGGGGAACACAAAACATCATATCTATATTTTTGAGGGAAGGGACCATTCCTATAGGATGGAAAATGTTCTCTTTGTTTACCGAAATGGGGTGGAGCCCTATCATAATATGATGGCTTCCTCTCTACATATTTCCTATATTGTGGTTGGCGATAGTCTCTCCCCCCCCCCCCCATAAAAAGGGGACTTATTGGAGGAATATCTTCTCCGTCTATAATTTACCTCCTGCCAATCGGAGTTATAATTGCTTGGAGGATTCTTTTGGGGCCTCTCATGATCACTTTTTCTCTGGTGGACTGCAAACACAGGTAGCACAGTCTGCATAAACAAGGGGATCACTTCTGCATTGGTGGAACGCAGATATTAGAAGTGCATTCCACCGATACCACACAAATATGCCTGATACCATTTGGTGCCAGTTGTATCCCACTGTTCGTGTTAAATACACTATCCTAATAGTTTAATACACCTTCCATTTAATCTCCATAAACCTCACTAAATAGAATTCACTTAAAGTTAAGGAAACACTTATTAAATTTCACTATCCCTAAATACAGAGGAAGTGATGTAATCACATAGGAGTATAAATAGAGCAAAGACTACACTGACCTCCACACTGTTGGAGCTGGAGGACACTTGACTGCACACTATTCATTTGTAAGTAACACAGAGCATTACTCAAGGATTGATTTTATCAATGAATGTATCTCTATGGATAAAATGTATCTTTATGGATATGTGTTGCTAGTTCTGTATTACATACTCTCACAATGGGGGTAATTTCAAGTTGATCGCAGCAGGAATTTTTTTAGCAGTTGGGCAAAACCATGTGCACTGCAGGGGGGGCAGATATAACATGTGCAGAGAGAGTTAGATTTGGGTGGGTTATATTGTTTCTTTGCAGGATAAATGTATTGTTTATAAGGATACGATGTAAATTCCTTCATTCAGCCATTTTGGTGTAGAGGGTATAGATCCAATAAGTTTCCCGTTTTTTGAGAGCTGAAGATCTCTGTCCCCTCCTCTGGGATTTATTTCTATATGTTCCAAGATGGTAAACGTAAAGCTACCATTAGCATCAACATTATGGGGCTAATTCAGGTTGGATTGCAAATTGTGATCCAACCGGAATTATTGCGATCACCCTGTGGGTGCATGCGTAGCGCTCGTCCTGTGCATGCACCCGCACTTTCTGCACGGGAGGCTCAGAAAATGCGATCACCTCTGCCTGTCGATCTGGCAAAGGTGGTCGCGAGGCGGGGGGAAGCAGCAACACTCTGTTTCCAGAGCAGAGATGGAGCATTGCGGGGCAGAGCTAGTCAAATGAGTGCAGTGCGGCGCGAACGCTGGCATGATTGTGGCGGATGCATGACATCATACACATCTGCTACGATCGGGAACAATTCCCTAATTTCTGCGATGAAGCAGAAATTTCGATGCGATCGCAATTTCTGCTTAATCAAGGGCCCTTGCCCTGCGATGGGTGGCCCCCAGCATGCGATCCAAAAGATTTCTAATTAGCAGAATTTGCAATCCTTACTGAATTAGGCCCTATGTTTCTCTAAAAATTGTCTCAGTAGGCTATCAGTACAGATTTTATTTTTTAATATTACGTAAGTGTTCTTGTATGCGCAGTTTTATTTGTCGTTTGGTCTTGCCTATATAAAACAATCCACAGCTGCACATAATCTTATAGATTATATATTCGGTGTTACAGGTGACTCTATGTTTTAAAGTGTACAGAAAGCCATTCTCTAATTTCATGCTGAATGATTTATTTTCCATGAATTTGCAGCAAATACAGCGATTACATGGCACGCTGCCTAACTTTTTAAGCAAACAATCTTTAGGTTCTCTGTCATGCTTTATGTTTTTAAGCCTACTTGGGGCCAGCATGTCCATTAGATTATTAGCCTTTCTAAACACAAGGGAAGGTTTGTCAGGTAAATGGGGTCCTAGGACTGGGTTCCTTTGGAGTATTCTCCAATGTTTTACAATTATCTTTTTAATAAGTCATTTATTTATAGTAAAAACTTTATCATATAATCATTAGGAAAAAACTGAACTTCCGGACCAGAAGTGACATCCAACAAGCGGGAATCACATGCAGGATTTATTAAAAACAATCTCCATTAACTTTAGAGTAAAAATAATTAAAATTCAAAGTATAAAAATAAAATTTACAGGTGCCACAAATGTAAAGAGTATGTAAATATATTGGATTTATAAAAAAAACATTGAGTTCGATGTCAATGTTTAGTCCAGCTGGTTGCAAAGTTTTAAGTTCAAATATCCATTTACTTTCTTGTTTTTTTCAATTCAGTTGCTATATCGCCTTCTCTCCAATTTTTTCTTACTTTTTGAATAGGAAAAAATGTCAGTCCAGTTGGATCTTTGTTATGTTTTTCTAAAAAATGGTTTGATAGACTATGTGTCTTGAGGCCTTTTTTTATGTTGTAAATATGTTCCGCAAACCTGATCTTGGCTATTCTTTTTGTTTGACCGACATATTGATGCCTGCAAGGGCAAGTAGCTATATAGATTACTCCTTCAGTTTCACACCTGAGGGAGTCGTGAATTTTGTATTCTTTTCCTGTTGTATGAGATTTGAAGGTGGTAATGGGTTTAGTGGATTTATCCTTGTCACTCATGCATGCTTTACAATTAAGGCATTTGAAATAGCCCTTACTATTGTTTACGCTTGGTTGTGCTTCATTCCTGAGATGACTATAAACCAGTAGTTGTTTAACGTTCTTTGCTTTACGAGAAATGATTTTTGGTTTATCTGGAAGAATGGGTCGTAATGTATTGTCTAACTGCAGAATATGCCATTGTTTATTTATCATTTCTTCAATCACTTTGGAATTACTGTTGAATTGAGTAATAAAGGGAAGGGAAAAGGGAGCATTCAGATATTTTTCTTTGTATCTTAATAGTTCTTTTCTGTCCGTCTATTCAATTCTTGCAAATTCTGACTAAAGCTTATCTTTTTTATAACCTTTCTAGACAAAGTTTATCATCATCTCTTCACTTTGTACTTTGAAGATGGTAGGATCTGTACAATTCTTCTGATTCTTTGGAATTGACCTGGTGGTATATTGGTGATCCAATTCCGATGGTGATTGCTCGTTGTTGGTAGCATGTTATTTCCGTTCTCTGCGCTTATATGACAGCCACTCAGATTGTTAATTAATGTAATTTTGGGAACGAGCGCTATATGAGAATTATTAAGTGAATACATAAATTTGAATGTGGCACCTGTGGAAAAAATTGTGATTATAAGTTTAAACAAAATGTTTACAGCTCTTTTAGAGAAGGATTGGTTGGTGGTACACAGATTTGAGATACAGCTCCGGAAACCTAACTTTCCCTAATTCACCAAAAGTCCACGGGATTCCTCAGCCAACTGATGTTAATACAAGGCTGTCCGTGGCCGGCTCTGTAACAGGCAGCTCTCCCCACTGCGTCCAGCGGGAGGATGGTGAAGCGGTAAAGCCGGAAGAAGGTGTAGCAGTGAAGCCGGGAGATGACGTAAGTCGTGTCTGCCGGGTATGCCGTGCGGCAGTGCAGTACTCTCCTCTGAAGTACCACTTGTCCACCAATGCGTTTTGTGCTGTCCAGAGCACTTTAGTAAGTCCGTGTCTGCCAAGATCAGGTTTGCGGAACATATTTACAACGTAAAAATGGCCTCACGACACACAGTCTATCAAACCATTTCATTATCCTATGTTATAAAGAGTTTAGAGATAGTCTTGGAAGTATAGAGAATATGTTGCACTTATAAGAGTAATTGATTCCTTCATATAGCCTCTTAAGGACAATGAAGAAGAGGAATGGTGATAAAGAAATGTATTGTTTATAAGGATACGATGTAAATTCCTTCATTCAGCCATTTTGGTGTAGAGGGTATAGATCCAATAAGTTTCCCGTTTTTTGAGAGCTGAAGATCTCTATCCCCTCTTCTGGGATTTATTTCTATATGTTCCAAGATGGTAAACGTAAAGCTACCATTAGCATCAACATTATGGGGCTAATTCAGGTTGGATTGCAAATTGTGATCCAACCGGAATTATTGCGATCACCCTGTGGGTGCATGCGTAGCGCTCGTCCTGTGCATGCACCCGCACTTTCTGCACGGGAGGCTCCGAAAATGCGATCACCTCTGCCTGTCGATCTGGCAAAGGTGGTCGCGAGGCGGGGGGAAGCAGCAACACTCTGTTTCCAGAGCAGAGATGGAGCATTGCGGGGCGGAGCTAGTCAAATGAGTGCAGTGCGGCGCGAACGCTGGCATGATTGTGGCGGATGCATGACATCATACACATCTGCTACGATCGGGAACAATTCCCTAATTTCTGCGATGAAGCAGAAATTTCGATGCGATCGCAATTTCTGCTTAATCAAGGGCCCTTGCCCTGCGATGGGTGGCCCCCAGCATGCAATCCAAAGGATTTCTAATTAGCAGAATTTGCAATCCTTACTGAATTAGGCCCTATGTTTCTCTAAAAATTGTCTCAGTAGGCTATCAGTACAGATTTTATTTTTTAATATTACGTAAGTGTTCTTGTATGCGCAGTTTTATTTGTCGTTTGGTCTTGCCTATATAAAACAATCCGCAGCTGCACATAATCTTATAGATTATATATTCGGTGTTACAGGTGACTCTATGTTTTAAAGTGTACAGAAAGCCATTCTCTAATTTCATGCTGAATGATTTATTTTCCATGAATTTGCAGCAAATACAGCGATTACATGGCACGCTGCCTAACTTTTTAAGCAAACAATCTTTAGGTTCTCTGTCATGCTTTATGTTTTTAAGCCTACTTGGGGCCAGCATGTCCATTAGATTATTAGCCTTTCTAAACACAAGGGAAGGTTTGTCAGGTAAATGGGGTCCTAGGACTGGGTTCCTTTGGAGTATTCTCCAATGTTTTACAATTATCTTTTTAATAGAAATGTTCTCACTATTGTATTTGGTGAGGAACGGTCTGCATTTCCATGCAATATCTCCATCTTTTGGTTTACATTTATTTTCCAATAGTTCTGCCCTATTTTTGGTCCGTGCTTTTAATCTGGCTTCTTCAATGAGGGATAGACTAAATACCCTCTCTAAAAATCTATCCTGTAGGACCAAGGATTGACCTTCATAATCTTTAATGCTGCTGCAATTTCTTCTGATATGCAAAAACTGAGAGAAGGGTACACTCTTTTTTCCATGTGGGGCGATGGCAGCTAGATAATGGGATGTAGCTATTTGCATCCACTTCTTTGAAATATGTATTAGATTGTATATAATTACCAGTACCTCCATATAGTTTGAGATCTAAATACAATAATGTATATGATCCATAAATTGGTTTAAACTTGCTTCATCTCCCTTCCAAACAAAAATCAAATAGCCAATATACCATTTATAGAAAATGATGTTATCCAATTCAAAGGTGATACCATACACAAATAGCTCCTCCCACTTTCTCATAAAGGGGTTGGCATATGAGGGGCGAACGTCGCCCCCATTGCTGTCCCTTACTTTTGAATATAAAAATTATTATTAAACTCAAAAGAATCATGTTTCAGAATAAATTGTATACTCTGCAAGATGAAAGTTATCTCAACTGGGGATTTATTAGGATCTGTACAGAGTATATCATTCACATCTTAAAAGCCCTTCGAATGCGGGATGGAGGAATAGAGTGCTTGGACATCCACAGTTAGCCAAAGGAATGAAGAAGACCACTCTATATCTTTTAACATCTTCAGTGGTATGCCCGGAAATCTTCTGGGCATGCTACTGACTGATTCCCCGGGGACAGCCGTGCAGTATGCACGGCACCCGGGAATCAGCATAAGCTATGAGTTAAGCCTACCCCCCAAACTCCTATTGGCCAGGGGGCAGGCTTAGCTATAAAATGGCTTATGCTGATTTCCAGTCACCGCAAGGTATTTGTGGGCAATCGCCAGGCGAATACATTGCCCTGCCCTGTCCCTCGTCCCTCCCTGCACCTTCCCCCTGCTTCCCACTTCAATTTAAAAACACCCCCCAAGGTTTGTTTTTAAATTTAAAACTCGCCACTGAAGGGGTTAAATCTTGAAGTACACTAGTAGAATCGTTCAAATAAGATTTATTTTATTTGACATAAGGTTGAAGTTTGAAGTCAATATAATGGGATAAATTGGAAGTTAGGGAGTTAACCCCAACTATTATGGGTTTCCCTAAGGGCAATTCCTTGTGTTTATGTACTTTGTGCAAATTATAAAAAATAGGGACAGTGGTCTATTTAGCCCATAGATGATCAAACTCTTATTTCAGTAACAGTACATCTCTTTTTGCCTTTTCCAATAGAGTATAAAGTTTATCCCAATGTACTGTATGTCCATTGGATGGGCTGAGAGTTTTTATAGGTGACACCATCATTTAAAATTGTAGAATTTTTTTGTAGATAATCATCTTTATTTTGTAAAATCCCCCCCCCCCCCCCACCCCCCCATCTGTAGTTTTAATTATAAGGTCTGGATCCTTTTTCAGTGATTTCTTGGCCAGTTTCTCTTGAGGGTTCAAGTTACAACTGAATTTATTTTTCACTGGTTTTAACTTTCTAAAATCTTTTTTTACACTATCAGAGAATACATCTAGGTGGCTACCACATGATTCTACAGGGTAAAACCTTGAAGGCCAATTTAGGGGTAGGGTTCTTTAGAAAATGTTGTTTGACAATCAAGTTGCGGATATATTTATTTAAATCAATAAAGAGATTAAATTTATCCACATGAAGGTCTGGGGCAAACTTGAGACCTTTCTCTAAAACGGAGACCTGTGCTGTAGAAAGCTCTTTCTTTGAGATATTAATGATCCCTGTTCTGGTATTTGTTGTGTGGTCTGTCCTCTACCCCTTTTTCCTCGTCTCCTACTCCTACTGCATATAAGGAAGAGTGTTGCCTTTCTTTTCTCCTAAAAAATTATGTTTGTAGTCACTGGGAGAGTGAGAAGGGGAACACAAAACATCATATCTATATTTTTGAGGGAAGGGACCATTCCTATAGGATGGAAAATGTTCTCTTTGTTTACCGAAATGGGGTGGAGCCCTATCATAATATGATGGCTTCCTCTCTACATATTTCCTATATTGTGGTTGGCGATAGTCTCTCCCCCCCCCCCATAAAAAGGGGACTTATTGGAGGAATATCTTCTCCGTCTATAATTTACCTCCTGCCAATCGGAGTTATAATTGCTTGGAGGATTCTTTTGGGGCCTCTCATGATCACTTTTTCTCTGGTGGACTGCAAACACAGGTAGCACAGTCTGCATAAACAAGGGGATCACTTCTGCATTGGTGGAACGCAGATATTAGAAGTGCATTCCACCGATACCACACAAATATGCCTGATACCATTTGGTGCCAGTTGTATCCCACTGTTCGTGTTAAATACACTATCCTAATAGTTTAATACACCTTCCATTTAATCTCCATAAACCTCACTAAATAGAATTCACTTAAAGTTAAGGAAACACTTATTAAATTTCACTATCCCTAAATACAGAGGAAGTGATGTAATCACATAGGAGTATAAATAGAGCAAAGACTACACTGACCTCTACACTGTTGGAGCTGGAGGACACTTGACTGCACACTATTCATTTGTAAGTAACACAGAGCATTACTCAAGGATTGATTTTATCAATGAATGTATCTCTATGGATAAAATGTATCTTTATGGATATGTGTTGCTAGTTCTGTATTACATACTCTCACAATGGGGGTAATTTCAAGTTGATCGCAGCAGGAATTTTTTTAGCAGTTGGGCAAAACCATGTGCACTGCAGGGGGGGCAGATATAACATGTGCAGAGAGAGTTAGATTTGGGTGGGTTATATTGTTTCTTTGCAGGATAAATGTATTGTTTATAAGGATACGATGTAAATTCCTTCATTCAGCCATTTTGGTGTAGAGGGTATAGATCCAATAAGTTTCCCGTTTTTTGAGAGCTGAAGATCTCTATCCCCTCCTCTGGGATTTATTTCTATATGTTCCAAGATGGTAAACGTAAAGCTACCATTAGCATCAACATTATGGGGCTAATTCAGGTTGGATTGCAAATTGTGATCCAACCGGAATTATTGCGATCACCCTGTGGGTGCATGCGTAGCGCTCGTCCTGTGCATGCACCCGCACTTTCTGCACGGGAGGCTCAGAAAATGCGATCACCTCTGCCTGTCGATCTGGCAAAGGTGGTCGCGAGGCGGGGGGAAGCAGCAACACTCTGTTTCCAGAGCAGAGATGGAGCATTGCGGGGCAGAGCTAGTCAAATGAGTGCAGTGCGGCGCGAACGCTGGCATGATTGTGGCGGATGCATGACATCATACACATCTGCTACGATCGGGAACAATTCCCTAATTTCTGCGATGAAGCAGAAATATCAATGCGATCGCAATTTCTGCTTAATCAAGGGCCCTTGCCCTGCGATGGGTGGCCCCCAGCATGCGATCCAAAAGATTTCTAATTAGCAGAATTTGCAATCCTTACTGAATTAGGCCCTATGTTTCTCTAAAAATTGTCTCAGTAGGCTATCAGTACAGATTTTATTTTTTAATATTACGTAAGTGTTCTTGTATGCGCAGTTTTATTTGTCGTTTGGTCTTGCCTATATAAAACAATCCGCAGCTGCACATAATCTTATAGATTATATATTCGGTGTTACAGGTGACTCTATGTTTTAAAGTGTACTGAAAGCCATTCTCTAATTTCATGCTGAATGATTTATTTTCCATGAATTTGCAGCAAATACAGCGATTACATGGCACGCTGCCTAACTTTTTAAGCAAACAATCTTTAGGTTCTCTGTCATGCTTTATGTTTTTAAGCCTACTTGGGGCCAGCATGTTCATTAGATTATTAGCCTTTCTAAACACAAGGGAAGGTTTGTCAGGTAAATGGGGTCCTAGGACTGGGTTCCTTTGGAGTATTCTCCAATGTTTTACAATTATCTTTTTAATAAGTCATTTATTTATAGTAAAAACTTTATTATATCCATTAGGAAAAAACTGAACTTCCGGACCAGAAGTGACATCCAACAAGCGGGAATCACATGCAGGATTTATTAAAAACAATCTCCATTAACTTTAGAGTAAAAATAATTAAAATTCAAAGTATAAAAATAAAATTTACAGGTGCCACAAATGTAAAGAGTATGTAAATATATTGGATTTATAAAAAAACATTGAGTTCGATGTCAATGTTATGTCCAGCTGGTTGCAAAGTTTTAAGTTCAAATATCCATTTACTTTCTTGTTTTTTTCAATTCAGTTGCTATATCGCCTTCTCTCCAATTTTTTCTTACTTTTTGAATAGGAAAAAATGTCAGTCCAGTTGGATCTTTGTTATGTTTTTCTAAAAAATGGTTTGATAGACTGTGTGTCTTGAGGCCTTTTTTTATGTTGTAAATATGTTCCGCAAACCTGATCTTGGCTATTCTTTTTGTTTGACCGACATATTGATGCCTGCAAGGGCAAGTAGCTATATAGATTACTCCTTCAGTTTCACACCTGAGGGAGTCGTGAATTTTGTATTCTTTTCCTGTTGTATGAGATTTGAAGGTGGTAATGGGTTTAGTGGATTTATCCTTGTCACTCATGCATGCTTTACAATTAAGGCATTTGAAATAGCCCTTACTATTGTTTACGCTTGGTTGTGCTTCATTCCTGAGATGACTATAAACCAGTAGTTGTTTAACGTTCTTTGCTTTACGAGAAATGATTTTTGGTTTATCTGGAAGAATGGGTCGTAATGTATTGTCTAACTGCAGAATATGCCATTGTTTATTTATCATTTCTTCAATCACTTTGGAATTACTGTTGAATTGAGTAATAAAGGGAAGGGAAAAGGGAGCATTCAGATATTTTTCTTTGTATCTTAATAGTTCTTTTCTGTCCGTCTATTCAATTCTTGCAAATTCTGACTAAAGCTTATCTTTTTTATAACCTTTCTAGACAAAGTTTATCATCATCTCTTCACTTTGTACTTTGAAGATGGTAGGATCTGTACAATTCTTCTGATTCTTTGGAATTGACCTGGTGGTATATTGGTGATCCAATTCCGATGGTGATTGCTCGTTGTTGGTAGCATGTTATTTCCGTTCTCTGCGCTTATATGACAGCCACTCAGATTGTTAATTAATGTAATTTTGGGAACGAGCGCTATATGAGAATTATTAAGTGAATACATAAATTTGAATGTGGCACCTGTGGAAAAAATTGTGATTATAAGTTTAAACAAAATGTTTACAGCTCTTTTAGAGAAGGATTGGTTGGTGGTACACAGATTTGAGATACAGCTCCGGAAACCTAACTTTCCCTAATTCACCAAAAGTCCACGGGATTCCTCAGCCAACTGATGTTAATACAAGGCTGTCCGTGGCCGGCTCTGTAACAGGCAGCTCTCCCCACTGCGTCCAGCGGGAGGATGGTGAAGCGGTAAAGCCGGAAGAAGGTGTAGCAGTGAAGCCGGGAGATGACGTAAGTCGTGTCTGCCGGGTATGCCGTGCGGCAGTGCAGTACTCTCCTCTGAAGTACCACTTGTCCACCAATGCGTTTTGTGCTGTCCAGAGCACTTTAGTAAGTCCGTGTCTGCCAAGATCAGGTTTGCGGAACATATTTACAACGTAAAAAAGGCCTCACGACACACAGTCTATCAAACCATTTCATTATCCTATGTTATAAAGAGTTTAGAGATAGTCTTGGAAGTATAGAGAATATGTTGCACTTATAAGAGTAATTGATTCCTTCATATAGCCTCTTAAGGACAATGAAGAAGAGGAATGGTGATAAAGAAATGTATTGTTTATAAGGATACGATGTAAATTCCTTCATTCAGCCATTTTGGTGTAGAGGGTATAGATCCAATAAGTTTCCCGTTTTTTGAGAGCTGAAGATCTCTATCCCCTCCTCTGGGATTTATTTCTATATGTTCCAAGATGGTAAACGTAAAGCTACCATTAGCATCAACATTATGGGGCTAATTCAGGTTGGATTGCAAATTGTGATCCAACCGGAATTATTGCGATCACCCTGTGGGTGCATGCGTAGCGCTCGTCCTGTGCATGCACCCGCACTTTCTGCACGGGAGGCTCCGAAAATGCGATCACCTCTGCCTGTCGATCTGGCAAAGGTGGTCGCGAGGCGGGGGGAAGCAGCAACACTCTGTTTCCAGAGCAGAGATGGAGCATTGCGGGGCGGAGCTAGTCAAATGAGTGCAGTGCGGCGCGAACGCTGGCATGATTGTGGCGGATGCATGACATCATACACATCTGCTACGATCGGGAACAATTCCCTAATTTCTGCGATGAAGCAGAAATTTCGATGCGATCGCAATTTCTGCTTAATCAAGGGCCCTTGCCCTGCGATGGGTGGCCCCCAGCATGCAATCCAAAGGATTTCTAATTAGCAGAATTTGCAATCCTTACTGAATTAGGCCCTATGTTTCTCTAAAAATTGTCTCAGTAGGCTATCAGTACAGATTTTATTTTTTAATATTACGTAAGTGTTCTTGTATGCGCAGTTTTATGTGTCGTTTGGTCTTGCCTATATAAAACAATCCGCAGCTGCACATAATCTTATAGATTATATATTCGGTGTTACAGGTGACTCTATGTTTTAAAGTGTACAGAAAGCCATTCTCTAATTTCATGCTGAATGATTTATTTTCCATGAATTTGCAGCAAATACAGCGATTACATGGCACGCTGCCTAACTTTTTAAGCAAACAATCTTTAGGTTCTCTGTCATGCTTTATGTTTTTAAGCCTACTTGGGGCCAGCATGTCCATTAGATTATTAGCCTTTCTAAACACAAGGGAAGGTTTGTCAGGTAAATGGGGTCCTAGGACTGGGTTCCTTTGGAGTATTCTCCAATGTTTTACAATTATCTTTTTAATAGAAATGTTCTCACTATTGTATTTGGTGAGGAACGGTCTGCATTTCCATGCAATATCTCCATCTTTTGGTTTACATTTATTTTCCAATAGTTCTGCCCTATTTTTGGTCCGTGCTTTTAATCTGGCTTCTTCAATGAGGGATAGACTAAATACCCTCTCTAAAAATCTATCCTGTAGGACCAATCATAGTTATAATTGCTTGGAGGATTCTTTTGGGGCCTCTCTTGATCACTTCTCCTCTGGTGGACTGCAAACACAGGTAGCACAGTCTGCATAAACAAGGGGATCACTTCTGCATTGGTGGAACGCAGATATTAGAAGTGCATTCCACCGACACCACACAAATATGCCTGATACCATTTGGTGCCAGTTGTATCCCACTGTTCGTGTTAACTACACTATCCTAATAGTTTAATACACCTTCCATTTAATCTCCATAAACCTCACTAAATAGAATTCACTTAAAGTTAAGGAAACATTTATTAATGAATGTATCTCTATGGATAAAATGTATCTTTATGGATATGTGTTGCTAGTTCTGTATTACATACTCTCACAGTGGGGGTAATTTCAAGTTGATCGCAGCAGGAATTTTTTTAGCAGTTGGGCAAAACCATGTGCACTGCAGGGGGGGCAGATATAACATGTGCAGAGAGAGTTAGATTTGGGTGGGTTATATTGTTTCTTTGCAGGATAAATACTGGCTGCTTTATTTTTACACTGCATTTTAGATTGCAGATTGAACTCACCACACCCAAATCTAACTCTCTCTGCACATGTTATATCTGCCCCCCCTGCAGTGCACATGGTTTTGCCCAACTGCTAAAAAAATTCCTGCTGCGATCAACTTGGAATTACCCCCAATGTTCATTGTATAATATGTCCATACTGGCCTTAATAGTAGTGATGAGCGCCTGAAATTTTTCGGGTTTTGTGTTTTGGTTTTGGGTTCGGTTCCGCGGCCGTGTTTTGGGTTCGACCGCGTTTTGGCAAAACCTCACCGAATTTTTTTTGTCGGATTCGGGTGTGTTTTGGATTCGGGTGTTTTTTTCAAAAAACCCTAAAAAACAGCTTAAATCATAGAATTTGGGGGTCATTTTGATCCCATATTATTATTAACCTCAAAAACCATAATTTCCACTCATTTTCAGTCTATTCTGAATACCTCACACCTCACAATATTATTTTTAGTCCTAAAATTTGCACCGAGGTCGCTGGATGACTAAGCTAAGCGACCCTAGTGGCCGACACAAACACCTGGCCCATCTAGGAGTGGCACTGCAGTGTCACGCAGGATGTCCCTTCCAAAAAACCCTCCCCAAACAGCACATGACGCAAAGAAAAAAAGAGGCGCAATGAGGTAGCTGTGTGAGTAAGATTAGCGACCCTAGTGGCCGACACAAACACCGGGCCCATTTAGGAGTGGCACTGCAGTGTCACGCAGGATGTCCCTTCCAAAAAACCCTCCCCAAACAGCACATGACGCAAAGAAAAAAAAGAGGCGCAATGAGGTAGCTGTGTGAGTAAGATTAGCGACCCTAGTGGCCGACACAAACACCGGGCCCATCTAGGAGTGGCACTGCAGTGTCACGTAGGATGTCCCTTCCAAAAAACCCTCCCCAAACAGCACATGACGCAAAGAAAAAAAGAGGCGCAATGAGGTAGCTGTGTGAGTAAGATTAGCGACCGTAGTGGCCGACACAAACACCGGGCCCATTTAGGAGTGGCACTGCAGTGTCACGCAGGATGTCCCTTCCAAAAAACCCTCCCCAAACAGCACATGACGCAAAGAAAAAAAGAGGCGCAATGAGGTAGCTGTGTGAGTAAGATTAGCGACCCTAGTGGCCGACACAAACACCGGGCCCATCTAGGAGTGGCACTGCAGTGTCACGTAGGATGTCCCTTCCAAAAAACCCTCCCCAAACAGCACATGACGCAAAGAAAAAAAGAGGCGCAATGAGGTAGCTGTGTGAGTAAGATTAGCGACCGTAGTGGCCGACACAAACACCGGGCCCATTTAGGAGTGGCACTGCAGTGTCACGCAGGATGTCCCTTCCAAAAAACCCTCCCCAAACAGCACATGACGCAAAGAAAAAAAGAGGCGCAATGAGGTAGCTGTGTGAGTAAGATTAGCGACCCTAGTGGCCGACACAAACACCGGGCCCATCTAGGAGTGGCACTGCAGTGTCACGCAGGATGTCCCTTCCAAAAAACCCTCCCCAAACAGCACATGACGCAAAGAAAAAAAGAGGCGCAATGAGGTAGCTGTGTGAGTAAGATTAGCGACCGTAGTGGCCGACACAAACACCGGGCCCATTTAGGAGTGGCACTGCAGTGTCACGCAGGATGTCCCTTCCAAAAAACCCTCCCCAAACAGCACATGACGCAAAGAAAAAAAGAGGCGCAATGAGGTAGCTGTGTGAGTAAGATTAGCGACCCTAGTGGCCGACACAAACACCGGGCCCATCTAGGAGTGGCACTGCAGTGTCACGCAGGATGGCCCTTCCAAAAAACCCTCCCCAAACAGCACATGACGCAAAGAAAAAAAGAGGCGCAATGAGGTAGCTGACTGTGTGAGTAAGATAAGCGACCCTAGTGGCCGACACAAACACCGGGCCCATTTAGGAGTGGCACTGCAGTGTCACGCAGGATGTCCCTTCCAAAAAACCCTCCCCAAACAGCACATGACGCAAAGAAAAATAAAAGAAAAAAGAGGTGCAAGATGGAATTGTCCTTGGGCCCTCCCACCCACCCTTATGTTGTATAAACAAAACAGGACATGCACACTTTAACCAACCCATCATTTCAGTGACAGGGTCTGCCACACGACTGTGACTGATATGACGGGTTGGTTTGGACCCCCCCCAAAAAAGAAGCAATTAATCTCTCCTTGCACAAACTGGCTCTACAGAGGCAAGATGTCCACCTCATCATCATCCTCCGATATATCACCGTGTACATCCCCCTCCTCACAGATTATCAATTCGTCCCCACTGGAATCCACCATCTCAGCTCCCTGTGTACTTTGTGGAGGCAATTGCTGCTGGTCAATGTCTCCGCGGAGGAATTGATTATAATTCATTTTAATGAACATCATCTTCTCCACATTTTCTGGATGTAACCTCGTACGCCGATTGCTGACAAGGTGAGCGGCGGCACTAAACACTCTTTCGGAGTACACACTTGTGGGAGGGCAACTTAGGTAGAATAAAGCCAGTTTGTGCAAGGGCCTTCAAATTGCCTCTTTTTCCTGCCAGTATAAGTATGGACTGTGTGACGTGCCTACTTGGATGCGGTCACTCATATAATCCTCCACCATTCTTTCAATGGGGAGAGAATCATATGCAGTGACAGTAGACGACATGTCCGTAATCGTTGTCAGGTCCTTCAGTCCGGACCAGATGTCAGCATCAGCAGTCGCTCCAGACTGCCCTGCATCACCGCCAGCGGGTGGGCTCGGAATTCTGAGCCTTTTCCTCGCACCCCCAGTTGCGGGAGAATGTGAAGGAGGAGATGTTGACAGGTCGCGTTCCGCTTGACTTGACAATTTTCTCACCAGCAGGTCTTTGAACCCCAGCAGACTTGTGTCTGCCGGAAAGAGAGATCCAAGGTAGGCTTTAAATCTAGGATCGAGCATGGTGGCCAAAATGTAGTGCTCTGATTTCAACAGATTGACCACCCGTGAATCCTTGTTAAGCGAATTAAGGGCTCCATCCACAAGTCCCACATGCCTAGCGGAATCGCTCCGTGTTAGCTCCTCCTTCAATGTCTCCAGCTTCTTCTGCAAAAGCCTGATGAGGGGAATGACCTGACTCAGGCTGGCAGTGTCTGAACTGACTTCACGTGTGGCAAGTTCAAAGGGCAGCAGAACCTTGCACAACGTTGAAATCATTCTCCACTGCGCTTGAGACAGGTGCATTCCACCTCCTATATCGTGCTCAATTGTATAGGCTTGAATGGCCTTTTGCTGCTCCTCCAACCTCTGAAGCATATAGAGGGTTGAATTCCACCTCGTTACCACTTCTTGCTTCAGATGATGGCAGGGCAGGTTCAGTAGTTTTTGGTGGTGCTCCAGTCTTCTGTACGTGGTGCCTGTACGCCGAAAGTGTCCCGCAATTCTTCTGGCCACCGACAGCATCTCTTGCACGCCCCTGTCGTTTTTTAAATAATTCTGCACCACCAAATTCAAGGTATGTGCAAAACATGGGACGTGCTGGAATTTGCCCATATTTAATGCACACACAATATTGCTGGCGTTGTCAGATGCCACAAATCCACAGGAGAGTCCAATTGGGGTAAGCCATTCCGCGATGATCTTCCTCAGTTGCCGTAAGAGGTTTTCAGCTGTGTGCGTATTCTGGAAACCGGTGATACAAAGCGTAGCCTGCCTAGGAAAGAGTTGGCGTTTGCGAGATGCTGCTACTGGTGCCGCCGCTGCTGTTCTTGCGGCGGGAGTCCATACATCTACCCAGTGGGCTGTCACAGTCATATAGTCCTGACCCTGCCCTGCTCCACTTGTCCACATGTCCGTGGTTAAGTGGACATTGGGTACAGCTGCATTTTTTAGGACACTGGTGACTCTTTTTCTGAGGTCTGTGTACATTTTCGGTATCGCCTGCCTAGAGAAATGGAACCTAGATGGTATTTGGTACCGGGGACACAGTACCTCCAACAAGTCTCTAGTTGGCTCTGCAGTAATGATGGATACCGGAACCACGTTTCTCACCACCCAGGATGCCAAGGCCTCAGTTATCCGCTTTGCAGTAGGATGACTGCTGTGATATTTCATCTTCCTCGCAAAGGACTGTTGGACAGTCAATTGCTTGGTGGAAGTAGTAAAAGTGGTCTTACGACTTCCCCTCTGGGATGACCATCGACTCCCAGCAGCAACAACAGCAGCGCCAGCAGCAGTAGGCGTTACACGCAAGGATGCATCGGAGGAATCCCAGGCAGGAGAGGAATCATCAGAATTGCCAGTGACATGGCCTGCAGGACTATTGGCATTCCTGGGGAAGGAGGAAATTGACACTGAGGGAGTTGGTGGGGTGGTTTGCGTGAGCTTGGTTACAAGAGGAAGGGATTTACTGGTCAGTGGACTGCTTCCGCTGTCACCCAAAGTTTTTGAACTTGTCACTGACTTATTATGAATGCGCTGCAGGTGACGTATAAGGGAGGATGTTCCGAGGTGGTTAACGTCCTTACCCCTACTTATTACAGCTTGACAAAGGGAACACACGGCTTGACACCTGTTGTCCGCATTTCTGTTGAAATACTTCCACACCGAAGAGCTGATTTTTTTGGTATTTTCACCTGGCATGTCAACGGCCATATTCCTCCCACGGACAACAGGTGTCTCCCCTGGTGCCTGACTTAAACAAACCACCTCACCATCAGAATCCTCCTGGTCAATTTCCTCCCCAGCGCCAGCAACACCCATATCCTCCTCATCCTGGTGTACTTCAACACTGACATCTTCAATCTGACTATCAGGAACTGGACTGCGGGTGCTCCTTCCAGCACTTGCAGGGGGCGTGCAAATGGTGGAAGGCGCATGCTCTTCACGTCCAGTGTTGGGAAGGTCAGGCATCGCAACCGACACAATTGGACTCTCCTTGTGGATTTGGGATTTCGAAGAACGCACAGTTCTTTGCGGTGCTACTGCTTTTGCCAGCTTGAGTCTTTTCATTTTTCTAGCGAGAGGCTGAGTGCCTCCATCCTCATGTGAAGCTGAACCACTAGCCATGAACATAGGCCAGGGCCTCAGCCGTTCCTTGCCACTCCGTGTGGTAAATGGCATATTGGCAAGTTTACGCTTCTCCTCCGACAATTTTATTTTAGGTTTTGGAGTCCTTTTATTACTGATATTTGGTGTTTTGGATTTGACATGCTCTGTACTATGACATTGGGCATCGGCCTTGGCAGACGACGTTGCTGGCATTTCATCGTCTCGGCCATGACTAGTGGCAGCAGCTTCAGCACGAGGTGGAAGTGGATCTTGATCTTTCCCTAATTTTGGAACCTCAACATTTTTGTTCTCCATATTTTAATAGGCACAACTAAAAGGCACCTCAGGTAAACAATGGAGATGGATGGATACTAGTATACAATTATGGACGGACTGCCGAGTGCCGACACAGAGGTAGCTACAGCCGTGGACTACCGTACTGTACTGTGTCTGCTGCTAATATAGACTGGTTGATAAAGAGCTGTAGTAGTATGTATGTATAAAGAAGAAAGAAAAAAAAAACCACGGGTAGGTGGTATACAATTATGGACGGACTGCCGAGTGCCGACACAGAGGTAGCTACAGCCGTGAACTACCGTACTGTACTGTGTCTGCTGCTAATATAGACTGGTTGATAAAGAGATGTAGTAGTATGTATGTATAAAGAAGAAAGAAAAAAAAAACACGGGTAGGTGGTATACAATTATGGATGGACTGCCGAGTGCCGACACAGAGGTAGCTACAGCCGTGAACTACCGTACTGTGTCTGCTGCGACTGGATGATAAATAATGATATAAAAAATATATATATATCACTACTGCAGCCGGACAGGTATATATTATATAATGACGGACCTGCTGGACACTGTCTGTCAGCAGAATGAGTTTTTTATAGAATAAAAAAAAAAACACCACACAAGTGAAGTCACACGACGAGTGTTTAACTTTTTCAGGCAATCACAATATAGTATACTACTAACTATACTGGTGGTCAGTGTGGTCAGGTCACTGGTCAGTCACACTGGCAGTGGCACTCCTGCAGCAAAAGTGTGCACTGTTTAATTTTAATATAATATGTACTCCTGGCTCCTGCTATAACCTATAACTGGCACTGCAGTGCTCCCCAGTCTCCCCCACAATTATAAGCTGTGTGAGCTGAGCACAGTCAGATATATATACATAGATGATGCAGCACACTGGGCTGAGCAGTGCACACAGATATGGTATGTGACTGAGTCACTGTGTGTATCGTTTTTTTCAGGCAGAGAACGGATATATTAAATAAAACAAAACTGCACTGTCTGGTGGTCACTGTGGTCAGTCACTAGTAAACTCTGCACTCTCTACGCTTCTACAGTACTCCTAAGCTCCAGTAAATCAGGTCAATCTCTCTCACTCTCTCTCTCTTCTAATCTAAATGGAGAGGACGCCAGCCACGTCCTCTCCCTATCAATCTCAATGCACGTGTGAAAATGGCTGCGACGCGCGGCTCCTTATATAGAATCCGAGTCTCGCGAGAATCCGACAGCGTCATGATGACGTTCGGGCGCGCTCGGGTTAACCGAGCAAGGCGGGAGGATCCGAGTCTGCTCGGACCCGTGAAAAAAACCATGAAGTTCGGGCGGGTTCGGATTCAGAGAAACCGAACCCGCTCATCTCTACTTAATAGGTGATCTTGTTACTAATGGGTATTTGTATGACCTCCCATTATTCATTTCTGTACATTTTGTCACTCGCCTGAATAGGCAACTGTGAAAGTAATGGATGTTTATATGAGTTCCCATTGCTCTCAGGTGTTTAACTACTCCTGACCTGAACCAGCTGTGGATTAGACCTTAAACGTCCTGATGGTTGAGAAACATTAGGTCTGTCTAATGGTATGTTAACCCTCCCACCTTTCACCTGGGCACACTCTCTAGAATCAAGATCAAAGTAGAATTTCTTATTATTATGTATAACCAACAGGTCCTTAATCTTGGTCTGTAGTACCTAATGGGATCTTAATGCTCCATTATGAAAGAATCACTCCTCTAGCTCTTTCCATAATATTCCCTATATTGTGGTATGTACTAAATGAGAATTACAAATCAACAAGCCAGTCATAATAGTAATGTTTACCAATAAGTTATTTTGATCTCATGTAGAATTATCACAATTTTTAAGATATGCAGAAAAATCTGCTTGTTCCTGTCAGCGGCGGCGGGTGTTCTGTGACGCGCTGGCTCCCAGCCGTTGCTAGGCAACGGGGCAGGCGCATCACTTCCGCCGCTGAGCGTCCATCTCCGGCTGGCTGCCTAGCAACTAGGGACACCCAGTGGCTGCCCTGCACTCCCGTCCCGGCTGTTACTAAGCAGCTGGGCAATTAGGTCTTGGGAGGCTGGTCTGCTGGCTCTCCAGTGATAGGTCAATAGGACCTTTTTATGGGAGCCAGGATCAGGCAGCCTCGCTGGTGATAGCTTCTTGTGAGCTGTGTCCTGCCTTGGGAGTATTCCAGTGCTGTCAGTCTGATCCTGCATGCGCCATCCTGTGTCCAGTTGTCCGGAGCCTCATCCCTGATATCTAATCCAGACCTTCTCTCCAGTGATCCTGGATCAGCTACCTTGGGGAGCCCTGTTCCTTCTGCGTGCACCGTACCCGGTGTCGTGAGAAGCGGTACTGCCGCACCTTTCGGCTTGGCCGAGTTATTCTTTCCTTCTTGCTTTTTGGTTTCTGCGGAGGTTCCACAATTATTGTCCACACCGAGCAGTGATGATTTGTGTTTGCGTTTAGGACAACGTTACTTTTGTTACGGTTATTCTTGGTGACCGCACATATTTAGGTATCATTTTTAGTAGTTTCCTTTTTCTTTGTCTTAGTCAGTCTTCCCCTTGTTCTCTGTTGGCCTCGGTTAACGCCTTCTCACTCACTAAGACCGGGGGCATCGGAGTCGGGCAGACCTAATCCGCCCGTCAAATGCGGCTACCGTGGGCCCAAGAAAACATAATCTCGCAGGTGTTGACCGACCACTTGGGAGAGACAACGGAGTCATGGTTTCTGTTTAGTGTTGCTCCATACCCCAGTTCAGTCGCAGCTTCACGCATCTGTACCCGGAACTCCTCTCCTGCCACCCTATCTCCTGAGTTCCAAGTACACAGAACGTAACATTATCACAGGCCCAAAAGACAATCGGGGTGGCCATAGGCGTGCGCACAGGCACCCCCTAATGTCCGGCACCCCCCGCTCGTCTCGCCTGCGATTCGATCATCACGGTCTGTGTGCTGCTGTTGTAGCAGTGCTGCTACAGCAGCACACAGATAGCAACGATCGGATCACCTATGTGCAGCGCTGCCCGGCGGTTACATCCCCTCCGATCCCGCTGCGCTGCCGCCGGTCATCAGTAGCCGCATCGTCACTCACAGAGTGACTGTCTCACGATCTGACATGCGCCCGGCCCCTCCCTCCCTTCCTCCCTGGCCACGGCGCCCTGTGCTGTCCTCCCAGCTCCAAGTCCTGCCCGCGCTCAATATCTCTCCAGTCTGGGTGAGAGTCTGTGGGGGGATACATTTTTGTTATAAACGAAGGGTTGTTACTTTATGATATATATATATATAGTAGCTGGGCCAAGCAATCCATAGTTTACTGAGTGCACTTACAATCTATTAGTGCACTCAGTAAACTACTGATTACTTGGCACAGCTATATATTTATATATATATATATATATATATATATATAAAATGCTCTGAGTGGGCCGTATACACTTCGAGCACTGACTGAAGATTCCCGCCGCCGCATCCACTGGTCACAGAGCTTTCTCAAACCGACAGCCAATCAGAAGCGGCCACGCGGCCTCCTTATCCACTGCACCGCAGTCCACAGCCTCCGCCACAGCTCAATAGGTAATTTTACCCTGCTGCCTTTTTCTCTCCCTAGTCCCTACTGTATGCTCTTGCTGTCCCTCTGTCACTCTCCCTGTCACTATGTCCCTGCTGTCACTCTCCCTGAATTTTGTCTCATACCGTGTGCTATAATGGGAATTGCGGCTCATTCCGTCTGCTATAATGTGAATTTCGGCTCATACCGTGTGCTATAATGTGAATTGCGGCTCATACCGTGTGCTATAATGTGAATTTTGGCTCATACCGTGTGCTATAATGTGAATTTCGGCTCATATCATGGGGTATAATGTGAATTTCGGCTCATAACATGGGGTATAATGTGAATTTCAGCTCATACCGTGTGCTATAATGTGAATTTTGGCTGATACCGTGTGCTATAATGTGAAAGGTGCAACAGTACTCTATAGTATAAGGCAGGGGTGGGCAATTATTTAAGCTGGGGGGCCACCGAACAGTTTCTAATGAATATCGGAGGGCCACTCCCCCCCCCTTTCCCCGCAGGCACAAATAAACATACAATGTATAAAAACCACTATAAGCCAGTATTTAAAAAAATCCCAAAAGAAAACAAAACTGTGCTGAAAACAAAGACATCACCCAGTATTATGCTGTTATTGATAATATTAGCAGCATGATAGGGGCAGTATGTGCCACACCCAGCCATCTTAATTTATTATAAATTACCTCCCCTCTCCCCCACCCGTCGACCGAGTCTCCCCGATTTGTGAGGCACAGAACTGACTAATACTGCAGTCAGTGAGAGCACCGGAGACAGCCAGTCACTGGTTCAGCCTGTTCTCCTTTGGCGCTACCATTGCACCTCGTCCGGCTCCATTAAAACCCCATGCGAGAACTACCTGAGGAGCTGCAGGAGCTACAGGCAGCCAGCCCAGCAGCCAGTCTCCCACTCTCACGTTAGGACTACGCAGCTGCCTCAACCGCAGCAGACACAACCTCAGTGGCAACCGCAGGATTTTGAAAGGGGGGTTTCCAAATACTTATACCACTTTTACACCACCAGCCAGTAACACGGGTTATTGCACATGAGCGCGCATAACCCGTGTTGCTGGCTGGTGTAAAAGGGTTGAGTTGGAATAACGTGCGCTAATACCACTACCTCCGCCATATCGTAGTTTCATACATTTACCCCATAGTGTGGTAAATAAAAGATATCCGTGTTCCCCTTTCTCAGTGGAACATGTCATAAAAAAACGAACACACACACCCAGTGGAACATGACACAAACACACACCACCCCACCCCCAAAGTAAGTGAAACATGAAGCAGACTCCCAGTGAAACATAGACACACCCTCCCCCCCCCCCCATGAACCATGACAGACGCACACCCTCCCCCCCACAGTGAAACTATACACGCAGATTCCCATTGAAACATGACACACTCTCCCCCCACCCAGTAAAACATGACAAACACAGACACCCCACTCCCCGCCAGTGAGACATGACACAGACCCCAGTGAAACATACACCCCCCCTCTACCAATGAAACATTACAGACCCTCAGTAAACCCCCCCCCCATGAAACACACACACCCTCCCCATCAGTGAAACATGACAGACCCCCTCCCCACGAGTGAAGCACACACACTCCCCACTTGTGAAACATGACAGACCCCGAGTAAAACACACACACACACACACACACACACACACACACACACACACACACCCTCCACCCCCAGTGAAACATGACAGACCCCTACTGAAACACCTCCACCAGTGAAACATGACAGGCCCCCTCCCAACGAGTGAAACACACACATACACTCACACCCTCCCCACCAGTGGAACATGACAGACCCCCTCCCCACGAGTGAAGCACACACACACTCCCCACTTGTGAAACATGATAGACCCCGAGTAAAACACACACACCCCCAGTGAAATATGACAGACCCCCTCCCCACGAGTGAAACACACACACACTCCCTCCCTCCCCACTTGTGAAACAAGACAGACCCCCCGTAAAACACACACATTCCTTCCCCCCAGTGAAACATGACACAGATGACCCCCAGTGAAACACAAACACACACCATCCTCCCCTGCGTTAGACATTTCCCACACACACACACACACACACACACACACACACACACATCTCTCCCCACCACCAGTTAAACAAACAGCATTAGCACAGAGCCTCACCTGGCCAGCAGGAAAAGAAAGCCACCCGAACCTGACACACACCACGGACATTTGTTCACCGGCACATGGTCCGGCCAGCTCTCTTGCAAAGCACCACTGGGAGATCTGCCTGGGAGGAGCTGCATGCTGCTACTGCAGCTAGCTCCCCCTACTGTACGTTCAGCCAGCCTCTCTGCAATAGGAGGCACTGCTGCTGGATGCTGCCGGCAGCCTCAGAGGCTTCGTGAAAACATTTTTTTTTAAAAATCGGTGCGCTGGATCGGCGGCCAGGGGGGGGGGGGGTTGGTTTCTAGGTACTCGGGAACCCCCCCCTGCGTGCGCGTGTGAACCTGGCTGAGCTCCCGTCCTCTGTAAAAAAATTAAATACATCGGTCAGCAGACCGGCTGACGTGAGGCATCACGTGACTCGACCGCGAGACCCGCGCCCAGGATTTCCTCAGCGGCGTTGGCAGCAGCTTTGGAGGTGCTGCAGCGCAATCACAAACAGCTCAGCCTGTCGGGCCATTTGTGATTGCGCGCTGGTGGGAGGTAGCGGGCCGGGCAGGATCGGTTTGCGGGCCGTATGTTGCCCACCCCTAGTATAAGGGGTCCTACTATTGTGATGCATAATGTGTATAAGGGTTATATGGGGTGGTAAATGGCACTGAAGGACACCCCTCCCTTTTGAGTGGCCACACCCCCTTTTCTGGAGAATTTCCACCTTCACTTTTCCATACCCCCCACTTCAAAATTTCCACTTTGACCACAGAGAGAGAGAGAGAGAGAGAGAGAGAGAGAGAGAGAGAGAGAGAGAGAGAGAGAGTGTGTGTAGGGGGGCAGAGTGGTGACTGGAGGGGACAATATGTGTGTGTGGGGTGGCTGGGAGCACTGTATGATACAGGAAGGGGGAGGAAGCAGACTGGCCCTTTCCCACCCCATGTGGTTTGTGCCACTTTTTTTTTTAATATATGTATATATTTTTTTTTTATTTTTTTTAAGCAGGTACCTGCGGCATGTGGTGCATTGAAGGGGCATATACAGCAGCACTGTCAATGCAGAACTAGCGGGAGGAGGTCATCCAGTCCCTCCTCTCACCGTTTCTTCTCTCTGATGCTGTTGCCCGACGTCACAATCCAACAGTAACCAGAAGAGGTTACCGCTGCTGCCGGTGCTGAAAGGGTGAACCGCCGCTGCCTCAGGTACTCAGTGTGTCTCGTACTGAAGGAACACACACAGTGATGCTTGTACTAGGGGTACGTGGACAGAATGAGCTACACAGTGCCACCTGTACCCCCTCTCTTTCTACCCTGGCCCTCTCTCTCTACCCTCTGTCTCGCCTCTCTCTTTTTCTCCCTCCTTCTCTCTGACTGCTAATATATGGTGCTAGTCATGAATCCGTCAGTACAAGAACAAAATCCCAGCCAGGTATTGGTCAGTCAGATTCAGAATCTCACTCAGATGGTGCAGGACCTAACCCTTCGGATGAGGTCTCAGGAGGACCTTTTACGAGCTTCCCCAAGTGTGACCCCGGAACCTAAGATGAACCTTCCTGATCGCTTTTCAGGTAACCAAAAAGATTTTTTTTAACTTCCGGGAGAGCTGTAAACTTTACATTCGCTTAAGGCCCCGGTACTCAGGTACAGAATCCCATCGGGTGGGCATAGTTATGTCTTTACTTCAGGGGGGCCCACAAACTTGGACCTTTGGGCTAAACCCCGATGATGCAGCTTTACTTACGATGGATGCCTTTTTCAATTCGTTAAGCCTGTTGTATGATGATCCCGATAGGGAAGCATCTGCAGTGAGTCATTTACGTGCATTAAAACAGGGTAAAAATCCCACTGAGGCATATTGTCGTTGGTCGAACGACTGTGGCTGGAATGATCCCGCTCTGCGCATTCAGTTTCGCCTCGGCTTGTCAGAAGTGATCAAGGATAGTCTCATTCAGTACCCAGCTCTGGAGACTTTAGATAAGCTCATGGAGCTTGCTATTAAGATCAATCGCCATCTCCGGGAGTGGATGACTGAAAATAGGATTTTAATACCTACCAGTAAATCCTTTTCTCTTAGTCCGTAGAGGATGCTGGGGATGCTTCAAGAACCATGGGGTATAGACGGGCTCCACAGGAGACATGGGCACTTTAAGACTTTAAAAGGGGTGTGAACTGGCTCCTCCCTCTATGCCCCTCCTCCAGACTCCAGTTATAGGAACTATGCCCAGGGAGATGGACATTTCGAGGAAAAGGATTTATTTAATTTTTAAACTAAGGTGAGATACATACCAGCTCACACCTCAAACACGCCTTACAACATGGCATTCAACAACAACGCATGCAACGCCATGACCAACATCAGCCACAGACTGACTGAACTTAAATCAACACGAGTGTAACCATAACCAAACTGCAGATACAGCCCGCACTAGGACGGGTGCCCAGCATCCTCTACGGACTAAGAGAAAAGAATTTACCGGTAGGTATTAAAATCCTATTTTCTCATACGTCCTAGAGGGTTTATACCAAAGCTCTAGAACGGGCGGGAGAGTGCGGATGACTCTGCAGCACCGATTGACCAAACAAGAGGTCTTCCTCAGCCAGGGTATCAAACTTTGCAAAGGTGTTTGAACCCGACCAAGTAGCAGCTCGGCAAAGCTGTAATGCCGTGACCCCCCGAGCAACCGCCCAGGAAGAGCCCACCTTTCTGGTAGAATGGGTTTTCACCGATTTCGGTAACGGCAATCCTGCCGTAGAATGAGCCTGCTGAATCGTATTACAGATCCAACGCGCAATAGTCTGCTTGGAAGCAGGAGCCCCAATCTTATTGAGAGTCCAGAGGACAAACAGAGCCACTGTTTTCCTAATCTGCGCCGTTCTGGCGACATAGATTTTCAAAGCTCTAACCACATTTAGAGACTTCGATTCCGCAAAGGCGTCAGTAGCCACTGGCACCACAATAGGCTGGTTTACATGAAATGATGAAACCACTTTTGGTAGAAATTGCGGACGAGTTCTCAACTCCACTCTATCAGCATGGAAGATAAAATAGGAGCTTTTGTGAGACAAAGCCGCCAACTCAGATACTCGCCTTGCGGATGCTAAGGCCAACAACATGACTACTTTCCAAGTAAGGAATTTTAACTCCACCTTACGCAAAGGTTCAAACCAATGAGATTGCAGGAACTGCAATCCACATTAAGATCCCATGGAGGTTGGATGTGCATGAAGGTCTGAACTTCTGGAAGGGAGGCCAATTCTTTCTGAAAGAAGATTGATAAGGCCGAAATTTGTACTTTAATGGAGCCTAACTTTAGGCCCGCATACACACTTGCTTGCAAAAAATGGAGCAAACGCCCCAGCTGAAAATCCTCCGTAGGAGCCTTCTTGGATTCACACCAAGACACATATTTCCTCCAAATACGGTGGTAATGCTTTTCCGTTACTTCTTTTCTAGCCTGAAGAAGTGTGGGAATGACTTCACTGGGAATACCCTTTAGGGCTAGGATTTGGCGTTCAACCGCCATGCCCTCAAACGCAGCCGCGGTAAGTCTTGATACTCGCGCGGTCCTTGTTGTAATAGGTCCTCCCATAGAGGAAGAGGCCAGGGATCTTCTATGATCAACTCCTGAAGATCTGGATACCAGGCCCTTTTTGGCCAATCCGGAACAATGAGTATCGCCTGAACCCTTGTTCTTCTTATAATCTTTATCACCTTTGGAATGAGTGGAAGTGGAGGGAACACATAGACCGATGGAAACACCCACGGTGTCACTAGGGCGTCCACCTCTATTGCTTGAGGGTCCCTCGACCTGGAACAATATCCCTGAAGTTTCTTGTTGAGGCGGGACTCCATCATGTCTATTTGAGGAATTCCCCAACGACTTGTCACTTCTTCAAAGACCTCTTGATGAAGACCCAACTCTCCTGGATGGAGATCATGTCTGCTGAGGAAGTCTGCTTCCCAGTTGTCCACTCCCGGAATGAAGACTGCTGACAGAGCGCTTGCATGTCTCTCCGCCCAGCGAAGAACTTTCATGGCCTCGGCCATTGCCGCTCTGCTCTTTGTTCCGCCTTGGCGGTTTATTTACGCTACTGCTGTTATGTTGTCTGACTGAATCAAGACGGGCAGACTGCGAAGAAGATGTTCCACTTGCAGAATGCCGTTGTAATTGGCCCTTAATTCCAGAATGTTTATGTGTAGATGGTCAAGCTTCCTGGCTTGACCATTTTCCCTGAAAGTTTCTCCCCTGTGAGACTGCTCCCCAGCCTCAGAGACTTGCATCTGTGGTCACCAGGATCCAATCCTGAATCCCGAACCTGCGTCCCTCCAGAAGGTGAGAACTGTGCAGCCACCACAGAAGGGAGATCCTGGTCCTGGAAGATAGGATTATTTTCCGATGCATGTCCAGGTGAGACCCGGACCACTTGTCCAACAGGTCCCACTGAAACACCCTGGCATGGAACCTGCCATAGGGAATGGCCTTGTAGGCCGCCACCATCTTCCCCGGCAACCGAGTGCATTGAAGAATTGACACTCTTGCCGGTTTCATAATCTGTTTTACCATGTTCTGTATTTCCTGAGCCTTTTCCACAGGAAGAAAAACTCTCTGTAATTCTGTATCCAGAATCATACCCAGGAACGACAGCCATGTCGTCGGAACCAACTGTGATTTTGGCAAGTTTAGGAGCCAACCATGTTGCTGCCGAATCGTCAGTGAGAGCTCAACGTTTTTCAGCAATTGCTCCTTGGATCTCACCTTTATGAGGAGATCTTCCAAGTACGGGATAATTGTGATTCCCTGCTTGCGCAGGAGAACCATCATTTCCGCCATAACCTTGGTGAAAATCCTCGGTGCCGTGGACAGACCAAACGGCAACATCTGAAATTGGTAATGACAATCCTGAACAGCAAACCTCAGGTATGCCTGATGTGGAGGATATATGGGAACATGTAAGTAGGCATCCCTTATGTCAACTGACACCATAAAATCCCCCTCCTCCAGACTGGAGATCACTGCTTGGAGAGATTCCATCTTGAATTTGAATTTCTTTAGAAAGAAATTGAGGGATTTTAGGTTCAAAATCGGTCTGACCGAGCCATCCGGCTTCGGGACCACAAACAGACTTGAATAAAAACCCTCCCCCTGTTGTGACGGGGGTACTGTGACAATGACTTGATTTTGACACAGCTTTAGTATTGCAGCGCATACTACCTCCCTTTCTAGAAGAGAAGCTGGCAAGGCCGATTTGAAAAATCGGTGAGGAGGCACATCTTAAAACTCTAATTTGTACCCTTGGGTTACTATTTCTACTATCCAAGGATCCAGGTCCGAGTGCATCGAGACCTGACTGAAGAGTTTGAGACGTGCCCCCACCGGTGTGGACTCCCGCAGAGGAGCCCCAGCGTCATGCGGTGGATTTGGTAGAAGCCGGAGAGGACTTCTGCTTTTTCTCTTTCCTCTTCCTCTCGCAGCAAGGAAGGAGGACCCACGTCCTTTTTTGTATTTATTGGGCCGAAAGGACTGCATCTGATAGTGGGGTGTTTTCTTTTGTTGTGCAGGAACATAAGGTAAAAATTATGACTTACCCGCGGTAGCCGTAGATACCAGGTCAGTGAGGCCGTCACCAAACAAGACCCTATCATTAAACGGTAGAGACTCCATAGTCTTCTTAGAGTCAGCATCAGCATTCCATTGATGAATCCACAATGCCCTCCTAGCCGAGACTGCCATGGCATTGGCCCTAGATCCCAAAAGGCTAATATCCCTTGCAGCTTTTATAAATATGCTGCAGCGTCCCTGATATGACCCAGAGTCAAAATCACGCTATCCCTGTCCATGGTATCTATCTCAGATGACAAGTTAACTGACCACTTTTCAATAACGCTACTCATCCATGCCGAAGCAACGGCAGGTCTGGGTAGCGAACCCGTAGTGACATAAATTGATTTTAGTGTATTTTCCTGCTTACGATCCGCAGGATCCTTTAGGGCTACCGTGTCAGGAGACGGAAGCTCCACCTTTTTGGACAGACGCGATAGAGCTTTGTCCACCGTGGGGGTTGACTCCCACTTTTCCCTGTCCCAGAGGAAAACGGATATGCCACTGGAATGCTTTTGGGAACCTGTACCTTTTTGTCAGGATTTTCCCAAGCCTTTTCAAAAAGAGCGTTCAGTTCATGAGAGGGAGGAAACGTTACCTCAGGTTTCTTTCCTTTAAACATACAGACCTTTGTATCAGGAACAGCAGGGTCCTCTGTGATATGCAATACTTCTTTTATTGCCACAATCATGTACTGAATGCTCTTAGCCAGTTTAGGATTTAATCTGGCATCACTATAGTCGACACTGGAATCAGAGTCCGTGTCGGTATCTGTATCTGCTATCTGGGTAAATTCACGTTTCTGTGACCCCGAAGGGGTCTGAGCTTGTGACAATGCATCCTCCATGGATTTTCTCCATGTCTGGTTCTTAAGGGGGGTACTCACAGGAGAGATGTGTGCTGAGCGATCTTAACACAGACCGCTCAGCACACATCTCTCTCCCCGCTCAGCACAGCGCGATGTGCTGAGCGAGGGGGAAAGCCGACGGGGGGCCGCTCACTTCACACAACGGTGAAGTGAGCGACCCGCTAGATTGAGCCTGCATGCAGGCTCAATCTAGCACCGGCGATAGCGATGCGCGGGGACACGCATCGCTATCGCTGGGGGGCATACACACGGCAGATCCGTGCTTAAAATCTAAGCAATCTAGCAAGATTGCTTAGATTTTAAGCACAGATCTCTCCGTGTGTACCCCCCTTTAGACTCAGATTTACCTAATCTCTTAGTCAACCGAGCCACATTTGCATTCAAAACACTCAACATGTTTACCCAATCAGCCGTCGGCGGTGCCGACATGGTCACTCCCACAGTCTTTTCTTTCCCCACTCAAGCCTCCTCCTGGGAAGAGCACTCAGCCTCAGACATGTCGACACACACGTACCGACACCTACAATCACCCTGGGCCTATAGGGGACAGACCCACAGCAAAGCCTGTTAGAAAGACACAGAGGGAGTTTGCCAACTCACAACCCAGTGCCTATCCCGGTACTGAAACTTTATATACAATGCCTCAGACCTGTTAGCGCTTTTATACTAAAGATAATAGCACCAAATGTACTGTGCCCCTCCCCCCCCTGTTTTGCACCCTGTTACTTGTACAGCAGTGTGGAGGTCAGGGCCAGCGTCTCTGCAGCTTCTATGAAGAGAAAATGGCGCCGGTTAGAGCTGTGAGTGCTAAGCCACGCCCCCCTCACCGGCACGCTGCAGTCCTGCTCATTTTAGCATATTTATACTGGCGGGGGTCTATATTAAGTGCCCAGGCACTTTTCATATAACTTTTATCAGTTTATTTCAGGGCTACATGCTGCCCAGGGCACCCCCCCTACGCCCTGCACCCTGTTGGTACTGCTGTGTGTGTGGGAGCATGGTGCGCAGCGCGACCGCTGCACGGTACCTCAAGACCTGAAGTCTTCTGCCGTCACTGAAGTCTTCGATTCTTCTTTTACTCGGTTCCGGTATAAAAGATAGATAGTGTCTAGTTAGACAGTCAATAGATAGACACCATATGTTATGGTAGCCATACACCAGGACGATATCTTTCCAACCAGCCAACTTTTTGGCTGGTTGGAAAGATAATCTGGCAGTGTGTGGGAGCAAACGATTATCAGCCGTTTGCTCTCGCACGCTTAGAAACGGCCAGAAACGGTTGGTCCAACTAGTTGGGAAAATCAAACCTGTTTGATTTTCCCAACTAATCGTTCAGGTGTAGGGAGAACTGTCCCCACAACTGAACGATAAGTAGGCGGACACTGCCTGCTAGTGTCCGCCTACTTCTGTCTCTGGACTGCAGAGGACCCTTTCTGCTCCATACCTCTCCGGCCACCTTACCCGCCACTGCCCAGCCGCCAGCCCCACCGCACCGTCCGTCCGTGTCTGCACTGGCCGCCAGACTCAATCCTCCTCCGGCCGCCAGCCTCTGTCCCACCGCCGTCACCGCCGCCTCTGTCTCACAGCCGTCACCGCCGCCTCGTCCATCGCGTTCCGCTGCCAAGCTCCATCCCTCCAGCCTCCCTCAACGCACCGTCCGCCAGCCTCTATCCCTCCAGCCTCCCGCACAGTTCATTTTCCCCCCTCCGGTCACCAGCCTCTGTCCTGCTTCGGGATCTCCTCACCGCCGCCTCGTCCATCCCGCCGCTGCGTTCAGTTGCTGGGACCGGCTCCAGCTACAGCGCTGCCAGCCTCCAGCCTCCATCGGCCGCAGAGAGGGCACAGCCTCCATCCTCCTGTGATATGCACACACACACACATACACTGATACACACACACATATATACACTGACACACACGTATATACTGTCACATACATATACACTGTGATATACACACATATACTGACACACACATATATGACACACATATACACTGTGATATACACACATATACTGACACACACATATATGACCCCTATACACTGCGATACAAACATACACTGTGATAGACACATATATACACATGGTGATAGACACACACTGTGACATGCACACACACTGGCATGCACGCACAGACACACTGACATGCACGCACACTGTGACATGCACGCACACACTGACACGCACGTGCACACACATACTGTGACACGCACGCACACACACTGTGACATGCACGCACACTGTGACAAGCACACACACACTGTGACACGCACGTGCACACCCCTACTATGACACGCACGCACACACACTGTGACATGCACACACACACACACACACACACTGTGACACGCACGTACACATACACACTGTGACTCGCACACACACATGCACACTGTGATGCAAACACACACTGTGACACGCACATGTATACACACTGTGACACGCACATGTATACACACTGTGACACGCACATGTATACACACTGACACGCATACACACTGACACACATATATACACTGACACACACATATATATACACACACACACTGACACATATATGTACACTGATATACACACACATATATATATATATATATATATACACTGACACATATGTACACTGATACACACATATATACAGTGTGATAGACACACATATATACACTGTGATAGACACGTACTGTATAGACACTGTGACACACTCATACACTGTGAGATACACACACATACTGACATATACATATATACACACTGTCACACACACACACACTGAGACACACCTATATACACTGACACACTCACGTATACTGTCACACACACATATAACTGATACACACATATGTAAACTGTGATACACACACATATACACTTTGATACACATGTATGTACACTGTGACACACTCATATACACTGGTATACACACATACTGTCACACCCACATACACTGACACACACACACACATATTCAATGGTGGGAACTGTCCGGTCAGCGGTGAGGTCACCCACGGTCAGCGGCTGACCGCGGGTAACCCCACCGCTGACCGGAAAGTTCCCACCATTGAAACTAATGGAGGGAGCTGTGCGATGCGCTTCTGTCACTTCAGACGCGCACAGAGCCAATCAGGTGAGTGCCACGGAGTGGCGCTTCCTGATTGGCTGAAGATACACTTCTGTGACAGCTGTCACGGGGGTGTCTTTGCATTCGTGGGAAGGGGTCCCATGTGTAAACATGGGACCCCTTTCAGTCCGTTTGGTCCAGGTGTTCGGTTTGTTGTTTTGCCAAGTACGTGGATTATAATCTTGACCCTGGATCAGGTGAGTATAATTATCTTTTATTTTCAGATACCCGTGGATTCTACTTGGAGAAGAGGACCGACTGCTTCGTGTCAACATAGGTAAGTATGTTTGTGTCGACATGTGTGAAATAAAGTTTTACTGTCACGGTGTGTGTCTCCTGTTTTTATTTGGGTATTTTTTTTCCATTAGAACTACAGGTACCAGCGAGCCCTTTTTCTCCCGCATGCTGGTACTTGTGGTTCTCCAAGTACCAGCTTGCGGGGGAGGCTTGCTGGGACTTGTAGTACTACTGGAAAAAACAATATTCTTAAAATTTTCTCAAGGCTATCAGCCACCCATCCGCAGCCTTTGGATGGGGGGGACAGCCTCGGGCTTCACCCCTGGCCCTTGGGTGGCTGGGGGGGGACCCCTTGATTGAAGGGGTCCCCACTCCCCCAGGGTACCCCGGCCAGGGGTGACTAGTTGGATATTTAATGCCACGGCCGCAGGGCACTGTATAAAAGTGACCCCCGGCTGTGGCATTATCTGTCCAGCTAGTGGAGCCCGATGCTGGTGTAAAAAATACGGGGGACCCCTACTCTTTTTGTCCCCCGTATTTTTTGCACCAGCACCAGGCGCAGAGCCCGGTGCTGGTTTTAAAAATACGGGGGATCCCCTGTCCGTTTTTCCCCCGGATTTTTAGAACCAGGACCGGCTCGAAGAGCCCGAGGCTGGTTATGCTTTGGAGGGGGGACCCAACGCAATTTTTTTTCGGGTTTTTCCCATTCCATTTAAAAAAATAATAATAATAATAATAATCTTTTTAAAAATATATAAATAATACTTGTGCCTCCAAAAAAGACAAACCAAGTACCTAATCCCTTCTAATATAAATAGATATGCTATTACCAAAAAACGACGGTTACATTAAACTGAAACGTTAAGCTGTCAGAACAGGGTCACGTATGTTCTTGATTTTTGAAAAGTCCTAGAGTGCCGCCTATCGATTGTGATATGTTTGCTTTTTGAAGCTCAGGAGGGCACCAGGCAAACTCTACATTTTACTACATTGGGAGTGCCGAATATCTACATCTGGTGTGTATATGTATATATATATATATATATATATATATATATATTTGCCTTGGCAGCCCAACCATGCTGGTATCCATAGTTCAGTATAAAAATAAGTAAATCTAATAAATGTATGGTGGTGAAAGAAAAGCCCAGTTTCACTGAAAAAAAGTAACTTCTGCATGTTTTGAAATGAAAAAACAAAACAAAACTGAAGAACTGTAGGCAGGCACTGTCCGCCTACTTCGGTGACATCACAAGTTGGACAGAAGTTGGAAGGTTGGTTGGTCTGATGAAAAGTTGGTTAGATGTGTGGAGCACTGGTAAAAAGTTGGTGTGATGTGTGGGGCACTGTTTTAGTTGAACAGACAAGTTGGATGGTTGGAAGATTGGAGTGTTGGAGAAAAGTTGGTCTGATGTATGGCTAGCTTTAGACAGACATTAGATCGACAGGGTCAAAAGGTCAACATGAAAAAGGTTGACAGGTCCCACGAAGCAGGGAGACTGTTGCCAGCAGAGCTCCCTGAACATAAAAAAACCTAACATAAGTCTTTTTTCAGAGAAACTCAGTAGAACTCCCCTGTGTGTGACCAGTCTCCCTGGGCACAGAATCTAACTGGAGTCTGGAGGAGGGGCATAGAGGGAGGAGCCAGTTCACACCCCTTTTAAAGTCTTAAAGTGCCCATGTCTCCTGCGGATCCCGTCTATACCCCATGGTTCTTGAAACATCCCCAGCATCCTCTAGGATGTATGAGAAATAGGGGCTAATTTTAGGCCTAGTCCATGTGTGTATGCTCTCCCTGAGGACATTGAGAAGCCCATGCAAGTGGGTCTGTTCCAACTGTCCCCTGAGGAGAGAACCAGAAGGTTAAATTTAGGGCTCTGCTTACACTGTAGCGGCAAGGGACATGTTGCGCATATCTGCCCAAATAAGCAGGGAAACGCTCTGACCAAGTGAAAAGTGAGGGGTTCACTTTGGTCTTCAATTAGTCTCCTCACATGATTCTTTGTTAGTGCCTGCTGAAATATTTTCAGATGGACAGAGTTCTTTTGTTTTAGCATTTATTGATAGTGGAGCTGCTGGGAACTTTATGGATCTTAGTTGGGCTCAAGCTCTGGGAGTTCCACAGCTCCAGCTTGATAGACCGATTACTATGTGCGGTCTGGCTGGTGGCCCTCTCTCTAACGGGGCAATTACCCATCAGACCCCACCATTACAGTTGACTGTGGGTGCGCTACATTCGAAAGGATTGAATTCCTTCTCACTCATTGTCCAGCTGTGCCTCTAGTCTTAGTTCACCCCTGGCTTGCCCTCCATAATCCTATCATAGATTGGCAATCTGGGGAAATTTCACGGTGGGGTTCCAACTGCTCCAAGAGGTGTATTTCTCATCCGGAAATGGGTCGCGGTCATTGTTTCAAAACGGATTCCATCAGTATATCAGGTTTTCAAGGGTAATGCGGACGTCCTTCCACCCCACCACTCTTATGACTGCACCATTGACCTCGTTCCTGGTGATACGTTGCCAAAAGGGAGACTCTATGCACTTTCTGGCCCAGAGTCCAAAGCCATGGATGACTATGTGCAGGAAAGTCTAAAAAAGGGGTTTATTAGACCCTCAAAATCCCCTTTGAGTGCAGGTTTTTTTTTGCTGGAAAAAAAAAAAGACGGGTCTCTTAGGCCGTGCATAGATTCCAGGCCCTGAATAAGATTTCTGTAAAAAACACTTATCCTTTACCTTTAATTTCTGTACTGTTCGATCAACTACGCACTGCGGTAATTTATTCTAAAATTGATCTCAGAGAAGCATACAACCTTATCCGGATAAGATCCGGGGTTGAGTGGAAGATGGCTTTTAGTACACAGTCTGGACACTACGAGTATCTGTAATGCCATTCGGCCTGTCTAAAGCTCCCGCGGTGTTTCAGCATCTCATAAATGATGTCCTCCGCGACTTACTGGGGGAATTCGTGGTTGTCTATTTAGATGACATTCTAATATATTCTGAGTCCCCAGAACAGCATTATCTCCATGTTCGGCAAGTAATTAAGAAATTGCGGGAGAATCACCTGTATGCCAAGTTGGAGAAATGTGATTTTCATATTACTGAAGTGTCCTTTTTAGGATATATTATTTTCCACAGGTTTTTTTTTATGGAACCTAAAAAAACTCCAGGCAGTCCTGAATTGGGCTCAACCAACTTATTTGAAGGCAATTCAGAGGTTTTTAGGTTTTGACAATTACTATAGACGTTTCATTCATGCTTTTTCCGAGTTGGTTGCTACTATTGTGGCATTGACTAAGAAGGGTGTTGATCCTTCAAAGTGCTCGCCTCAAGATGAACAAGCCTTCTGAAACAGGTTTTTGTCTTGGCTCCCGTCCTTAGACACCCCAACCCTGATTTTCCTTTCATCGTCGAGGTGGACGCCTGTGAGGTTGGAGTGGGAGCTATCCTGTCTCAAGAAGACCCCAAGTCTCTGGTGTTACACGCTTGTACTTTCATGTCCAAGAAATTCTCCTCTGCTGAATCCAAGTATGATGTTGGTAATAGAGAATTATTAGCGGTCAAGTGGGCTTTTGAGGAATGGAGGCACTTGCTTGAGGGAGCAAAGCATACTATCACGGTGTTTACAGACCACAAGAATTTACAGTATATTGAGTCGGCTAAACAGCTTAATCCTCGGCAGGCTCGCTGGATGCTGCTCTTTTCCCGATTTAAGTTCATCATCACCTACAGGCCCGGGTCTAAGAACACCAAGGTGGATGCCCTGTCACGCTGTTTTCTTCCTGCTCACGATAACCATTCTCCTGCTACTCATATTATCCCAGCTTCCTCTATCCGGACTGGCCTCACACAGGATCTACAAACTCAGTTCAGGTTCAGCAGCAGGCTCCCAGTAATACTCCTGTTGGTTGTCTCTTTGTTTCAGAGTTCTTGAGAGGCAGTGTCCTTGCTGAGTTTCACAATTACTAGGTTGCTGGCCATCCTGGTGTTGCTAAAACATTGGAGTTTGATGTGGTGGCCTAATCTTTCCAAGGATGTTAGGGAGTTTGTTCTTTCCTGTCAAGATTGTGCTAGGCACAAGGTGTCCCAGTCTCTGCCCATTGGGCAGCTCATGCCTCTCGCTATTCCAGTCAGCCCATGGTCACACATTTCCATGGATTTTGTGGTGAATCTTCCACTCTCTTCTGGTTTTCAAGTGATCTGGGTGGTCGTAGATTGTTTTAGCAAGATGGCCCATTTCATTGCTTTACCCTGATTGCCGTTCGCTCAGGTTTTGGCACTCTTGTTCCTCTGCCATGTTTTCAGACTTCATGGATTACCCATGGATATCGTCTTGGACCGGCGACCTCAGTTTATTGCCCGTTTCTGGAAGCTCTTTTTTGTTAAACTCAGTTACCATCCACAGTCCAACGGGCAGACAGAGCGTGTGAATCAATCACTGAAGCAATATTTGCATCTTTATACTGCCAAGCTTCAGAACGATTGGTCAGATTATCTTCCCCTGGTCGAGTTTGCTTACAATAATGCCTGTCATTCATCCACCAAGGTATCTCTGTTCTTTTCAGTCCTGGGCTTTCATCCTAGAGTCAGTTCCTTTACTCCTAATGGTCCATCTTCTTCCTTGGCCTTAACTTCCCGCATCAGAGCTATTTGGAAGAAGGTATACCTTGCTCTTAAGAAAGCTACCTTCCGGGCAGATAGGTTCCGACGTCCATGCACCTTTAAGGTGGGAGACAAGGTGTGGTTGTCAACCCTTAACATCAAACTCAGACAACCATCGGCTAAATTGGGACCTAGATTTATCAGGCCATTTCTTATTATAAAAATGGTCAATCAGGTTGCTTTTTCGGCTGCAGTTGCCGAAGTCACTTAAAATTTCCAACACCTTTCATTGTTCTCTGCTCAAGCCATGTGTTCTTTCCAGGAAGTTTCCTCAGAAAGTTGTTCGGGGTAGACCTCCTGTGGATGTGCAGGGCCAACAGGAGTTCCTAGTATAGAACGTTTTAGATTCCAAGTTTTCCCGTGGTCAGCTCTGTTTTCTGGTCCATTGGAAGGGGTATGGCCCAGAGGAAAGATCTTGGGTCCAACAAGGATTTGCATGCCCCTAAGCTAAAAAAGCCTTTTTTCAGGAATTTCCTCATAAACCTGGATTTAGGGGTTCCTTAACCCATCAAGGGGGGAGGGGGGTACTGTCAGCGGCGGCGGGTGTTCTAGGATGTGCCGGCTCCCGTCCATTGCTAGGCAACAGGGTCGGCGCATCACTTCCGCCGCTGAGTGTCCGTCTACGGCTGTTACTAAGCAGCCGGGATGCCGTGCGCTACGCACCTCTCAACAGCTGGGCAATTAGGTCTGGGTAGGCTGGTCTGCTGGCTCTCCTGTGATAGGTCAATAGGACCTTTTTATGGGAGCCAGGATCAGGCAGCCTCGCCGGTGATAGCTTCTTGTGAGCTGTGTCCTGCCTTGGGAGTATTCCAGTCCTGTCAGTCTGATCCTGCATGCGCCATCCTGTGTCCAGTTGTCCGGAGCCTCATCCCTGATATCTGATCCAGACCTCCTCTCCAGTGATCTTGCATCAGCTACCTTGGGGAGCCCTGTTCCTTCTGCGTGCACCGTACCCGGTGTCGTGAGTAGCGGTTCTGCCGCACCTTTCGGCTTGGCCGAGTTATTCTTTCCTTCTTGCTTTTTTGTTTTTGCTGAGGTTCCGCAATTGTTGTCCATGCCGAGCGGCGATGATTTGTGTTTGTGTTTAGGACGTTACTTTTGTTACGGTTATTCTCTGTGACCGCACTGCAAATATTTAGGTATAATTTTTAGTAGTTTCCTTTTTCTCGTGTGTTTGTCTTAATCAGTCTACCCCTTGTTCTCTGTTGGCCTCGGTTAACGCCTTGTCACTAACTAACACTAGGGGGCATTGGAGTCGGGCAGACCTAATCCGCCATGGGCCCAAGAAAACAGTCTCGCAGGCGTTGACTGACCACTTGAGAGAGACAATGGAGTCAGGGTTTCTGTTTAGTGTTGCTGCATACCCCAGTTCAGTCACAGCTTCACGTATCTGTACCTGGAACTCTTCTGCTGCCACCCTATCACCTGAGTTCCAAGTACGCAGAACGTAACCGTTCCATTCTTTTCCACTTCATTCTTGATATGAAATGATTAATATTGGTGTGTATAAAAATCATGTATTAGTTTTAATCTGTATTTCAACTTCATACACACACATATATATATATATATATATATATATATATATATATATATATATATACACATACACACATGTATTTTTTAAAATCACTAAAAGCAAACACATGGGGGTTTATTTACTAAAGTCCCGATTTTGTCCGAAAATTTTTTTTCTAAGTGTCAACACGGGAATTTACGAAGTTAAAATCTCGGCAGTGTTTGGGCTGTTCGTAATGGTTTTCATGACAGAGGGCAGAAATACGAATGAATACACCATCGGTCAAACGTGGCTGTTTGTTCATACAACACGGGAATTTACTATTCATTCGTATTTTGGTGTTTGTCGCTGAATGTTCAATTGTGGTTGTATTTTTTTCCTATTCGTAAAAAAAAGCAGCAAAAAATAGAGCTGCGTTTTCCTGGCGTGTTTGGATAGTCATGCATGGATCAGTGAAATCTGTGCATGCTTATCTGTGGGAAAGGGTCTGTTTAGGTGAAAAAAAATTTAAAAAAAAATTGCGTGGGGTCCCCCATCCTCTGCGTAACCAGCCTCGGGTTCTTTGAGCCGGTCCTGGTTGTAAAAATACAGGGAAAAATTGTGTAGGGTTCCCCCATATTTAAACAACCAGCACAGGGCTCTGCTTCTGGTCCTGGTTCAAAAAATATGGGGGACAAAAGACGTTGGGGTCCCCCGTATTTTAAAACCAGCACCAGGCTCCACTAGCCAGAGAGATAATGCCACAGCCGGGGGACACTTTTATATAGGTTCCTGCAGCCGTGGCATTACCCCCCAACTAGTCAGCCCTGGTTGGGGTACCCTGGAGGAGTGGGGAGCCCTTAAATCAAGGGGTCCCCCCCTTCCAGCCACCCAAGGGCCAGGGGTGAAACCCGAGGCTGTCCCCCCGTCCGTGGGCGATGGATGGGAGGCTGAAAGCCTTTGTGTAAAATGAAAGAATATTGTTTTTGTAGAAGAACTACAAGTCCCAGCAAGCCTCCCCCACAAGCTGGTACTTGGAGAACCACACGTACCAGCATGTGGGAAAATAATGGGCAAAGCTGGTATCTGTAGTTCTACTACAAAAAAAATACCCCCCAAAAAACACTACACACACACCGTGATAGTACAATTTTATTTACACACTTACACACTCACACACTTACCTACCTCCAACCAGAGCCGGATTAAGGGGGGGGTCCCGGGGATACGTACCCCGGGCCCCCCTTTCCAAAAGGGCCCCCTGCCACACCACAGATCGGATCTTTCTTCAATCCGATCTGCGGTGCAGCGCTCACGAGCCCCGGCTCCCCGCTGCCCTGTCCCTCCTCCTCCTTCAGTACAGCGTGCGGCCAGTGCCGTTTAGCGGCGAGCGGCTCACTTTGTGACTACTTATCTCCTCCCTCTCTCGAGCGCTCGGGGGGCGGGGCTTCGCGGAATGACGCGTTTGCGTCGTGACGTCACGACGCAAATGCGTCATTCCGCGAAGCCCCGCCCCCCGAGCAGGAGCGCTCGGGGGGAGTGAGAGGGAGGAGAGGAGATAAGCATCGAAGGAGGAGGCGGCCGGCGCGAGGGACGTGAGTCGGCGGGACCCGAAGAGCAGGAAGATGTAAGTATTTTTTTTTTCTCTCTCTTTCTCTCTTCCTCCCCCCCCACTTGACACCTGCCTGCCGCACTATGTAAAATGAGGATACCTTCCGCACTGTGTAAAATGGGGACACCTGCCTGCGTACTGTGTAAAATGGGGACACCTTCCGCACTGTGTAAAATGGGGATACCTGCCGCACTGTGTAAAATGGGGATACCTGCCGCACTGTGTAAAATGGGGACACCTGCCTGCGTACTGTGTAAAATGGGGACACCTGCCTGCGTACTGTGTAAAATGGGGACACCTGCCTGCGTACTGTGTAAAATGGGGATATCTGCCTGCGTACTGTGTAAAATGGGGATATCTGCCTACCGTACTGTGTAAAATGGGAACACCTGCCTGCGTACTGTGTAATATGGGGACACTTGCCTAGTGAAATGTGTAAAAAGGGGACTTTTTTGATTTTTATTTTTTTCCCCTGTGGTGGGTGTGATGATATCAGACGAGGCCACGCCCATTTTAATCAGGCCACACACCCTTGTCGGGAGCGCGCGCGCGCATGCTTTTTCTGGCTAGATGGGGGGGGGGGGCTCGCAAATTTTTTTTATAGCAAGGGGGGGGCGCATTTTGAAATCTCGCACTGGGAGCCAAATTGTCTAGAAACGGCCCTGCGTGCGGCGCACTAATGACGGAGCCGCAGGCTTGCTGAGCCGGACAGCAATTGGACAACTGAGCCGTCGCTCAGCTGCACTGACTACAGCTCTAAGAAGAGTGCTCTAACAGCTGTAGTCAGGGCAGCTGAGCGACGGCTCAGCTGTCCAATTGCTGTCCGGCTCAGCAAGCCTGCGGCTCAGTCATTGGCGCGCCGCACGCTGAACTGAAGGAGGAGGGATTCTTAGATTATATATATATATATATATATATATATATATAAATCCCTCCTCCTTCAGTGGACTAAAAAACTAATAAAAAAATAATAATAATAAAAAAAATATATATATATATATTTTTTTTTAATGAGTTTTTTAGTCCATGGGGGCCCCCTGCAATTTAGTACCCTAGGCCTCCCAGGGCCTTAATCCGGCTCTGCCTCCAACGCTGCGATTCGCGTTGCCTTGTCCAGTAGAATCCACGGATTACCTGTAAAAACAAAAATAAGAATTTACTCACCGGTAATTCTATTTCTCGTAGTCCGTAGTGGATGCTGGGAACTCCGTAAGGACCATGGGGAATAGACGGGCTCCGCAGGAGACTGGGCACTCTAAGAAAGAATTAGGACTACTGGTGTGCACTGGCTCCTCCCTCTATGCCCCTCCTCCAGACCTCAGTTAGGGAAACTGTGCCCGGAAGAGCTGACACAATAAGGAAAGGATTTGGAATCCCGGGTAAGACACATACCAGCCACACCAATCACACCGTACAACTCGTGATACTATACCCAGTTAACAGTATGAATAACAACTGAGCCTCACGAACAGATGGCTCATAACAATAACCCTTTAGTTAGGCAATAACTATATACAAGTATTGAAGACAATCCGCACTTGGGATGGGCGCCCAGCATCCACTACGGACTATGAGAAATAGAATTACCGGTGAGTAAATTCTTATTTTCTCTGACGTCCTAGTGGATGCTGGGAACTCCGTAAGGACCATGGGGATTATACCAAAGCTCCCAAACGGGCGGGAGAGTGCGGATGACTCTGCAGCACTGAATGAGCAAACTCAAGGTCCTCCTCAGCCAGGGTATCAAACTTGTAGAATTTTGCAAACGTGTTTGATCCCGACCAGGTAGCAGCTCGGCAAAGTTGTAAAGCCGAGACCCCTCGGGCAGCCGCCCAAGAAGAGCCCACCTTCCTCGTGGAATGGGCCTTTACTGATTTAGGATGCGGCAGTCCAGCCGCAGAATGTGCCAGTTGAATCGTGGAGCAGATCCAGCGAGCAATAGTCTGCTTAGAAGCAGGAGCACCCAGCTTGTTGGGTGCATGCAGGATAAACAGCGAGTCAGTCTTTCTGACTCTAGCCGTCCTGGAAACATAGATTTTCAGGGCCCGGACTACGTCCAGCAACTTGGAGGCCTCCAAGTCCCGAGTAGCCGCAGGCACCACAATAGGTTGGTTCAAATGAAACGCTGATACCACCTTAGGGAGGAATTGGGGACGCGTCCTCAATTCTGCTCTGTCCATATGGAAGATCAGATAGGGGCTTTTACAGGACAAAGCCGCCAATTCTGACACCCGCCTAGCCGAAGCCAAGGCCAAATGCATGACTACTTTCCACGTGAGATATTTTAATTCCACGGTCTGAAGTGGCTCAAACCAATGTGATTTTAGGAAATCCAACACAACGTTGAGATCCCAAGGTGCCACTGGGGGCACAAAAGGGGGCTGAATATGCAGCACTCCCTTAACAAACGTCTGAACTTCAGGCCGTGAAGCCAGTTCTTTTTGAAAGAAAATAGACAGGGCCGAAATCTGGACTTTAATGGAACCCAATTTTAGGCCCATAGTCACTCCTGACTGTAGGAAGTGCAGAAATTGACCCAGCTGAAATTCTTCTGTGGGGGCCTTCATAGCCTCACACCAAGCAACATATTTTCGCCATATGCGGTGATAATGCTTTGCTGTCACATCTTTCCTAGCTTTTATCAGCGTAGGAATGACTTCAACCGGAATGCCCTTTTCCATCAGGATCCGGCGTTCAACCGCCATGCCGTCAAACGCAGCCGCGGTAAGTCTTGGAACAGACAGGGCCCCTGCTGTAGCAGGTCCTGTCTGAGAGGCAGAGGCCAAGGGTCCTCTGAGATCATTTCTTGCAGTTCCGGGTACCAAGTCCTTCTTCGCCAATCCGGAACGATGAGTATAGTTCTTACTCCTCTCTTTCTTATTATCCTCAGCACCTTTGGTATGAGAGGAAGAGGAGGGAACACATAAACCGACTGGTACACCCACGGTGTCACTAGAGCGTCCACAGCTATCGCCTGAGGGTCCCTTGACCTGGCGCAATATCTTTTTAGCTTTTTGTTTAGGCGGGACGCCATCATGTCCACCTGTGGCCTTTCCCAACGGTTTACAATCAGTTGGAAGACTTCTGGATGAAGTCCCCACTCTCCCGGGTGGAGGTCGTGCCTGCTGAGGAAGTCTGCTTCCCAGTTGTCCACTCCCGGAATGAACACTGCTGACAGTGCTATCACGTGATTTTCCGCCCATCGGAGAATCCTTGTGGCTTCTGCCATCGCCATCCTGCTTCTTGTGCCGCCCTGTCGGTTTACATGGGCGACCGCCGTGATGTTGTCTGACTGAATCAGCACCGGCTGGTTTTGAAGCAGGGGTCTTGCCTGACTTAGGGCAGTGTAAATGGCCCTTAGTTCCAGAATATTTATGTGTAGGGAAGCCTCCTGACTCGAACATTGTCCTTGGAAGTTTCTTCCCTGCGTGACTGCACCCCAACCTCGTAGGCTTGCATCCGTGGTCACCAGGACCCAGTCCTGTATGCCGAATCTGCGGCCCTCTAGAAGATGAGCACTCTGCAGCCACCACAGCAGAGACACCCTGGCCCTCGGGGACAGGGTGATCAGCCGATGCATCTGATGATGCGATCCGGACCACTTGTCTAACAGATCCCACTGAAAGATCCTTGCATGGAACCTGCCGAATGGAATTGCTTCGTAAGAAGCTACCATCTTTCCCAGGACTCGCGTGCAGTGATGCACCGACACCTGTTTTGGTTTCAGGAGGTCTCTGACCAGAGATGACAACTCCTTGGCCTTCTCCTCCGGGAGAAACACCTTCTTCTGTTCTGTGTCCAGAATCATACCCAGGAACAGCAGACGCGTCGTAGGAACCAGCTGCGACTTTGGAATATTCAGAATCCAGCCGTGCTGTTGTAACACTTCCTGAGATAGTGCTACTCCGACCAACAACTGCTCCCTGGACCTCGCCTTTATAAGGAGATCGTCCAAGTATGGGATAATTATAACTCCCTTCTTTCGAAGGAGTATCATCATTTCGGCCATTACCTTGGTAAATACCCTCGGTGCCGTTGACAGACAGACCAAACGGCAACGTCTGGAATTGGTAATGGCAGTCTTGTACCACAAAACGGAGGTACACCTGTTGAGGTGGGTAAATGGGGACATGCAGGTACGCATCCTTGATGTCCAGTGATACCATGTAATCCCCTTCTTCCAGGCTTGCAATAACCGCCCTGAGCGATTCCATTTTGAACTTGAACCTTCTTATATAAGTGTTCAAGGATTTTAAATTTAGAATGGGTCTCACCGAACCGTCTGGTTTCGGTACCACAAACATTGTGGAATAGTAACCCCGTCCCTGTTGAAGGAGGGGAACTTTTATTATCACCTGCTGGAGGAACAGTTTGTGAATTGCCGCCAGCACTACCTCCCTGTCCGGGGGAGTAGCTGGCAAGGCTGATTTGAGGTAGCGGCGAGGGGGAGACGTCTCGAATTCCAGCTTGTATCCCTGAGATACCACTTGTAGAACCCAGGGATCCACCTGTGAGCGAACCCACCGGTCGCTGAAGTTCCGGAGACGGGCCCCCACCACACCTGGCTCCACCAGTGGAGCCCCAGCGTCATGCGGTGGATTTAGTAAAAGCAGGGGAGGATTTCTGTTCTTGGGAACTGGCTGTATGGTGCAGCTTTTTCCCTCTACCCCTGCCTCTGGGCAGAAAGGACGCGCCTTTAACCCGCTTGCCTTTCTGGGGCCGAAAGGACTGTACCTGATAATACGGTGCTTTCTTTGGCTGTGTGGGAACCTGGGGTAAAAATGTCGACTTCCCAGCTGTCGCTGTGGAAACGAGGTCCGAGAGACTATCCCCAAACAATTCCTCACCCTTGTAAGGCAAAACCTCCATGTGCCTTTTAGAATCCGCATCACCTGTCCACTGCCGAGTCCATAATACTCTCCTGGCAGAAATGGACATTGCATTTATTCTAGATGCCAGCCGGCAAATATCCCTCTGTGCATCTCTCATGTATAAGACTACGTCTTTAATATGCTCTATGGTTAGCAATATAGTGTCCCTGTCAAGGGAATCAATATTATCAGATAGGGAATCAGACCGCGCTGCTGCAGCACTGCACATCCATGCTGAAGCAATAGCAGGTCTCAGTATAGTACCTGAGTGTGTATATACAGATTTCAGGATAGCCTCCTGCTTTCTATCCGCAGGCTCCTTTAAGGCGGCCGTATCCTGAGATGGTAGTGCCACTTTTTTTGACAAGCGTGTGAGCGCTTTATCCACCCTCGGGGATGTCTCCCAACGTACCCTGTCCTCTGGCGGGAAAGGGTACGCCATTAGTAACTTTTTAGAAATCACTAGTTTTTTTATCAGGGGAAGCCCACGCTTCTTCACACACTTCATTTAACTCATCTGAAGGGGGGAAAACCACTGGTTGCTTTTTCTCCCCAAACATAATACCCTTTTTAGTGGTACTTGGGTTAATGTCAGAAATGTGCAACACATTTTTCATTGCCGTAATCATGCAACGGATAGCCCTAGTGGAATGTACATTAGTCTTGTCGTCGTCGACACTGGAGTCAGACTCCGTGTCGACATCTGTGTCTGCCATCTGAGGTAGCCTTTGAGACGCCTGGGCAGGCACGGGCTGAGAAGCCGGCTGTCCCACGGCTGTTACGTCATCCAGCCTTTTATGTAAGGAGTTGACACTGTCGGTTAATACCTTCCACATATCCATCCACTCTGGTGTCGACCCCGCAGGGGGTGACATCACATTTATCGGCACCTGCTCCGCCTCCACATAAGCCTCCTCATCAAAACATGTCGACACAGCCGTAACGACACACCGCACACACACAGGGAATGCTCTGACTGAGGACAGGACCCCACAAAGTCCTTTGGGGAGACAGAGAGAGAGTATGCCAGCACACACCACAGCGCTATATAAACAGGGATTTACACTACACAAAGTGATTTTCCCTATAGCAGCTATAATACACAGTATTGCGCCTAAATGTAGTGCCCCCCCTCTCTTTTTTACCCTATTGAGCCTGGAAACTGCAGGGGAGAGCCTGGGGAGCGTCCTTCCAGCGGAGCTGTGAAGAGGAAATGGCGCCAGTGTGCTGAGGGAGATAGCCCCGCCCCTTTTTCGGCGGGCTTCTCCCGCTCTTTATATTAATATTATGGCAGGGGATTTTTACACATATATAGTTTATTAGACTATATTATGTGTTTTTTGCCATTTTAAGGTAATCTAATTGCAGCCCAGAGCGCCCCCCCAGCGCCCTGCACCCATCAGTGACCGGAGTATGTGGTGTGCATGGGGAGCAATGGCGCACAGCTGCAGTGCTGTGCGCTACCTTAATGAAGACCGGAGTCTTCAGCCGCCGATTTCCAGGACGTTCTTCTTGCTTCTGGCTCTGCAAGGGGGACAGCGGCGCGGCTCCGGGACCGGACGACCGAGGCTGGGCCTGTGTTCGATCCCTCTGGAGCGAATGGTGTCCAGTAGCCTAGAAGCACAAGCTAGCTGCAAGCAGGTAGGTTTGCTTCTCTCCCCTAAGTCCCTCGTAGCAGTGAGTCTGTTGCCAGCAGATCTCACTGAAAATAAAAAACCTAATAAATACTTTCTTTACTAAGAGCTCAGGAGAGCCCCTAGTGTGCAACCAGCTCGAGCCGGGCACAGATTCTAACTGAGGTCTGGAGGAGGGGCATAGAGGGAGGAGCCAGTGCACACCAGTAGTCCTAATTCTTTCTTAGAGTGCCCAGTCTCCTGCGGAGCCCGTCTATTCCCCATGGTCCTTACGGAGTTCCCAGCATCCACTAGGACGTTAGAGAAATTATACTTACAAACAATCCAGTGTAGATCGGTCCTCTTCTTTAACTTTGTAATTCAGGGATTTGTTTAAAATAAAAAAAAACTAATAACCTGAACCACGCACTTAAAGGGGTTCCATGTTTATACATGGAACCCCTTTCCCTGACTGGTGGGACCCCCCATGACTTCTGTCAGTGAAGGTCCCGCCAGCCAATCAGGGAGCGCCACGTCATGGCACTCTCCTGATTGGCTGTGCGCTCCTGCACTGTCATTCAGGAGGAGTGCACTGGTTACAATGTAGCGTAGTGGTGCTCTATTGTAACCAATGGTGGGAACTTTGCGGTCTGCGGTAGACCGCAAAGTTAATTGAGGTCACTCTTGTGGGTGACCCCAATTAACTTTGCGGTTAACCGCAGGCCGCAAAGTTCCCATCATTGGCTACAATGTAGGTTGGTTCTAAATCGGAGTGGGAGAAGGGACCTTCTGATGTCACTAGGGGAGGAGACACGTCACCAGGGGGAGGAGCAACGGCCAAACAGGGTACCCGAAAAGTACCCTCGCGGGCACGCTTCGCTCGCCACGCTTCGGACTCGGCGGCTCGCTTCGCTCGCCACCTGATTACTAAAGGTAAAAGTTGGTGGCGTGGATAGTAGAGGAACTATCCTGCTGGCCTAGCTCCTCCCCCTTGTCATGGCACCTCCCCCTGACGTAAAAGGTCCCTTAGGCCACTTGAATCTAGCATCAACCCTACAATGTAGCCGCGCTATGCTACATTGTAACCAGTGCGCTCCTCTCTATTGACAGTGCAGGAGCGCACAGCCAATCAGGAGAGTGCCATGATGTGGCGCTCCCTGATTGGCTGGCAGGACCTTCACTGACAGAAGTCACGGGGGGTCCCGCCAGTCGGGGAAAGGGGTTCCATGTGTAAACATGGAACCCCTTTAGTAGCGTGGAATGGTTCTTCATTTTTTTATTTTCAACAAGTACATGGATTACAAACTTAAAGAAGAGGACAGAACTACACCGGATTGTTTGTAAGTATAACTTTTATTTACAGGTACCCCATGGATTCTACGGGACAAGAGGACCGAGAGACTCTGTGTAAACATAGGTAAGCACTGTATGTGTTTGTGTGTAAGTGTGCATGTATGTCAATTAAAGTTGTACTGTCATGGTGTGTGTGTTGTGTATTTTTTGGGGTATTTATTTTGTAGAAGAACTACAGGTACCAGCGGGTCCGTTATTTCCCTGCATGCTGGTACGTGTGGTTCTCCAAGTACCAGCTTGTGGGGGAGGCTTGCTGGGACTTGTAGTTCTTCTACAAAAAACAATATTCTTTTATCTTGCACAATGGCCATCAGCCTCCCATCCACCACCCACGGATGGGGGGGGGGAGACACACCTTGATTTAAGGGGTACCCACTCCTCCAGGGTACCCCGGCCAGGGCTGACCAGTTGGGGGGGGGGGGGGGAATGCCATGGCCGCAGGGACCAGTATAAAAGTGTCCCCCAGCTGTGGCATTATCTCTCTGGCTAGTGGAGCCCGGTGCTGGTTTAAAAAATACGGGGGACCCCTACGTCTTTTGTCCCCCGTATTTTTTGAACCAGGACCGGACGCAGAGCCCTGTGCTGGTTGTTTAAATATGGGGGAACCCTATACAATTTTTGCCTGTATTTTTACAACCAGGACCGGCTCAAAGAGCCCGAGGCTAGTTACGCATAGGAGGGGGACCCTACGCAAAATTTTTATTTTTATCCCTTTCATCACTTCATGGAATATACACAATGAAGCCCTGCACAGATCTCACTGATCCGGCCGGAATTCATTGTGTTATGTCCGGCAGTGTTTTACTAATCACTCCCGTAAAACACTGACCGACAGTACAAATCACATCAACATCGGAAAAAACGAAAATAGAAAACTCGGCATCTAAGTAAATTAACGTAGATGGATTCAAAAAGTTTCAGTAAAATAAGTACGATAAAATTCGAGATCAAACTCCCTAAAAAATCGCACAAACACGAATATTAGTAAATAAACCACATTGTGTGTATTTTTCCATCTTTAATCTTTCCTACCCATCCAGCATAAATACAGCTGAAGAAGTCTGAGGACGAAACACGTAGGGTTTGTCTGCAATTTCCAATTAAACAGCGGAATGACATCCACCTAGTGAGCTCATACCCTTGAGGGTAATTGGTGTTGATTACGACATCCATTTCTCTGTAATATTGTGAAAATTTGCAGTTCTTTGTATCTTGAAAATTTGTTTGATCATTTGTACGTCTTTATAAAATAAATGTCTTTTTTAATTAAATTATATTTTATTGCTGTTGGGAAAAATTTCATTCTAATAAGGGATATCCCCTTTTATACCATGCAATTAAGCTATATCAAGCTAATAGTCACTAATTGAGGTTTATTGGTCCTCTTAAGCGCCCTCAGACATTTTTCTTTTCTCTCTGTCTCTCTCTGTTTCTTTCTTTCTCTCTCTCTCTCTCTATATATAGAGACCGGGACCGGGACTTATGACTCACCCGTGACTTCTCTGAATGGACAGATAAGCTGTATTTATTTTTATATCTTGTACGTATGTTACCTGCATTTGCTTCGGGACATTTTTAATATCCACCAATAGGATTGGGCTGATGCTCACCTGGTGATTCCGTTTGTGGACAGATAAGCTGTATATACAATTTTATTCTTGTACGTGTGCTACCTACATTTACTTCAGGATTTGTTATATTAAATTGTTTGTTTTATAAATTCGTCCAGCCTTTGTGTACTGGAAATATTACCCACCATCCAGCTTATTTACCCATATTGGGACTAGCAAGGTCCCTAAAGTGTTGAACACTGTATATAATCAAACAGTATACACTATGTTGGTTTTTATTTCTGTTTTACATGTCCTAAAAGTGTCATCAGACTGAAGCTGTTCCCAAGGAAGCTAAGTCAATCCTTCTTAACTTACACTTTGCACTTTTCACATGGTGAACTGGCTATATAGAAATCCTATAAATCCAGAATCCTGTTAAACACCAGTAGGCGCTCTATTGCACTTCATTTTTTACATTTTATCTACTTACTGGGCACGAGCTGCCACCCATTGATCCATGGGGGGTGTCGAAACATATTCTTTATTTTGATCACATTTATCATATATTTCACTTTGTGTGTCTAAATTTAGGATTAGCCTAGGCGCTGTTCTTCATTTTTTATATATATATATATATATATATATATATATATATATATACATACATACACACACACACACACACACACACACACACACATATACACTGCTCAAAAAAATAAAGGGAGCACTAAAATAACACATCCTAGATCTGAATGAATGAAATATTCTTATTAAATACTTTGTTCTTTACATAGTTGAATGTGCTGACAACAAAATAACACAAAAATTATCAATGGGAAGCAAATTTATTAACCCATGGAGGTCTGGATTTGGAGTCATACTCAAAATTAAAGTGGAAAAACACACTACAGGCTGATCCAACTTTGATGTAATGTCCTTAAAATGAGGCTCAGTAGTGTGTGGCCTCCACATGCCTGTATGACCTCCCTACAATGCCTGGGTATGCTACTGATGAGGTGGCGGATGGTCTTCTGAGGGATCTCCTCCCAGACCTGGACTAAAGCATCCGCCAACTCCTGGTCAGTCTGTGGTGCACGTTGGTGGATGGAGCGAGACATGATGTCCCAGATGTGCTCAATTGGATTCAGGTCTGGGGAATGGGCGGGCCAGTCCATAGCATCAATGCTTTCGTCTTGCAGGAACTGCAGACACACACCAACCACATGAGGTCTAGCATTGTCTTGCATTAGGAGGAACCCAGGGCCAACCGTACCAGCATATGGTTTCACAAGGGGTCTGAGGATCTCAACTCGGTACCTAATGGCAGTCAGGCTACCTCTGGTGAGCACATGGATGGCTGTGCGGCCCCCCAAAGAAATGCCACCCCACACCATTACTGACCCACTGCCAAACCGGTCATGTTGGAGGATGTTGCAGGCAGCAGAACGTTCTCCTTGGCATCTCCAGACTCTGTCACGTCTGTCACATGTGCTCAGTGAGAACCTGCTTTCATCTGTGAAGAGCACAGGGCGCCAGTGGCGAATTTGCCAATCTTGGTGTTCTCTGGCAAATGCCAAACGTCCTGCACGGTGTTGGGCTGTTTCTGATCCTTTGAGTAGACACATGCACATTTGTGGCTTGCTGGAGGTCATTTTGCAGGGCTCTGGCAGTGCTCCTCCTTGCACAAAGGCGGAGGTAGCGGTCCTGCTGCTGGGTTGTTGCCCTCCTACGGCCTCCACCACGTCTCCTGATGTACTGGCCTGTCTCCTGGTAGCGCCTCCATGCTCTGGACACTACGCTGACAGACACAGCAAACCTTGCCACAGCTCGCATCGATGTGCCATCCTGGATGAGCTGCACTACCTGAGCCACTTGCGTGGGTTGTAGACTCCGTCTCATGCTACCACTAGAGTGAAAGCACCGCCAGCTTTCAAAAGTGACCAAAACATCAGCCAGAAAGCATAGGAGCTGAGAAGTGGTCTGTGGTCACCACCTGCACAACAACTCCTTTATTGGGGGTGTCTTGCTAATTGCCTATAATTTCCACCTGTTGTCTATTCCATTTGCACAACAGCATGTGAAATTGATTGTCAATCAGTGTTGCTTCCTAAGTGGACAGTTTGATTTCACAGAAGTGTGATTGACTTGGAGTTACATTGTGTTGTTTAAGTGTTCCCTTTATTTTTTTGAGCAGTGTATATACACACACACACACACACACACACACACACACACACAAACACCAGACTGACCCGGCACTCCTCTGTTACCTTGGCAGCAAACCACCTTGCTCCCGTGCCCTCCTTCAATGGAGAGGTGCTCCAGTATACAGTTTGCAGACAAAAGGCGGCACTGGGAGGCTTCTTAAAGTGCAAACGGTGCTTTTAATGCAGGCAAGATGCAAACATCACATCTACGTTTCGGGGTCACAGGCCCTTCAGCTGGCGCTCAGATGGTGACGCATACAGTGGCTCCGTCATCTTAGTGCTCCTCATCACCATGATTACAGGACGCATTCTAACAAAACATCAATAATCATTACAGAGATCATAATATCATACCAGCTATAACAGACCTCAATATTATCAACTAACCTGCATATAATACATAAGCCAACATCTACATAGATCTATATAGTTTACTGTAACGAACATTACATTCGAGTGATATATCAAATACACTATAGTCACCATGCTCAACACGCTGCACAGATATATCACATATTGCAGCTCAAAAATAGATGGTAATAATACTATGGAAACCTCAGTCTTGGCCCCTCATAGGATATAAATATAGCATTGGCAAATAAAGCAGAGTTAAAGGAAACAACTAAGACCAATATGGTCATTCAGACCCTTAGGGTGAATAGTACCCAATCTATGGATCCATTGTGATTCCAGTTGGATCTGTCATGCGGTATCTAAGCGATACCAATGGGTGGCGAGCCGGGCTAAAATGTCTTGCCACTGGTTGTTCACTTTCTCCTTTAGCAATGGCTGCCTTAATTGCCGATCTGTGGGCTGCCATACGTTCCTTGAACATACGTTCAGTTTTACCGACGTATGACAGTCCACAAGGGCACAGCAGTTGGTAAACCACAAATTTAGATGAACAAGTCAGCCTATGCCTGATGTAGAACGTACGGCCTGAATGTGGATGTTGGAACATATCTCCTGCAATCAGAAATTGGCATGTGGTACATGTGCACCTAAAACAGCCTTTTTTTATTGCTAAGGGCCCCACCAGACACAGGTGTATGGGTGGTGATGTCTGTTTGAACCAAAATCTCTCTGAGATTTTTGCCTCGAGTATAACAAGACATCAATCTCGTGTCAGGTAACTTCAATTCAGGATCACTCTGAACAATGTGCCATAAAATTTTTGAAATCCGGTTGATGCCTTTACTGGCAACATTATATTGACCTACCCATGAAATAATAATAGATTGGGTCCGAGATGTTGCTGATTGTTCTTACAGCAAAACTGCCCTGTCTAGTTATAATGCCTTAGATTTCGCTTCTTCCAATATCTTGGATGATACCCTCTGGCAATAAATTTAAACATCATAGCATTCATTTGGGTATCCGCTACCTCCGGGTCAGATGTAATACGTCTAATACGGACGAACTGGGACTATGGCAGACTCTGCTTTAGTGGCATTGGATAAAAACTACTGTAATGCAGCAGATTGTTACAATCAGTGGGCTTAGAAAATATAGAAGTTGGAATATGCCCTGCCTCAAGAGTAATACTTACATCTAAATAGTTGATGCTAGTGTCATTAATGCAGTATGTCAATTTGACTGGGTGATCCTGCCTATTATGTTGGTTAATGACCTCCTCCAGCTCTTGTTGCGGACCTTTCCAGAATAGGAGCAAATCGTCTATGTAGAGACAATAAAATAAAATCTTATTCGCTACATCAGCCTTATCAATAATTTTTTTTGTTCTACCTCAAACATAAATATTTTTGAATATGCTGAGGCCACTGAGGACCCCATAGCACACCCAGTACACTGCAGGTAGATGTTGCCATCATATAAGAAGAAATTCTTTGTCAATATCATGTTGAGCAACTGCAAACAAAACTGAACTTTAGGGCCCTTATATTCAACATGGCCCTCCTGATAACGTTCAACTGACGCCAATCCCATCTCATGTGGAATAATCGTATAAAGGCTTTGTACGTCTATACTACAAAGTAAGACATCAATATCAAGTTGTGGCAGCTGCTGCAGCCTCTTCAATAATGTACTGGTACCCAATAAGAATCTGTCATGTGATTGTATACAAGGTTGGAAGATGGAGTCCAAAAATAGCGCAGCAGTTTGAAATAAAGACTGTCTCGCTGAAATGATTGGACGGCCTGGCGGATTCACCAAGGATTTATGGATTTTTGGTGTGGTGTACAACACGGGCATAATTGGATGTGCTGGAAGTAATGCATCTCGGATTTTGCTTGAGATGACTCCCTCCCGAACTCCAGCATCAAGCATTATAGACAGTTCTTTTTTATAGGTCACTGTTGGATCTTTAGCTTCATATACGTAACATAGTCAGAAAGTTGGCGTTTAATATCTGATTTATACTGCTCCAAATTCTGAATCACCAGAGCTCCCCCCTTGTCGGCAGGCCTAAATACAATATGCTTTTGTGCTGCTAGGTGCTTCAAGGCTTGTGATTCCAACTTGGATAGATCAGTTTGTTTATCCAACAGGCACATGAACATGCGCACAGACGCATTGGATGACAGGGGATCTTGTGCTTAATTTAATCAGTCACTAGAAGTGCCCTACCATCTGCTTGTTATAATTTTCCATGTACAGGCACCCAGTGCAATTGTTGGTTCAGAAACGGGAGAGCCGGAACTTGTGGACGTATATATAAATATGCATTAGCCGGGACAGGCACCGGGCGCAGCATAGTGGAGGTAACTGCGGAGTGCCAGCTGGAGGAGTATTGTATATACTGTAACTCCTCCAAAGATGCACGGCACTCCAGGGACATGATGTAAACGTCTTTTAATGGTGCAAAAATTTCAACATGTTTCGAGGCACCAGTCTCTTCCTCAGGTGCCTCGAAACATGTTGAAATTTTTGCACCATTAAAAGACGTTTACATTGTGTCCCTGGAGTGCCGTGCATCTTTGGAGGAGTTGTATTATTTCATTGCACTGTGGCACCGGGACCAGCTGTTTTATTAGCAGAGTGCCGGCATATTTGGAGTGTGTGTGTGTATATATATACACACACACACACACACACACACACATACACATATACATACATATATATATACACACACATAGATTATATATATATATATATATATATATATATATATATATATATATATATATCAGGGACGTGCGGTGAGCTAAATGGCTCAGGAGGCACTGGCTAACCCCAGAGCCAGATTTAGATGCAATATATGAGCCAAAGGGTACATCTGGGCATTATACACAGGTGCAGCAGTATAAACTACTGGAAATCTGGAGAGTTTTGATCAGAGATGAGTGGAAAGGATACACAGGTGAGGCACTGCCTCACCTGCCATAGACTTTTTACTCCAGAGTTTAGGCTATAAAAATTATTAGAATAATGCAAAGAAGATAATTCAAACAAATTATCAGTATTTTTCATATATTTTATTCAGTCAAAACTCTGGTTTAAATGTAAGTATGGCAGGAAAGGCTCTGCCTCACCCCACTGCACGTCACTGATATATATATATATATATATATATATATGACACACACACATACATTTTACAGGTCTGGCACTCCAATAATGAAACTAGCCTCTGGTGGCCGCACAATCATAGTTCCATATACTTCACAGGTGCAGCACTCATCATAATAAATATAGTAAGCAATGATTTCAGCACAATCACGGCTAGCGCTCACTGGGCCTAACTCAGACCTGATCGTAGCAGATTTGTTAGCAGTTGGGCAAAACCATGGCCCTCATTCCGAGTCGTTCGCTCGGTAATTTTCATCGCATCGCAGTGAAATTCCGCTTAGTACGCATGCGCAATAATCGCACTGCGACTGCGCCAAGTAATTTTACAATGAAGATAGTATTTTTACTCACGGCTTTTTCTTCGCTCCGGCGATCGTAGTGTGATTGACAGGAAATGGGTGTTACTGGGCGGAAACACGGCGTTTTCGGGGCGTGTGGATAAAAACGCTACCGTTTCCGGAAAAAACGCAGGAGTGGCCGGAGAAACGGGGGAGTGTCTGGGCGAACGCTGGGTGTGTTTATGACGCCAAACCAGGAACGACAAGCACTGAACTGAACGCAGATGCCGAGTAAGTCTGAAGCTACTCTGAAACTGCTAAGTAGTTTGTAATCGCAATATTGCGAATACATCGGTCGCAATTTTAAGAAGCTAAGATACACTCCCAGTAGGCGTAGGCTTAGCGTGAGCAACTCTGCTAAATTCGCCTTGCGAGCGATCAACTCGGAATGAGGGCCCATGTGCACTGCAGGTGTGGCAGATATAGCATTTACAGAGAGTTAGGTTTGGGTGGGTTATATTGTTTATGTGCAGGGTAAATACTGGCTGCTTTATTTTTACACAGCAATTTAGATTTCAGTTTTAACACACCCCACCCAAATCTAACTCTCTCTGCACGTTTAATCTGCCCCCCCCCCCTGCAGTGCACATGGTTTTGCCCATCTGCTAACAAATTTGCAGCTACGATCAGGTCTGAATTAAGCCCTCTATAACGTCACCAAAGTCACCATACACTGTGAGGGGTGGTCTTCTGTTTGCCGGCGGTCGGGCTCCCGGCGCTCAGTATACCGGCGCCGGGAGCCCGACAGCCGGCATACCGACAATTATTTTCCCTCGTGGGGGTCCACGACCCCCATAGAGGGAGAATAAAATAGTGTGGCGCGCGTAGCGCGCCACCGTGCCCGTAGCGTGGCGAGCGCAGCGAGCCCGCAAGGGGCTCATTTGCGCTCGCCAAGCTGTCGGTAAGCCGGCGGTCGGGCTCCCGGCGCCGGGATGCTGGTCGCCGGGAGCCCGACCGCCGGCCACCCGTAGTGAACCCACTGTGAGAGCCAATGTCCATCTTCATATAAAAATGACCCGTCCTGTATGCGTCCACAGCCTTACATATGGCAGTCTTCCTCTTACTTTTGCTGATCTTGATCCCACATAGTATGGGTCTCCCAATTATGGAATGTGAATAGAGAAAAAAATAAGATTTTACTTACCAGTAAATCTATTTCTCGTAGTCCGTAGAGGATGCTGGGGACTCCGTAAGGACCATGGGGAGAGACGGGCTCCGCAGGAGACATGGGCACTTTAAGAAAGAATTTAGTTCCTGATGTGCACTGGCTCCTCCCTCTCTGCCCCTCCTCCAGACCTCAGTTAGAGAACTGTGCCCAGAGTAGATGGACAGTACGAGGAAAGGATTTTTGTAAATCCATGGGCAAGATTAATAACTGCCACACCAATCACACCGTATAACTTGTGATAACAATCCAGTAAACAGTATGACAATAACATAGCATCAGTTCACGCCCGATGCAACAATAACGTAACCCTTATTGAAGCAATAACTATATACAAGTATTGCAGAAGAAGTCCGCACTTGGGACGGGCGCCCAGCATCCTCTACGGACTACGAGAAATAGATTTACCAGTAAGTAAAATCTTATTTTCTCTAACGTCCTAGAGGATGCTGGGGACTCCGTAAGGACCATGGGGATTATACAAAAGCTCCCAAACGGGCGGGAGAGTGCGGACGACTCAGCAGCACCGATTGAGCAAACATGAGGTCCTCCTCAGCCAGGGTATCAAACTTATAGAATTTTGCAAAGGTGTTTACCCGACCAAGTAGCAGCTCGACACAGCTGTAGTGCCGAGACCCCTCGGGCAGCCGCCCAAGAAGAGCCCACTTTCCTAGTGGAATGGGCCTTGATCGATTTAGGTAACGGCAATCCTGCCATAGAATGCGCCTGCTGAATCGTGTTACAGATCCAGCGAGCAAGAGTCTGCTTTGAAGCAGGGCCGCCAAGCTTGTTGGCTGCATACAGAACAAACAGTGCTTCTGTTTTTCGGACTCTAGCCGTCCTGGCTACATACATTTTCAAAGCCCTGACCCCATCAAGGGACTCGGAATCCTCTAAGTCCCGTGTAGCCACAGGCACCACAATAGGTTGGTTCATATGAAAGGATGAAACCACTTTTGTCAGGAACTGAGGACGTGTCCGCAATTCCGCTCTATCCATATGGAAAACCAGATAGGGGCTTTTATGTGATAAAGCCGCTAATTCCGACACTCGCCTAGCCGAAGCCAGGGCTAATAACATGACCACCTTCCAAGTGAGATATTTCAACTCCACCGTTTTCAGTGGTTCAAACCAGTGTGACTTTAGGAAGCCCAAGACCACATTAAGGTCCCAAGGCGCCACCAGAGGCACAAACGGAGGCTGAATATGCAGTACTCCCTTAACAAAAGTCTGAACTTCTGGGAGAGAAGCCAATTCTTTTTGAAAGAAAATGGATAGGGCCGAAATCTGGACCTTAATGGAGCCTAATTTAAGGCCCAAATCCACTCGTTTGTAGGAAGTGAAGGAAACGGCCCAGATGGAATTCTTCCGTAGGAGCATTCCTGGCCTCACACCAAGAAACATATCTTCGCCATATACGGTGATAATGTTTTGCTGTTACTTCCTTCCTAGCCTTTATCAGCGTAGGGATAACCTCCACCGGAATACCTTTTTCCGCTAGGATCCGGCGTTCAACCGCCATGCCGTCAAACGCAGCCGCGGTAAGTCTTGGAACAGACAGGGACCCTGTTGCAACAGGTCCTGCCTTAGAGGAAGAGGCCACGGATCTTCCGTGAGCATTTCCTGCAGATCTGGATACCAGGTCCATCGTGGCCAATCTGGAACAACGAGGATTGTTCTCACTCCTTTTCTTCTTACTATTCTCAACACCTTTGGTATGAGAGGAAGAGGAGGAAATACATAAACGGACCGGAACACCCACGGTGTCACGAGGGCGTCTACCGCTACTGCCTGAGGGTCTCTTGACCTGGCGCAATACCTCTGCAGCTTTTTGTTGAGGCGGGACACCATCATGTCTATCTGTGGCAGTTCCCACCGACTCACAATTTGTGCGAAGACTTCTGGATGAAGTCCCCACTCTCCCGGGTGTAGGTCGTGTCTGCTGAGGAAGTCTGCTTCCCAGTTGTCCACTCCCGAAATGAACACTACTGACAGTGCACTTACATGATTCTCCGCCCAGCGAAGAATCCTGGTGGCTTCCGCCATTGCCGCTCTGCTCCTTGTGCCGCCTTGGCGGTTTACATGAGCCACTGCGGTGATGTTGTCTGACTGGATCAGTACTGGTTGGTCGCGAAGTAAGGCCTCCGCTTGACGTAGGGCGTTGTATATGGCCCTTAGTTCCAGGATGTTGATGTGCAGACAAGTCTCTTGACTTGACCAAAGACCCTGGAAATTTCTTCCCTGTGTGACTGCTCCCCAACCGCGGAGGCTTGCGTCCGTGGTCACCAGGACCCAATCCTGAACGCCGAATCTGCGGCCCTCGAGAAGGTGAGCACTCTGCAGCCACCACAGGAGTGACACCCTGGCCCTGGGGGACAGGGTGATCAACAGATGCATCTGTAGATGTGATCCGGACCACTTGTCCAACAGATCCCATTGGAAAGTCCTCGCATGGAACCTGCCAAAGGGAATGGCCTCGTATGAGGCCACCATCTTTCCCAGGACTCGAGTCCAATGATGCACGGACACCTGTCTTGTTTTCAAACGGTTCCTGACCAGAGTCATAAGTTCCTGGGCTTTTTCTATCGGAAGATAAACCCTTTTCTGGGTCGTGTCCAGAATCATGCCCAAGAAGGGCAGACGAGTCATAGGAACCAACTGCGACTTTGGGATATTGAGAATCCAGCCGTGTTGTTGTAACACTTTCAGTGAAAGAGATACGCTGTTCAGCAACTGCTCTCTTGATCTCGCTTTTATGAGGAGATCGTCCAAGTACGGGATAATTGTGACACCCTGCTTGCACAGGAGCACCATCATTTCCGCCATTACCTTGGTGAAAATCCTCGAAGCCGTTGAGAGACCAAACGGCAACGTCTGAAATTGGTAATGACAGTCCTGTACCGCAAATCTTAGGTACGCCTGATGAGGTGGATAAATGGGGACATGAAGGTACGCATCCTTTATGTCCAGTGACACCATAAAATCCCCCCCTTCCAGGCTGGCGATGACTGCTCTTAGCGATTCCATCTTGAACTTGAACCTCTTCAAGTATAGGTTCAGAGATTTTAAATTCAATATGGGTCTGACCGAACCGTCCGGTTTCGGAACCACAAACATGTTCGAATAATACCCCCTTCCCTGTTGAAGGAGGGGAACCTCGACCACCACCTGCTGAAGATACAATTTTTGTATTGCATTTAACACTATCTCCCTCTCTAGGGGGAAAGACGGTAGGGCCGAATTGAAAAACCGGGGAGGAGGCACCTCTTGGAATTCCAGCTTTTAACCCTGAGACACAATTTCTATTGCCGAGGGATCCACCTGGGAGTGAACCCACATGTGGCTGAAATTCCGAAGATGCGACCCTACCGGCCCCGACTCCGCCAGTGGAGCCCCAGCGTCATGCGGTGGATTTTGCAGAGGCCGGGGAGGACTTCTGTTCCTGGGAACTAGCTGTATTGTGCAGCTTCTTTCCTCTGCCCCTCCCTCTGGCAAGAAAGGACGCACCTCGGACTTTCTTGTTTCTTTGTGAACGAAAGGACTGCATTTGATAATGCGGTGCTCTCTTAGGCTGTGAGGGAACATAAGGCAAAAAAAATTGACTTTCCAGCCGTAGCTGTGGAGACCAGGTCCGATAGACCTTCACCGAACAATTCCTCACCCCTGTAAGGTAAAACCTCCATATGCCGTTTTGAGTTGGCATCACCTGTCCATTGCCGAGTCCACAGGACCCTTCTGGCAGAAATCGACATAGCGTTTATTCTAGAACCAAGCAGACTAATGTCTCTTTGAGCATCTCTCATATAAAAGGACAGCGTCTTTAATATGCCCCAGGGTCAATAAAACAGTATCCCTATCTAGGGTATCAAACTCCTCTGATAAGGTATCAGTCAATGCCGCTACTGCACTGCAGACCCAGGCCGTCGCGATTGCCGGTCTGAGCAAGATACCTGAATGTGTATAAATGGACTTCAGGGTACCCTCCTGTTTGCGATCAGCAGCATCCTTGAGGGTAGCCGTATCCTGGGACGGCAGGGCTACCATTTTGGATAAGCGAGTTAAAGCTTTGTCCACCCTAGGGGAGGATTCCCATCGTAACCTGTCCGTTGGCGGGAAAGGATACGCCATAAGAATCCGTTTGGAAATCTGCAGTTTTTTATCTGGAGATTCCCAAGCTTTTTCACATAACTCATTCAGTTCGTGTGAGGGGGGAAAAGTTACCTCAGGTTTCTTTCCCTTATACATATAAACCCTTGTGTCAGGGACAGAGGTTTCCTCTGTGATGTGCAAAACCTCCTTAATTGCTATAATCATATATCGGAGTGATTTAGCCAACTTTGGCTGTAACTTTGCATCATCGTAATCGCCACTGGAGTCAGAATCCATGTCGGTATCTGTGTCAACAATTTGGGATAGTGGGCGCTTATGAGACCCTGACGGTCCCTGCGACATAGGATCAGGCACGGGTTGAGACCCTGACTGTCCCAATGCATCAGCCTTGTCTAATCTTTTATGCAAAGAATTAACATCATTTAAAACCTTCCAAATATCCATCCAATCAGGTGTCGGCGCCGTCAGCGGAGACACCACATTCATTTGCTCCCGCTCCTCTCCCACATAGCCTTCCACATCAGACATGTCGACACAAGCGTGTCGACACACCACACACACAGGGAATGTCCTTTCTGAAGACAGTTCCCCCACGAGGGCCTTTGGAGAGACAGAGAGAGAGTATGCCAGCACACACTCCAGCGCTATATAACCCAGGAATAACACAGTAACTTAATGTTAACCCAGTAGTTGCTGTTAATATACTTTTTTTTTGCGCCTAATTATGTGCCCCCCCTCTCTTTTCAACCCTCTTCTACCGTGTATCAGCAGGGGAGAGCCTGGGGAGCTTCCTCTCAGCGTGCTGTGGAGAAAAAATGGCGCTGGTGAGTGCTGAGGGAGAAGCCCCGCCCCCTCGGCGGCGGGCTTCTGTCCCGCTTAAATTTTATTTCTTTGGCGGGGGCTCCTACATATATACAGTGCCCAGCTGTATATATGTATTTATTTGCCAGAATGAGGTCCCAAATGCTGCCCAGGGCGCCCCCCCTCCTGCGCCCTGCACCCTAACAGTGACCGGAGTATGTGTAGGTGTGTGGAGCAATGGCGCACAGCTGCAGTGCTGTGCGTTACCTCCAGTGAAGATCACAAAGTCTTCTGCCTCCTGTGAAGTCTTTTTGCATCTCATACTCACCCGGCTTCAGTCTTCCGGCTCTGCGAGGGGAACGGCGGCACGGCTCTGGGACGGACGGCGAGGGTGAGATCCTGCGTACCGATCCCTCTGGAGCTAATGGTGTCCAGTAGCCTAAGAAGCAGGACCTAGCTTCAGAGAGTAGGGCTGCTTCTCTCCGCTCAGTCCCACGATTCAGGAAGTCTGTTGCCAGCAGAGCTCCCTGAAAATAAAAAACCTAACAAAAAACTTTCTATCAGCAAACTCAGGAGAGCTCACTGAAAAGCACCCAGCTCCTCTGGGCACAGAATCAAACTGAGGTCTGGAGGAGGGGCAGAGAGGGAGGAGCCAGTGCACACCAGGAACTAAATTCTTTCTTAAAGTGCCCATGTCTCCTGCGGAGCCTGTCTCTCCCCATGGTCCTTACGGAATTCCCAGCATCCTCTAGGACGTTAGAGAAATAGGATTTTAATTACCTACCGGTAAATCCTTTTCTCGGGATACTGGGGTCTTAGTATTATGCGGTATAGATGGGGTCCAAAGGAGCCGGTGCACTTTAAATTTCTTCAACTGGATGTGCTGGCTCCTCCTCTCTATACCCCCTCCAACATCCAGTCTAGGTAAAACTGTGCATGAAGGAAAATGGACATACTTGAGAAGGAACAAAACAATAACGAGTGGTGAGATTCACACCAGCACAACATAACATAACTGACCAACAACAGTAACAACAACAACAACAGCAGCAGCAACAGCTGAACAGGTAAACTTTTACAAAAGAAAAACCTGCATAAAAGTCAACACACTGAGGCAGGCGCCCAGTATCCCTTATGGATTACGAGAAAAGGATTTACCAGTAGGTAATTAAAATCCTATTTTCTCTAGCATCCATAAGGGATACTGGTGTCTTAGTATGATGGGGACGTCCCAAAGTTTCCAGAACGTGCGGAGACGTCTGCAGCACCGCCAGCCCAAACTGGGTATCCTCTGCGGCCAGGGTATCAAACCTGTGGAAGTCCACAAAGGTATTCTTCCCTGACCAGGTAGCAGCTCAGCATAGTTGCAAGGCTGAGACTCCATGGGCAGCTGCCCAGGAAGACCACACCGATCTTGTAGAGTGGGCATTCAAAGACTGCGGAACAGGTAAGGCTGCCGACACATAGGCCTGTTGGATAGTCAGCCTAATCCAATGAGCAATGGACTGCTTAGAAGCAAGGTAACCCTTTTTCTGTGCATCATAAAGCACAAAAAGGGAATCAGTCTTTCTGAACTGAGCCATCCTCTTGACGGAGATCCTCAAGGCTCTTTCAGAGGGGCAGAAGTGCCAGATTCTGATAGAACCGCAATAGGTTGGTTCAAGTGGAACGCAGAGACAACCTTCGGCAGGAACTGCTGCCTAGTCCTGAGCTCTGCTCTGTCTTTGTAAAAGACCAAGCATGGACTTTTACACGATAAGGCCCCCAATTCTGAGACACGCCTAGCAGAAGCCAGGGCCAGTAACATCACCGTTTTCCACGGGAGGTACTTGTCTTCTACCATACTTAACGGTTCAAACCAGTAGAACTATAGAAATTCCAATACCACATTCAGATCCCAGGGTGCCGTTGGTAGCACAAAGGGAGGTTGTATGTGAAGAATCCCTTGCAAGAAAGTCTGAACTTCTGGCAACACTGACAACTTCTTCTGGAAGAAGATTGAGAGGGCTGAAATCTGGACCTTAAGAGAGCCCAGACATAAGCCCATATCCGCTCCAGCCTGCAGGAAACATAAGAAACATCCCAAGTGAAAATCCGCTGGATGATACTTGCGCTCCTCACACCAAGAGACATATATCCTCCAGATATGATGATAGTGCTTTGACATCACAGGTTTTCTGGCCTGAACCATGGTTACAATAACATTTTTGGAAAGGCCTTTGTGAGCTAGGATGTTCTGCTCAACCGCCATGCCGTCAAACGAAGCCGCCGTAAGTCCGGGTAGACGAACGGACCTTGTTGCAGAAGATCTCTTCTTATTGGCAGAGGCCAAGGGTCTGTGATGGACTTGTCCAGAAGATCCGCGTGCCATGCCCTTCGAGGCCAGTCTGGGGCAATCAGAATTGGCTGGACTATTCGATGCCCGATTCTCTTTAGCACCCTCGGGAGCAACGGAATCAGATAGACCAACCTGTAAAGCCACAGTGTTGTCAGTGCATCCACTGCTACCGCCTGTGGGTACCTGGTCCTCAAACAATACCGGCAAAGTTTCTTGTTGAGCAGAGATGCCATCAGGTCAATCTGTGGGCAGTCCTACAGATCAGTGATCTGCCGAAATACCTGTGGGAGGAGGCTCCACTCCGCCGGGTGTAGGTCATGACGACTTAGGAAGTCCGTTTCCCAGTTGTCCACCCCCGGAATAAAGATGTCCGACAATGCTCTTTCATTTCTTTCTGCCCAGAGGAGTATCCTGGACACCTCTCGCATGCAGGCTCTGCTCTTTGTTCCTCTTTGTCAATTCATGTATGCCACTGCCGTGGCGTTGTCCGACTGAACTTGAATGGCCTGATCCCGGAGCAGAGGAAAGGCCTGAAGCAGAGCATTGTAGACCGCCCGTAGTTCCAGAATGTTGATTGGAAGTAAGGCTTCGTGGGTTGACCACCTGCCCTGGAACTGAGCCCCTTGGGTGACAGCTCCCCATCCCCTCAGACTCGCTTCCATTGTGAGGAGAATCCAATCCTAAAACTTCGACCTTTCAGCAGGTTTGAGGACTGTAGTAGCCACCACAGGAGTGAAATCCTGGTCTGAGGTGATAGACATATGGGGGGTGACAATGCTAAATTCCTTTGTCGTATAAACAACCCTTATGAAGCTAAGAACACTGTACGCTGCTTACTTAAGAAATACCGTAATGATACGCTATTTGCGTAACGATCGCTCAGCCGTAGGCGAGACGCTCAAGCGTCACGTTCGCTCACGGCTCAGTGATCACTGGACACGTTATTGGTTATGTCTAGGGGAAAGATTCGCTGTAACGTAGCATACGCTAGAGACCACGAGGAGGTCACCAGCGGTGCAGACGCTCACAACACTATACCTTGATATTAAACCTTATACCGATGAAACACACAGAATACCTTAATGTGAGTACAGGGTGTAAATGCAACCTTGTGTAACCTGACTATCTACAAAGCTGTTTGAGCGTCACCGACGCTCAAGTGAACACTTAATACTATAGTAAATACACGGATACTGGTTTAGGGTTCCAAAGCCTATAATCTGTATTATATCTAGTATACTTGTAAAAGAGTAACACAGTACAAATGATACACTACAATATAACAAAGACTTCCTAACCAAACACCTAACTAAGGGATAAACTACAATGCTATCCTGGTCTAACACAATACAATACAATACTATAAAGTTTAGTCTAGGGGAGATATTAGAGAAAAGAGAGAATAGAGAGAGAGAAATTGGCTCACAGAAAGACAATGATTACGGAGAGAACTTACGCACAAAGGGTATGATCGCCTGCGCCTCGATATCCAGCTCCCGATTATCAGCAGATAACCGTTGATGAGTGAGTGAGAGCTGGATGTGGTCGGTCTGCCTATTTATGCCCCACACACAATGCAATCTCCTAGTCCCTACAATCCTACAGTTTATTGGACACAGGAATTCGGCCCTGTACTGTAACCAAAGGTCATAGGTTGATTCATACAGGTGGGCTGTGCTGATTTCCAACAGCTCAGGTGGGTGGGGAACTGGGTTTCCCGCCGCATACCTGAGTATGTGCAAATCATAGAAATGGACATAAACTTCTTATGTCCATAACTATTCGCACGAGCGATTAATACGCTCCAAACCAACACCGGAATATTGCTAATTAAATACTCTTCCGATGGGTATCAAACACTGCTGTATGACTCCTGTTAGACCCTTCGTGCAATACAAAGAGGGATTCCTCCGCTCAGGGACATTCTATCTAAACCAAACTTACAGAAACTATTGAGGGGAACATGATCTATAAACTACATTAATTGTGAACTTTTGTAACGAATGAGTCGCACGCTACGATCACATAAACTCTACCGTAAATGCGCATACTGCGCGTGCGAGTGCACGCTATTGCGGGTATGCGCTTCCACGGGAGAGCGTACGCATGCGCAGCACGGACCAGTGTGCGGTGCAAATATGGCAGTGTGCACTAAGACATTTTTCTGACTTTGACAGTCCACCCTTTGGCAGTCAATAATAACTGCCACAAAATATTTAAGGAGAAAAATGTAAGTCAGGGGTTAATTGATTTCCATGGTGGGGAAAGGAAGAAGAATGGAGTAGGTGTGAAGAGAGTATGACCTAGTGAGAAAGTAGAAGCATGTGTGTATGAGTCCATGTTTGGAGGGTCATGTATCATCGTGCCGTACGTGTGGTAAATCAAGCTTCGAGGTATTGCGAAGTATACATTTGAATTCCTTCTTATCCTGTGGTACAGGTCTGTGGATGGGCTGTCAAACTCTACCGAGCTCATTTCGGCTGTGGTTGTAACACAATGGGGATGCACATTTTAGTTGATGATACATGAATTGGGGGGGGTATGTGGTTGCTGCTATCTGTGCCTGTATTCCCTATCGACTATGTGTGTTATTGCCTGAGGGTTGCAGAGATGAAGATAAAGAACACTTACGAAAAATGCAATGATATTCTATGTCAGGGTAATGTACGTTCGTCGATTGAGGTCTTGATTGGTGTCGGTTGATTGGAGTCTTCTTCTTTGTGCTTTTGCTCATAAATCGTGAGTAAAGCATACAACGTCCATGGATTTACAAAAAATGTTGGGCTAGCGTGGTTTTAAAGTTCCTAGGGAAACTGGGGTACCCATGGCATTGTCCATCAAAATCTTGTTTATCAGGTCGTCTGCTCTTCTTCTTTCCATCTTTCCGTTGTCGGCCCCTTGGCTCATCAAATCCTTCGTCTACGTGGGTCTTTGTACCTCGGAGGAAAACATAGAAATGGGTGAAAGGCGGACCGTATACTCATTACATCATTACGTCATGGTTTCTAGCATTGGGTCATAAATCAAATCCAGGTTAATTACAGTTTCCTCACTCCTTAAGCTCATCACTTTCGTACTTTGCTTGCACCTCATCAAAGCCTGCCCGCATCTAAATATCAATCCAATAGATATAACGACACCCAAAATACATAGGAGAAACTTTCCAACATCCATTATGACTCCTTGAGCCCAGTCTCCTAAACCGGAGAACCAATTTCGCGGGTTCAACCATGACACCCAACCAGTCAGCTCATTACCTACAGCAGCAAGGGTGAGATTGTGTTTTCGACGAAATTCCCACTTTAATTGCAGAATATCGTCCATCTTTGAGGAGGAAATAGAGAAGAATGAGAAGGGGGAAAAAGAAATTTTAAGGGAGAGGGGATGGGAAGTGGAGAAAACAATAAAAGGAAGAGGGGAGTCGACAGCTGCTTTCGGTCTTCAAGGCTCAGGTGCCGCCTCAGTCCTCCTGGAACAGACACTCTAGTGATACAACCTCTACCGTCTGTTCCTTATCACGGGACTTCTCTGGATCAGCAACCTTCTTGCAGTGGGATGAATGGACCCAAGTCTCTCTCTCAGCAACCTTCAATGCTGTGGTGCTAGTCAATAAGACCTGGTATGGTCCTTCCCATCTATCAATAAGACAACCTGAGCGTAGAAAATTTCGTATCATTACATAATCCCCAGGTTCAATGTCATGACAATTACTATCTGGTAAATCAGGAATCACCAACTTCAGATTATCATTTTGATTCCTCAACTGTTTACTCATGTTAATCAAGTACTTTACAGTTACTTCATTGTTACATTTCAAATCATCCTGAGGGTTAATCATGACATGCGGTTGTCGACCAAACAAGATTTCAAAAGGGGACAGATTAAGAGGGGACCTGGGAGTGGTTCTGATGCTATACAAAACAATGGGTAAAGCTTCTGGCCACGTCAATCCTGTCTCTGCCATTACTTTACTCAATTTATTCTTAATAGTGCTGTTCACTCTTTCGACCTTCGCGCTCGCCTGTGGACGGTACGGAGTGTGCAGCTTACTATCAATTCCCATCAACTTACACATTCCTTGAAAGACATCACCTGTAAAATGGGTACCCCTATCACTTTCAATGATTCTAGGGATACCATATCTACATACAAATTCCTGCACAATTTTCTTAGCTGTAAACATAGCGGTATTTGTAGCTGTTGGAAAAGCTTCGACCCAATTCGAGAAAACATCTATACAAACAAGTACATATTTCAAATTTCTACATGGGGGTAATTGAATGAAGTCAATTTGTATTACTTGGAAAGGGCCGCCGGCAGGTGGGATATGGGATGGTTCTGTTGGTATTGCTTTTCCAATATTCTTTCTCAGACAGGTAAGGCATGACATTGCTCTTTTACTAGCATGAGAGGAGAATCCTGGGGCGCACCAGTATGCTCTTACCAACTTGCACATCCCCTCCTTGCCTAGATGAGTCAGCCCGTGAGATGCTTCAGCCAGACACGGAAGGTATGCCCTGGGGGCCACTGGTTTACCATGTCCATCCGTCCAGAGCCCTGAGGACTCCTGGCCATATCCTTTTGCCTTCCAGACTGCCTTCTCCTGAGAGGAACACAAATTCTGCATTTCACACAACTTTTGTGTGTTGATGGTATTAAATACCATCAGTTGTGTGGTGTCTGTCCGTATGGGGGTAGCAGCTGCAAGCTTTGCAGCTTCGTCTGCTCGGCTGTTACCAAGGGATACTGGGTCTTGACTATATGTATGTGCTTTACATTTGATAACAGCCACTCTGTCGGGTTCCTGTATCGCTGTTAGAAGCCTTTTTATGTGAGCTGCATGCGCTATCGGTGTACCAGCTGCCGTCATGAAATTTCTGAGACGCCATAGCGCTCCGAAATCATGGACTACCCCGAACGCGTATCTAGAATCGGTGTAGATATTGGCAGACTTACCCTTAGCCAATTCACATGCTCTGGTTAGGGCGACCAGTTCAGCAACCTGGGCTGAGTGAGGTGGGCCTAGCGGTTCCGCTTCTATGGTGTCTTGGTCATCTACGACTGCGTATCCAGTACACAAGTCTCCCGAGTCTGACTGTCTGTGACAACTACCGTCCGTGTAGAACGTGAGTTCTGCATCTTCTAGTGGATTGTCACTGATGTCAGGCCTTGCGGTAAAATTTTGGGTCAAATATTCCATACAATCATGTGTATCTTCCTTTGCATTAAATCCTCCTTCCCCATCACTCTCACCTCCCACCCTTTGTGCCTGTCCAGGCACACCTGGGAGAAATGTTGCAGGGTTTAATGCGCTGCATCTCCTTATGGTGATGTTTACTGGGGCCATTAGTGCCAATTCCCATCTCGTAAACCTTGCTGATGAGACATGTCTGGTTTGGGCAGAATTCAATAAGGCCGATACCGCATGTGGTGTATGGATTGTGAGGTTGTGGCCTAGCACGACATCTTCGCTTTTCGTCACTAGCAATGCTATCGCCGCAACGCTACGCAAGCATGTGGGGAGGGATCGCGCTACCGTGTCTAGCTGAGCGCTGTAGTATGCAATTGGCCTGCTGGCATCACCGTGTTTTTGTGTTAGTACACCTGCTGCGCACCCAGCACTTTCTGTTCCGTATAGTTCAAAGGGTTTCCCATAGTCTGGCATACCTAATGCTGGTGCCTGCGTTAGGCACTGTTTGAGTCTCTCAAATGCTGTTTCGGATTCGTCTGTATGCGAAATCCGATCAGGTTTGTTTGAAGAGACCATTTCCTGCAAAGGTAGCGCCAATATGGAAAACCCTGGGATCCAATTACGGCAATACCCACACATTCCTAAAAACGTCCTGATCTGTTGCTGGGTTTGTGGCAGTGTCATGTCTCTAATGGCTTGGATTCTATCAGCGGTCAGGTGTCTCAGTCCTTGTGTTAGACAGTGTCCCAAGTATTTTACCTTAGCTTGGCATAATTGCAACTTGTCTTTGGAGACCTTGTGACCTGTGTCTGAAAGATGAAACAGGAGCTGTTTCGTATCCTTCAGGGATGCCTCCAATGAATCAGAACACAGCAGTAGATCATCCACGTACTGTATCAACACTGATCCACTTTCCGGTTGGAAAGACTGTAAACAATCATGCAAAGCCTGAGAAAATATACTTGGACTATCTATGAAACCTTGGGGTAACCGAGTCCACGTGTATTGGACTCCTCTGTATGTGAATGCAAACAAATATTGGCTGTCAGGGTGCAGAGGTACCGAAAAGAAAGCGGAGCAGAGGTCAATAACAGTGAAAAATTTGGCAGTGGGAGGAATTTGCATTAGGATGACAGCTGGATTAGGCACTACGGGGAACTGACTCTCAACTATTTTGTTAATCCCCCTTAGATCCTGCACTAGCCTGTAACCCCTCCCCCCACTCTTTTTAACAGGGAAGATGGGACTATTTGCTGTGCTGGACGTTCTTACTAGAATGCCCTGTTGTAGCAAGCGCTCTATTACCGGGAAAACTCCTAACTCCACCTCTGGCTTCAGAGGATACTGTGGGATTTTTGGAGCTATCCTACCATCTTTTACTTGTACTACTACTGGAGCTACATTTGCCATTAATCCAGTGTCCTGTCCATCTTTTGTCCAAAGCGACTCTGGTATCTGAGATGTCATCTCTTCTATTTGGGATGGATTCCTATTTGTCATAATGGAATGTGACATTAATTTTGATGGGGAGTCTAACATGTCTCGTACTTCCTGAGCGTGATTCTCAGGGATGTCCAAGAATACACCTTCAGGAGTACAATAAATGACGCAACCCATTTTACATAGTAAGTCTCTTCCCAGGAGATTGGTCGGTGCCGATGCAGCCAGCAAAAAGGAATGCTTGGTATGCAAAGGCCCTATTGTAATCTCGGCTGGTTTGCTAACAGGGTAGTGCTGGACTACTCCTGTTACTCCTATGGCTGGAACTGTCCTACCAGTGGTTCTCATGCCCACTGTCGAATTGATCACTGACTTGGCCGCCCCTGTGTCTACAAGAAAGTTTAAAGTTTTACCGGCTACATTGATTGCAATCTCTGGTTCGCTTCCAAGACTGGCAATCAATTTAACTGGTTGCAGATTACAGGTATGGCCACACCCCTATTGGGTATGCTGACCTCCCTGAATCCCGCTGGCAGCAACTACTTGTGAGGGAGTTAGCTGGGAACTACCAGAGGCATGCCAATCTCTGTTTGGGGGATATCTTTTTGTTTCCCCTGTATGTGGCTCAAAACTCCGCCTCTGTGGACCCTGCTCCCAATGTCGTGTGTGGTGTTGTTGTCTAGGGGGTTGAAAAGATCTTTGTACATTTCTTACTCTACAGTCTCGTGCAAAATGTCCTGGTTTGTTACAAGAAAAACATGTTATTACACTTGCCTTACCCACAGGATTCGGTGGTACATACGCAGGCTGCCTTGTGGTCAGCGCCTGTATACTTACGGACATCAACTTATCACTTTGCGACTCCCTGTGCCTAGTGATATTTCTGTCGTGATCAATAGCAGCCTCTCTCAAGGTGGACACTGACAGACCTCGCCAACATGGCTGCGTGGTCTGTACCCTAGCTTTTAATGTTTCTTTCAAACCATCCATCAGTACAGATACTGCTACTTCTCGATGGTTTGGGTTGGTCTTTATGTCTTCTATACCAGTGTACTTTGCCATTTCTAATAGTGCCCGGTGAAAATATTCTATTGCCGTTTCGGACTCCTTTTGCTTAATGGAAAATATTTTATTCCATTTAACAACGGCTGGGAAATACTCTTTTAGCTGTAAATTTATCCTTTTTACATTATCCTTATTGTACACGTCTGTAAGCGGTACATCTTTATCCAATGCACAATCAGCTAAAAACTGAGTTGCATCAACATTGGAAGGTAAACAAGCTCTTCGCAGTATCTGCCAATCCTTGTTGTTGGGTTCTACCGTGTTACCTAAATCCCTGATGTATTTTTGGCTAGCAACTAAATCCTTCCTGGGGTCAGGAAATTCGGACACTATTGTTCTTAATTCCATTCTGGAAAATGGAGTGTACATGGCAATGTTCCTTATGGGAGTGGCTCCAGACACATCTGTTTTTCCATTGGGAACTGCTATTACCCTTACAGGAGCAATTCTAACAGCCTCTTCCTGTGTAGATTCTACAGCTTGTTGTGGTACAATTGTTTCAGTGTAGTGCATGGTGCCGTACTTACCCGTTGACACGACCTCACCTATCCCTCCGCTAGGGGCTTTCACTAATCTCGTGGGTGTCGCTGTGCCTACTGTGGTCTCTGCTATGGTGGCTGCAAGAGAGAGAGCTGAAATTGTTGCTGAATCGTCTTCTTGATCACACTCCTGAGGAAGGTTCAAAACAGGGTACATCTTGCACGGGTTAATACTTGCATGAGTTATTTGGTTAACATCATTAACATTTACAGTGTTACTAAGAGTTTGTGTTTTACAACCCTGTGCGTTTCTCTCCGCAATCAACTTCTCTCCTGCAATGTATGGTGGAGGAGGAGCTGTGGCAATCAACTTCCTGACTGCCCCAGATCCCGCCGCCAGAGCCAAACCTCTCTGTATCTCACCTTCCTGGTGCCATAACTGTAAATAATCATGATGCTGAATTCGTCTCTTTGCTGATTTTACGAGACATATCCTCCTCCTTAAATTTTGTAACACCTCTGGACTGAAGCTACCTATTCTTGGGAACTTGTCCCTGTCTTGTACAGTCATTCTCTCCCATTCATCACATAAAGATTCGGTGTGAATTCCATATTTTTCACACATTACATATCGTGCCGACCCAACTGGTCGGTTCACAGAATCAACCTGAACCAGGGTTGATCGCCCCCTACCTGAGCAACTGGCCCCCATAGTCTGTAGGTGTTGCTTAGTCCTCCTTGGATTTTCTGTATCAAGGTTTTCAGCAAGCCTTTACAGACAACCAAATTACTCCACAGTAGGCCGGCGGTGGCGGTTTACCGAGTACCCCACTCACTCGCCCACCTCGACCAATACGACCTGTAAACACCGTTATGATGCCAGCGTACTCGATACAGGGCCCCTATGGAACCTTCAGTTTACTGGAACATATGAGGGTTACCCGCAGGACACTTACTCTTTCCAGTAAAGTTGGGGTTGTTAGATAGTTCCTGAGTGACCAGCGAACTTCCCTTCCAAAAATAAAAAATTACACAAATCACGTCAGAATGTACAAATAGCGTTTGTGACCACTTTACTCTAATGGTATTTAGGTCAGATTACTAACTACTGCACACAATTACGTGTGGTCCAATCGTTCAGTACACGAGCACTACTTGTCATGTACTGAAAGACCAATGGAATCGATGTTTCCGGCCGCGATTCCTTCAGCAAGAGCTTATGGCCTATATGGGTTCTGCACCAACACCCCAGGCGTTGTGCCACTGGACTTTTATAGCGGACCTTTTACCTTACGACCTCCTGGTCTTGTTCCTTATGACCTCCTGGTCTTGTTACCTTATGGTCCGCTATACTCTAATGCTCAAATATTATTTAACCAGGGATGCCTCCCTGGCCACCGTATATGTCACTTACACGTATGTCCCTTGACGAGTACTCGACTTTCCTTTTGGTTCCACCTTAAAGTTATATAAACTTTTGTATACAAAACACACTCACTCAACACATGTACACTTTGTTTCTATATCTATTTCTGCGCAGAAATTGTCTTCAGGCCAAAAGTGTTACCAATTAGGAGCAGGATCTGTTAAACTAAATTTCAGATTTTCCAAAAAAATAGATTTGCGTTATTTACCGCGTCGCGTTATCTACCGCTGTGCGTTACTTATCGCTTTTGCGCTAATTATCGCTTTGCGCTAATTATCGCTTTTCGTGACTTGGGCTACGTGGGCGTAACCAGACGCTACGTTGCGTAATGAACGCTGCGTGCGTCTGCCTTTTGGATTGCGTACGCTAGTCTTTGTTAGCGACACGTGTACGCAATGCAAAGGATCCACCGTAACACAATATATTTATTTATCAATGTAGATGATCCCTGATCATCTACCGCAATCCACACTGACTGCCTTGTATCTCAGACAAACCGTGTGTTTGTTCTATACTTTAACTATTACCTCTACTTTTAAATAACAGCAAATCTCTTTTTAGCACTTTCTATCAACTATAAAAAAAAATTGGCAAACAGGAATAGTGATATACGAAATTTGAAAAAGAAATGCAGATAAATGTATGCGTACGCAAGACAAAAGAAAAATAAACAGTTTTAAAAGACACAAGCGTTTTGTTCTTACTTCCGGTTACCGGATTCCTTCAGCACTCTTTACCTAAGCGAAGCAGACGCTTATCCCGCCAGCACTATGAGACAACCTCCCACCCTTTGCTGGAGGGATAATGTCCGCTGATCTACCTAGTGCAGATGTGAAAAGGACCGGACGAGCCCGCAATTGACAATGCTAAATTCCTTTGTCGTATAAACATCCCTTATGAAGCTAAGAACACTGTACGCTGCTTACTTAAGAAATACCGTAATGATACGCTATTTGCGTAACGATCGCTCAGCCGTAGGCGAGACGCTCAAGCGTCACGTTCGCTCACGGCTCAGTGATCACTGGACACGTTATTGGTTATGTCTAGGGGAAAGATTCGCTGTAACGTAGCATACGCTAGAGACCACGAGGAGGTCACCAGCGGTGCAGACGCTCACAACACTATACCTTGATATTAAACCTTATACCGATGAAACACACAGAATACCTTAATGTGAGTACAGGGTGTAAATGCAACCTTGTGTAACCTGACTATCTACAAAGCTGTTTGAGCGTCACCGACGCTCAAGTGAACACTTAATACTATAGTAAATACACTGATACTGGTTTAGGGTTCCAAAGCCTATAATCTGTATTATATCTAGTATACTTGTAAAAGAGTAACACAGTACAAATGATACACTACAATATAACAAAGACTTCCTAACCAAACACCTAACTAAGGGATAAACTACAATGCTATCCTGGTCTAACACAATACAATACAATACTATAAAGTTTAGTCTAGGGGAGATATTAGAGAAAAGAGAGAATAGAGAGAAATTGGCTCACAGAAAGACAATGATTACGGAGAGAACTTACGCACAAAGGGTATGATCGCCTGCGCCTCGATATCCAGCTCCCGATTATCAGCAGATAACCGTTGATGAGTGAGTGAGAGCTGGATGTGGTCGGTCTGCCTATTTATGCCCCACACACAATGCAATCTCCTAGTCCCTACAATCCTACAGTTTATTGGACACAGGAATTCGGCCCTGTACTGTAACCAAAGGTCATAGGTTGATTCATACAGGTGGGCTGTGCTGATTTCCAACAGCTCAGGTGGGTGGGGAACTGGGTTTCCCGCCGCATACCTGAGTATGTGCAAATCATAGAAATGGACATAAACTTCTTATGTCCATAACTATTCGCACGAGCGATTAATACGCTCCAAACCAACACCGGAATATTGCTAATTAAATACTCTTCCGATGGGTATCAAACACTGCTGTATGACTCCTGTTAGACCCTTCGTGCAATACAAAGAGGGATTCCTCCGCTCAGGGACATTCTATCTAAACCAAACTTACAGAAACTATTGAGGGGAACATGATCTATAAACTACATTAATTGTGAACTTTTGTAACGAATGAGTCGCACGCTACGATCACATAAACTCTACCGTAAATGCGCATACTGCGCGTGCGAGTGCACGCTATTGCGGGTATGCGCTTCCACGGGAGAGCGTACGCATGCGCAGCACGGACCAGTGTGCGGTGCAAATATGGCAGTGTGCACTAAGACATTTTTCTGACTTTGACAGGGGGTAATTCCAAGTTGATCACAGCAGGAATTTTTTTAGCAGCTGGGCAAAACCATGTGCACTGCAGGGGAGGCAGATATAACATGTGCAGAGAGAGTTAGATTTGGGTGTGGTGTGTTCAATCTGCAATCTAATTTGCAGTGTAAAAATAAAGCAGCCAGTATTTACCCTGCACAGAAATAAAATAACCCACCCAAATCTAACTCTATCTGCACATGTTATATCTGCCCCCCCTGCAGTGCACAAGGTTTTGCCCAACTGCTAAAAAAAATTCCTGCTGCGATCAACTTGGAATTACCCCCATGATCCGGTGCATCTGAAGATGTGATCCGGACCACTTGATCAGGAGATCCAATTGAAATGTTCTAGCATGGAACCTTCCGTACTGGATCGCCTCGTATGAGGCTACCATCTTTCCCAACAATCTTATGCAAAGATGAATGGAGATTCGATTCGTCCGTAGAACCGCTCAGACCATCTCCTGGAGCACCCTTGCCTTGTCCTCTGGGAGGAATACTTTCTGAGCCACTGTGTCCAGAAACATTCCCAGGAACAGGAGCGCCTGAGTAGGCTTCAGGTGAGACTTCTGTAAATTGAGGATCCACCCATGATGTGACAGAAGCTAAATAGTGCAGTCTATATTGAGCAATAGAAGCTGCTTGGATTTCGCCTTTATCAAGAGATCGTCTAGGTAAGTGACAATATTGAGCCCCTGGACTCAGAGCTGGAACATCATCTCCGCCATCACCTTCGTGAAGACCCTCGGAGCTGTGGACAGGCCGAAAGGCGGTGGATGGAACTGGTAGTGATCGTTCAACAGGGCAAACTGCTGGTAACATAGTAACTAAGGTTGAAAAAAAGACAATTGTCCATCGAGTTCAACCTATTTGTGGTCTCCTATGCAGTCCTATTATAGGACTAGTTATTTTTATGTTAGGACTAGTTATATTAACTATAATGTGTCTACGCACCATAACCCTGAATATCTTTATCCAATAGGAATTTATCTAACCCATTCTTAAAGGTGTTGACTGAGTCCGCTGTTACTACTCTCTCAGGCAGGGAATTCCAAACACGTATTGTCCTTACTGTGAAAAAACCTTTTCGCCTCAATGCGGGGTAATTCCGAGTTGATCGCAGCAGCAAATTTGTTAGCAGTTGGGCAAACCCATGTGCACTGCAGGTGAGCAGATATAACATATGCAGAGAGAGTTAGATTTGGGTGGGGTGTGTTCAAACTGAAATCTAAATTGCAGTGTAGAAATAAAGCAGGCAGTATTTACCCTGCACAGAAACAAAATAACCCACCCAAATCTAACTCTCTCTGCATATGTTACATCTGCCCCACCTGCAGTGCACATGGTTTTGCCCAACTGCTAACAAATTTGCTGCTGCGATCAACTCGGAATTACCCCCAATGTGCGGAAACTCCTCTCCTCTAACATAAGCGAGTGACCATGTGTCCTCTGTGCTGATGTTATAGAAAACAGGTCCCTCCCAAGCTGTGTATTGATCCCTTATATAATTTGTAGAGGTTGATCATGTCCCCTCTTAGTCTCCTCTTTTCCAATGTAAACATGCCTAGCCTTGCAAGCCTTTCCTCGTATTCCAGCGTCTCCATGCCCTTGATTAGTTTGGTCGCCCGCCTCTGAACCTTTTCTAGCTCCAGGATATCCTTTTTGTAATATGGTGCCCAAAATTGCACACAGAATTCAAGATGTGGCCTCACTGGTGATTTATATAATGGGAGTATAATACTCTCGTCCCTTGCATCAATTCCCCGTTTTGTGCATGCTAATATCTTATTTGCCTTCTTTGCTGCACTCCTACTTTGGGTACTGCTGCTTAATTTGTTATCTATGTGAACCCCTTAGTCTTTTTCCAGTACAGAATCCCCTATTACCCCATTCAGTATGTAGGTGTTATTTTTGGTCTTGACCCCACAGTGCATTACCTTACACTTGTCTGTGTAGAATTTCATTCTCCATTTTGCCGCCCATGCTTCCAGTTTAGTTAAGTCATTCTGAAGAGACTCAGTATTTATAACCTTACACAATTTGGTGTCGTCTGCGAAAATTGACACCATGCTCTTTAGACCTACTGTTAGGTCGTCGATGAAAATGTTGAACAAAAGTGGTCCAAGTACAGACCCTTGTGGCACACAACTTCGTACTTTAGTCCACTATGAAATTGATCCATTGACCACAACGCGCTGCTCCCTATTATCTAACCAATTACTAACCCAAGTGCATATTGTGCTCCCTAGCCCTATTTCTTGTAGCTTATAGATAAGACGCATGTGTGGTACAGTATCGAAAGCTTTGGCAAAGTCTAAAAAGATTATATCCACCTCCTTACCCTGATCAAGGTTCGCACTTACTGTTTCATAAAAGCCAAGTAAGTTGGTTTGACATGATCTGTCCTTCACAAATCCATGTTGGTTCCTTTTAATGACCTTATTTGCTTCAAGGAACTTTTGAATACTTTCCCCGCTATAGATGTAAGACTAACTGGTCTATAATTACCTGGTTCAGCTTTGCTCCCTTTTGAATATCGGCACTACCTCCGCTATACGCCAGTCTTTGGGAACCATACCCGATTTAACCGAATCAATGAAGAGCAAAAATAAAGGTCTTGCTAGTTCAGCGTGCAGCTCCATAACAACTCTCGGGTGAATTCCATCTGGACCAGGTGACATTAATCTTTAACTTTTTTAAATCGGTCACAGACTAACTCCTCACATAAATAAGCATTTAGCAGTGGGACATTATCTTTGTTGAGAACGTGAAGGTGTTATTCAGGGCTGGATTTTGTGGGGCCTATGCACGGGCCCCTTGGAACCCCCGGGCTCTAGGCAAGCTCCTAGGTTGCCTTGCAGGAAATCCACCCTTGGTTATACCTATTAGCATGAGAGCTTCCTTTTATTTACTTACAGAGGACACGCAAAGGTTGAGTTATATAATGTACCATTGTCCCTTTTGTTTACTTTGTTTATGTCCAACAGTTAGCTGGCCAGACGGGGTGGCTCTCTGGCTGATGTAATCACCTATTATTAGAATGTATATGTCTTAAGGCCAGTACACACTGGAGAGATGTGTGCTGAACTGTCACAGACCGCTCCGCACACATCTCTCCCCCCGCTCAGCACAGCGTGATGTGTGCTGAGCGAGGGGGGGCACTCATTTCACCTGGCGGGTGAAATGAGAGATGTGCTAGATTGTGCCTGCATGCAGATCAAGCTACCACCGGCGATAGCGACGTGCGGGGCCACACATCGCTATCGCTGGTGGGGCATACGGATGGTGTAATGGTTAGCATTACTGCCTTACAGCACTGAGGTCATGGGTTCGATTCCCACCATGGCCCTAACTGTGCGGAGTTTGTATATTTTACCCCGTACTTGTGTGAGTTTCTTTCGGTACTCCGGTTTCCGCCCACAATCCAAAAAAGTATACTGGTAGGTTAATTGGCTTCCAACAAAATTAACCCTAGCATGAATGTATCTGTGTGTACGTGGTAGGGAATATAGATTGTAAGCTCCACTGGGGCAGGGACTGATGTGAATAGGCAAAAATATTCTCTGTAAAACGCTGCGGAATATGTGTGCGCTATATAAATAACTGGTAATAATAATACACACGAGAGATCCGTACTTAACTTCTAAGCAATCTAGTCAGATTACTTAAATTTTAAGCATGGATCTCTCAGTGTGTACCCCCCCTTTAAATTCCTAAGACAAAAAAGGAAAACAGACCCCTTCAATATGAAGCTTCTGGGGATCTGTGTAGCACCTATTATATTGGATTTATCTGGGACTCTATTGCCGGGAGAGTATCTGCTCCTAATAATGTTCTGTCAGGAGTTTGTGGTGGGAATTGTTGTGTGGAATTGGATTACAGAAGTGTGCTGAACTGTTTATAACCCATTCTGTTCAATACACCACTGTTATTTATCTACCACTGTGCCTGAATGATTTGAAACTCTGTATTTTCGCATACCGGCATGCACTCATACTTGATATTTCATGAAGATTCATATAATGTAGCCAATTTCAACCAGAGAATGTAAGAAACAAGTAAATGTTACATTTATGTTATGTTGTCTGTTTTAATTTTCATGTGTAGTTGTATGCAGAAAATTGTCCCACCTGAAAGATAAACACCATATTGTGGTAAACTACTTAAGGCACCAGACATGCACAAGTATATGCTTACTGGACTTCCTTTTAGGTACAATTGTTAATACTGTCACAGAAAAGCTGTCATAAAAAGGATAATAATGCTGTTATTAGGAATGAAAGATAATATCTCTACCACCCCTCACACCCTCCGGCCCCAAAATGATGTTGGTGAACACATAAGAATAAAGTGCCAAAGAAACGCATGTATTGGTAAAGATATATTTGGCTACTACTTATTACAATTAAAAACAAAGCAATAGCATTTTCACACAAAGCAAACATACCAAGGTATTACTCAAAATGATTACCATAACAGTGTTTTTACAGTATCTCCCCATTTACAGTTCATAGATCTATACAAGTGTAGAAAACAAACCCTTTATAAATGTAAAAATATTTATAGCCATTTGGGGCATGGACCACAAGCCTACACTTGCACTCTCTGTAGGCTATAAGTGTGAATTATGTATGTATGGTACAGTATTGTACAAACATTTGTTGGCTGCATTCTTTATTGTGTGATTCAAAGCAAAAAAATCAAGGACAATGTGGCAGGGTCTACTAACAAAAGTGAAGCTTGCACAGGGTAACTGAAAAGTCGCAGTACACCCTTGTCAAAGTCGCAGTACATCTTTTTGTTTCAAAAACTGTGCATAAAATGGGAAAACTGACTTAGAGTCAAGATGGCCAATTTCAAGATGGCGTCCATGATCGGTACATACCCTAAAAGATAGCCCACCTCACCCATACCTTACTGGAGTATTCAGTTTTCCCATTTCCTGCAGTTTTTGAAACAAAAAGGGTGTACCGTGACTTTTCATCACCCTGTATAATGGGAACAGCAGTTATTAAGTACACATGAGCACCATACAGTAAAATAGAACCCTATTGGAATTTTCATGACAGCAGCAAAGTCAGGTGATTTTTATTTTTTTATTTTGGGTACAAACACAGGTAGAATCAGTGGTGGTGTATTCACAACTCATAATCATCATCCGATGCAGTTTTATCCCTGCCCACTGAACGCTAATGCAACCTGCAACTGACTAACTTGAAGCTCCAGCATGTTCTGTTAGATACTGCTTGCTGGGACTCTTAGCTCTCCAACAGATCAGCAGCCACAGATTACCTACGTCTCATCTACTCAGCAGGAAAAAGTAGAACACTATTTTGTACTGTCCTAATATCAGCTGCCATAAAGCATCACTGTACTCTGCTCCACATCTCGAATATCTCTATACAAGGATCTGGCCCTACCCTATTCTCCAGTCAAACTGGTTTAATTAATGTTCCACATTTTATTGATTAATGATCTCAACCAATCTACCTGCATCAGTTATAATCACTACTCTGTGCTACTGGGGATTCATGTTCTTCCACGATGCAACCAAGTCTGCTTAGCTCAAATTCCACCCCCTATGAACCTGCTCCGTAATCACGACTAGACAATTAACTGCCTCTCACAAGATTGTGAATATTGGTCAGAATTGTTCTGTTCCCCACATACTTCGAATCTGAGAGCATCCTGTAATGTGCACAGGCTAATCAAACAAACATTTAAAAACTACATATTAAAACAAACAACTAAATATATGGGAGATAAAAATAAAGATGTCATTGTACATGAGGTCTAATTTTGTTCCAAACTGGTAACGTAAAAAAGTACATAATAAAAGCAGTGTACTTCAAAATCAAGTGGAAGCTTGTTAAAAATCACTAATATTCAAGTGCTTGCAAAAAGGTCTTCAATAAATATGACATTTCAGGCAGCATTAGGTTAATTTAGCAGAAGGATGAAAGCAAAAAAATAAAATAAAAAATAATTACACATTCCACAATTATGAGAAATAAATAAGTCAAAATATACATATGCCTTATAAAAGGAACCTAGGCGCACCTATTACAAAAAATAAACACTTATTTACAGGTATCAGACCTACTGGTATGTATTTATATAAACAAGTCCATTTTAAATTTGAGTTTATTCTACATTGTTAAATTGTGTAACATATATATTTATTTAATTGATTATGCTAAACAGTTCGTATGAAAAAAAAATAGTGTGGCTTATTTTAAACGGACAACATTTTGGGGGCACTGCTAATTGAAATGTTAAATTTCTATCTGAATTCAAAATTTCTTGCAACAGTATGACAAAAAAAAAAAAAAAGTACTGAAGTAAGGGCCCTACACACTGGCAGATAAAACAGAATGATATGAACAAGAACTCGTTCATATTGCTCTGTGTGTATGCACCAACAACCGTTGGTGCCCCGTCGCTTATGTATGCAGGCCAATATGGACAATCTCGTCCATATTAGCATGCAGTGCTATGGAACCGGGTGGAGTGAAGAAACTTCACCCCCCCCCCCCCCAACCCCCGCCGGGTCGCCTGTATCCGCCGCTGGGCAGCTCGGCGGCGGATTGACAAACATGTAGGGCCCATTAAACTAACTGTGGGTGTAAATAGAGGAACCTAGGCAAAATCTTCTGAATTATCTGTAGGCCTTAAAAATGTTTACTGCAACCTCTAATTTGAACATGCGTTCCTTTAAAAGACTTATATTTCCTTACAAACACTGACTAAATACTATGTATTTCATCACTAGAAATTTCAGCTAAACATGTTTTGGAAGAAGGAATTTGTTTCCAAATATTGCTTCCTCAAAGTTAAAAAATAGTATCTGAAAGACAAATTTCTAAGATTTTCTAAAATATTTAGTAACTAGTGCATATTTTGTATCAATGTAACATAAGCTTGCACACTACATAAAATAATGTTAGGAGCGTGGGTGGCTTTAATAAAAAAAAAAAATTATGGTTTCAAATTTAAATCAAAATGTTAAAACACTTTAGATCACATATTGAGCAGGAATTAAACGGAATACTGGACTGCATTTTTCAATTTCTTTCAATAAATCTCTTTTTAAAAATAAAAAGTAAAATAAAGACACAATTAGTATAGTCTCCCCTAAATAGTAACATGCACAAAGTTATGAAACCCTGAAACCACTATTTTCGCATTCTGGATATAAAGTAGATAACTTGTTGAAACTTTTTCTGTTTTTAAATACAGGCTGAAAACTGCTCCCTGCTTCACTCCTAAAAATGATGTGCTAAATGATCAATACAGATAACATTAGGCAAATGTAAAGTAAAGTAAAATCCCTGCCTTCATAGAATAACCAATTTATTTAAAAACCTTTACTCCAAGCCTCACCTCAGATGAAAATTTACTTTTAATTGCAAGCAATTCCTAACTAGGTGTGTCATGTCATGACCCTTAGTACTGGGTGTAATTTGTAAATATAAGTTTTCACACTGCACAAGTTTCCAAAGCAAACAAAGCAGAATGTAACGGAATGTATTATACTTACAACCACTATCCCTCGGTTAGAAAGACAAAAGTGGAATTAAACCTTAAAGCAATATTGACATATATTGTAGATGAGGTTTAAAGGGGGATACTGATGGGAGAGATGTGTGCTGAGCGATCTTAACACAGACCGCTCAGCGCACATCTCTCCCCCCGCTCATCACAGCGCGATGTGCTGAGCGAGGGAAGGGGGGCAGCTCACTTCACACAGCGCTGAAGGGAGCGACCCGCTAGATTGAGCCTGCATGCAAGCTCAATCTAGCTCCGGCGATAGTGCGCATCACTATCGCTGGGGGGGCATATACACGGCAGATCCGTGCTTAAAATCTAAGCAATCTAGTCAGATTGCTTAGATTTTAAACAAGGATCTCTCCATGTGTACCCCCTTAACTGTGCTGTTCTGTCTTTATGAATGTTTAAATATCTGTTTTCACTCAGTTTATCAATCAGAAGTTGCTCATCAATGTCAATATTGACGGTTTGTCCCACATTTATATTTGTGGACAAATATATAAACTGCTTCACATGTATTCATAAACGGTCTTTTGTGTAAAGTTTTAAGAAAATAATTTCCCCTTTTTGGAAGAGGTCCACTTAAACCATGCCTAAAAATGGACAGTGATATCTGAATGTAAGGACAAAAGACAAAAATGCTGCAACTGTATCTAATTATGGCTAAGTAATAACTAATATTGAATAAAATGGTAGGAGAGGAAGGCACACAGACTCTGGCATTGCAGGAGATTGACTGTGATGTCAAAGGTGCCAGCTACAAAACATACTAGAAGGATAAAATAACCTCAATTTTATCCTTGCAAAAACACTCAAGTGGACAAAACGCTGGAGCAGCAGGAATTTTTCTTACTGAGTGAATTCCTATAATCTCTGCTGCTGATGGAGAAATTGATGGCATCACAGAGCAATGTCCAGAATAAAACTGTTTCACCCACCCTGGACTTCTATTTGCTGTAAGACGACTAACTTAAGTCATTGCCTTTTGATGTCAGCAGGTAGTAATGGAATGATTTGGATAGGACAAAAGAGATATATCTGCACACTTAAAAAGATGAAAAAAGTACTTTTACCATGGCTATCTAACAGACCCCAGTAATCATAAATCTATTGATAGATCTTGTTGTGTGGGGGTGCAGCCCTATTACAACTATACTTGGGAACAAAAAAAAAAAAGAGAGAGAACCTGGAAGTGGCTGCTTAGTTGGGCGCACATTCACAATTGTATTGGATTCTTGTATCTTAATAAAACTTAGCTTTTATTGCTTATTCCTTATAAAAATAGGCCCCATTTTCCGGGGGGTAAAACAGCAAAACATAGAGGTTAAAATATTAAACGTATACAAACAAATAAGTGAAAAAGATAAGAATATAGTGCAGATAGAATTAAAAAGCGGAACCTCCACCTATAACTCCTGCAGGGTGTGTTAATAAAGATGCTATTAAAGCCATTGAGGTTTTATATTATAGTGGATCGTCTAATCTCCAAAATAGATTTAGTTTTTACTGAGGAAAAAGCAAATAATAGATATTCTCAGAGTGTAACCATAGTTGTGTTCTATATTACTCTTATTGGAGACCCTTGAAAGAATGTAGCAACCTATTTGGCTACAGTATGTTTTTCAGTTGTCTGGGCGCATTATATTGTTACTTCTTTGCAACAGTGTTTCTCCCACAATTATCCCATAATGTGTATCAATTAGACATCCTGTGGTGCCAGTACAAGTCTATTAAACTTTCAATATGATTGCTTTGTACACCATTGCATAAACATTATAGGAGCGTGGCAGGCCGCTGAAACGGCCTGCCACGCTCCTATAATGTTAGACTTGTACTGGCACCCTCTAACCCTCTAACATTGAAGTTTTCTAATTAAAGTATAAGTATCAGCAACAGTCTCTCTGGTATTAGCCCTGAGAGTAGGAGGAGAATATATGGAATCTATTCAGGTCTAATCTCCCGTTTTAAAGCAAATACCTAAAGTGTATGACGTTGCCCTGAACAACCGCATGGTGTGGCTACCCCAAGTCTAAGACTATATGAGGATTGGGGCAAACATAGGGAATATATTCAACTAATGTTCGGATTGTTAAAACCATATCACTGGTTGGTAATGTACTTCTATATTATTACACTGCACCACTATTGTCGCTAGCCGATTAACGGCGACCGCATTTACTATTCCTTTGAAACTAGGGAAGTTAACTGCATGTGCAACAGGATTAATTGCATGTGCAATATAGTGTGTGTACAGTAACAATCTGATACTTTCAATTTTGACATCTATCCCTTTAATGTTTGAGTGACCCAATCTGCGCGCATACACACTATCCCCTATATCATTCAATTGATTTAGCAATCCGGGTAGTCAACATTCAGATACAGTCCAGCAATATTAATATTGCAAGTGTATACTTTTCGGAATTAACCACAGGATGTATAATTGATACACATTATGGGATAATTGTGGGAGAAACACTGTTGCAAAGAAGCAACAATATAATGCGCCCAGACAACTGAAAAAAATACTGTAGCCAAATAGGTTGCTACATTCTTTCAAGGGTCTCCAAGACGATCCACTATAATATAAAACCTCAATGGCTTTAATAGCATCTTTATTAACACACCCTGCAGGAGTTATAGGTGGAGGTTCCGCTTTTTAATTCTATCTGCACTATATTCTTATCTTTTTCACTTATTTGTTTGTATACGTTTAATATTTAAACCTCTATGTTTTGCTGTGTAATACCCGGAAAACGGGGCCTATTTTTATAAGGAATAAGCAATAAAAGCTAAGTTTTTTTAAGATACAAGAATCCAATACAAATTGTGAATGTGCGCCCAACTAAGCAACCACTTCCAGGTTCTCTCTCTTTTTTTGTTTGTAATGGAATGATACAGGGTACCACTCTAACCTGAAAAGGAAACATTGGGCCATACATTACACTCCTGTAAATAAATGCAATATGAAAACCAAATAAAACAAATTGAGATTCCACCAAGGAGGAAACATATAGCAACATCCTACTTAAAAGGTTTTTATTTTGCACCAAGTATTTAATACTGAATGTTTTTTGTTTTGTAACCAATCAAGATTGTTTTCATTTCTGAACTTTTATCTCAGTGCTGTCTCTCTGCTGCTTAAGTGGGCTTTAATGGTTTCACCCTTAGATAGTTAAATAACTACATGCCAAGGCTGGTGCCACATTACTAGGTAGGATGAAAGTCAGGAGGGGTGCAACACCCAGGAGCAGCCATTTTTCCTTATTTTTGTTTTTGGCTGTGATGTAAGAAAAACCACAGAGGGTGTGTGGCACTGTAGAGGTGGTGTACGGGAGGGAAAAGCAAAAGCTGCAATCGTGGTCCTCATTGCTTCTAATTGGTCCTCCCATTTAGACACCATCTCCCCAGACATTTTAAAGTTTACTTAAAAAGTTTGCTCGATTAAGTGATAATACACCTTTAAAAAGGTGACACTGGCTATTTCAATAGTTTAAAAAAAGAAAGAAAGAAAATGTATATAAATTACAAAAGCTGATCACTATACTCTGTTGTGATCAGCAATATAAATATCTGGAGCACACACAAACTGCATGAATATGAGTTATTATCTTTTACGCTTCTCTTCCATTCTGATGACTGTCCCTTACAGTAAAATATTGAAATAATTGAGCGCTCCCAGCTTTATAGGATTTGGTATTGAGAACTGATGACTGGGGTGACCTATGTTACCAAAAGGGCCTGTATTTACGTCTGGAAGAAGTTCACAATGTGATGCCATACTGAAGAAAGATGGGTCTCAAGAAGCTGCCATAGCAGTGCCCCCACTGAGTTTAACCATCATCTGCTGGCAGTCCAGGTATGAGCGTCTGTCGCCCACCTTCTCCAAAGTCCGTGCTGCTTCAGCTAACATAACCGCTCTTTGCCCTGGGGAAGATAAAAATGACAAGGGCAAATGACGGCACGCCAAAAGGATAGCTGTGGCTCTCTCCCTCTGCCCAAGAAATGAGTCCAATTCACCTGGAAGAAGAGAAGATACCAACTCATTTTAGATCAATATTCTGTATTATTTGCAAATTAAATTAATGTATTACAATTGGTATGATATAATGAAGACATTTGTAATTTAAGAGTAAAAAATAGTATTAAACAATATCCTTATCTTGCGCCTGAACAGGAGCGACACTACAGGAGAGATCTCTGTTGACAAATCTCAAAAATACATACAATAAAATACAATTCCCAAGTGCGCTATATTGGTTGAATACAGTTTTTTTAAATTCTTCCAGAAAAAGATCCAAACAGGTATGGTTGCCAGGTAACGGAGGGACCGGAAGTAGCGCTGAGAGGCACACGTCGCAGCCTTGTGACGTCACCGGCCTGGCGCCCAGCATGGGACAGACGCCTCACACGTACACAGGGTGCTTCCTATATAGGTAAGAATGTTTGCTTTGTTTCTTTGTTCCGACGAACATCATAGGGTCATGCCTATTAATAATTAGATAATATTAATAGGCATGACCCAATGATTGGGGCTTTGATGGATGATCCGGTATGGCTCAGTAGACCAGCACCAATAAAGGACGTGGCGGCAATGGATGACGCGTTTCAGGTGCTGCCGGTAAACCGATGACGCGGCCTGTGGTGTGGCACGGACTGATGACGCTTCAGAGGCAGTGTGGCCTGTCTGAGGAGGTGGAGTCTGAATGCCTCTCTGACAGCAGAGGTTAGGAAGTCAGTATTTTTAAACAGGTGACGGCTGGTTAAACCTGTTTTGTCCCTATTGTAGATCTTTTCAACTTGGAGTTTTCACTCCTTTACTGTCATACCGCAATATATGATAATAAACTTTGTAAGTGGAGTTCTGGAATTGAGGCTTATTCTGCCTTTATATATTACAAGTACATTAATCCTTCACTAATTAGAGGAAGTGATGTAACCTCGTGAGGGTTTAAATAGCAGTTGCAGTAATCAGCATACCATTCTGAAATCTCCACGTTTGTTTGCTGCACAAGAACTTTTGGTGAGTGTATAAGCTTTTGATTTCCCTTTTATCTGTTTTTATGGGCTGTAGTTTAAGAAGTTCCAGGTCAGAGGTTCTCAAACTCTGTCCTCGGGGGCCCACACAGTGCATGTTTTGCAGGTAACCCAGCAGGTGCACAGGTGTATTAATTACTCACTGATACATTTTAAAAGGTCCACAGGTGGAGCTAATTATGTCACTTGCGATTCTGTGAGGAGACCTGCAAAACATGCACTGTGTGGGCCCCCGAGGACAGAGTTTGAGAACCTCTGCTCTAGGTCCTTAATTGAATGTCTATTGTTGTAAAAGGACGTTTAATTCCTTTTCTTTGTCTAAATAAAAGCTCTGTGAAGCTGATGTGCTTAGAAGTCATATTGTTGTAAACGAATTCTCAGATATAGGTAAACAAATTGAAACATGGGGGGTCATTCCGAGTTGTTCGCTCGTTATTTTTTTGTCGCAACGGAGCGAATAGTCGCTAATGCGCATGCGCAATGTCCGCAGTGCGACTGTGCCAAGTAAATTTGCTATGCAGTTAGGAATTTTACTCACGGCATTACAAGGTTTTTTTCTTCGTTCTGGTGATCGTAATGTGATTGACAGTAAGTGGGTGTTTCTGGGCGGAAACTGGCCGTTTTATGGGAGTGTGCGAAAAAACGCTACCGTTTCTGGGAAAAACGCGGGAGTGGCTGGAGAAACGGAGGAGTGTCTGGGCGAACGCTGGGTGTGTTTGTGACGTCAAACCAGGAACGACAAGCACTGAACTGATCGCAGATGCCGAGTAAGTCTGGAGCTACTCAGAAACTGCTAAGAAGTGTCTATTCGCAATTCTGCTAATCTTTCGTTCGCAATTTTAATATGCTAAGATTCACTCCCAGTAGGCGGCGGCTTAGCGTGTGCAAAGCTGCTAAAAGCAGCTTGCGAGCGAACAACTCGGAATGACCCCCATTGTTTTTTATTTATTATCTCTTTGAAGATCTATGTGTGAGATTCTATTGTGGAGGGTTCATTACCTAAAATTCTGGTTATACACTCAGGGTATATATGCCTTTTGTTGTAGTATGGCTAAAGGATGGCTGACACCCCCCACGCTAATTGTTTAGCTAACTCCAGTCCAAATTTTCTTTATAGAGAATTTTTGCAAGTTCTATTTGAATCTTTCAGGATATTCCCAAAATGGTATAATGTAAAATGGTCTATATACTGTTAAGTACTCGTCAAAAAATAATAAAATATCATTTTGTTGCCTTATGTGGTTCTTAATCACCATCTGTTCTAAGATAGGAACAGAGGTGTCCCTGTAGCCTTTTTATTCAGCAGAGTATGTAATGACCGCTATTCTGCTTAGAAACGGTATTAATACTTTGCAATTTCAGAAGTAAACAGATCAAACACAGATAATAATTAGTATTCACAGATATCAGATACAAGATTGTTTCTTAAATACAGATAAATGTAGAAGAAGAGGAACTCTTCCTTCTGCTGTTCAGCAAGTGTGTTTACTGCACCTGGTATTCCTTGGTAGTCTCCGGGGCAAGAACTTTACAGGCCTACCAAAGATTTGCTTCCAAGATCAAAAGAGATTGGGCGTATCCTGTGGAGTGTGGCAGTAATCTGCTGAATGAGAGAGTACTTGTTCCTTGAAAAAGGAAAGTGTACTTCTGCTGTCCAGGGGAGCACGTGTACCTGTCTGTCTCTATTGGAGAGAGACAAGCCCTGGATGAGAGAGCACACATGCACAGATGTGTAAGAGTGGTGAGTATAAGAAATAATGCAAAGAAGGGGATTGATACCCTGGTGATCTTAATCTATTGGATTAAGAGATAACTAATTTAACTGTTTGGCCATCTTGCAGATTTGTAGTTTAGCAAATCACATAAAATGGGTAGATAGGTTACCATTCATAGCCCTCACAAGAAACTTGGCAGCAAACCAGAAAAGATATCAAGATTTTACTATAGTAAGATCTTGATATTATCTTTTCTGGTTTGCTGCCAAGATTTGCTAAACTACAAATCTGCAAACTGGCCAAACAGTTACATTATTTATCTCAAAATCCAATCGGTTAGGATCACCAAGGTATCAATCCCCTTCTTTTCATTATTTCTTATACTCACCACTCTTACACATCTGTGCATGTGTGCTCTCTCATCCAGGGCTTGTGTCTCTCCAATAGAGACAGACAGTTACACGGGCTCCCCTGGACAGCAGTAGTACACTTTCCTTTTTCAAGGAACAAGTACTCTCTCATTCAGCAGATTACTGCCACACTCCACAGGATACGCCCAATCTCGTTTGATCTTGGAAGCAAATCTTTGGTAGGGCTGGTTAGTACTTGCATGGGAGACTGCCAAGGAATACCAGGTGCACTAAACACACTTGCTGAACAGCAGAAGAAAGTTTCTCCTCTTCTACATTTTTCTATACATTTAAGAAACAATCTTGTTTCTGATATCTGTGAATACTAATTATAATCTGTGTTCCATCTGTCTACTTCTGAAATTGCAAAGCGTTAATACTCTTTCTAAGCAGAATAGCGGTCATTACATACTCTGCTGAATAAAAAGCCTACAGGGACACCTCTGTTCCTATCAAAGAACAGGTGGTGATCAAGAACCACATAAGGCAACAAAATTATTTTTTATAATTTTTTGACGAGTACTTAACAGTATATAGACCATTTTACAGGATACCATTTTGGGAATAAGAAGCCAGAAAAAGCACAGACTGATAGGCTTTTTTACCACGATACTGAAAATTTAAAAAGAAAATAAGAGAAAATAGGATTTTGGTACTTACCAGGTAAATCCTTTTCTTTGAATCCATAGGGGGCACTGGAGTACTCTTGGGATATGGACGGGCGTAGCCGAACAAAGGCACTGAATATTCAAATTTAGGACTCTCCCCCCCCTCCATATCCCCAAGTACCTCAGTGTACTTTGCCAGTGTTTTTTACTGAGCGAACAGGATATAGAGAGGTTGACAATGGAGAATCCCTATAACATAACGGACAACCACAAAGTTGATCCGTAACCTTATTGTCAACTAAACAGTTGACACCTTAACCGATAGAACCTTATAATTTGAGCCAATCGGTGAAAATGTGTTACCATAAGCTCCTTTGAGCTGAATACCCCCCAAGTAAAATTTGTTCACTAAGCTCCCTTGAGCTTAAAACAACCCAGGTAAAACTGCTCTGGGTGGGCGTCCAGTGCCCCCTATGGATTCAAAGAAAAGGATTTACCTGGTAAGTACCAAAATCCTATTTTCTTTATCATCCACTAGGGGTCACTGGAGTACTCTTGGGACGTACCAAAGCTTCCCTCGTGGGCGGGAGAGCTGTTTGATACTTGTAACAGTAGGCAGCCAAAGCTAAATGCTGATGGCGCCACCATTTAGAACGTATAAACGTGCACAAACGTGGTGCACTGAAGGCTATGTAGCCGCGTCGTAGACGCTCCACGACCCGTTGGGTCTGACATTCCCACAGAACCTGTGGGATGAACTATTACTGACGTAGGCGATTGTAACTTAGCCTTAAAGTAAGTCTGACTTGTAGTCATTATTATCCAACTGGATAATGTCTGCTGAGAAACTGGCTAACCCCAGTTTGCAGTATCATATAGAACAAACAACATATTCATATCACGTACTGTAGACGTTTGGTACATATATAAACGCGTAATGCGTGTACCACATTCCGAATTCTAGAATGTGCTGTCCCCACAGGAACCACTATTGGTATATTGATGTGAAGAATACGAAAGCGGATTTCGTCCGAAGATCTGCTTTGTCATGAGAAACTCAAATACGGTGGCTTGGAATACAAGGCACCCAAATATGAAAACAAAACCCTTGCCGAAGCCAAGGCTAGAAGCCAAGGCTAGAAGAAAAATGTTTTCCAAAGTGAGAAACTTAATTCTCATTTGTTGTAAAGGTTCAAAAAATATGAAACTTAATTTCCCTTTGTTGAAAGGGTTCCAAAATATGAAAACTGTAATAAATCTGATCCCAACCTCAAATCGCCTGGCGTTGTAGGTGGGATAAATAGAGTCTGAACTTTGGTGACACCTTGTAGAAAGATATTTACAGACGCAAATAGAGGCAAACGTCTTTGAAAATACGTTTACCACACAGATACCTGCACTGTTAGTGCAGATGAACGCAGTTTTCCATCCCATCCCGTTTAACAGAATACGGGTACTTGAAGTATGATGTTGGAAACTTCCGAGGTTTACAACCTATGTAAGCACACGAAATTTTTTTAATAATGAGCTGCCTTAAGCGGCTTACTATTTCGTTACATGGTTGGTATAACCGATACTGTAATGCTCTATTTTTTTAAGAGGGCGGTCTTATGGAACGCTTCACGAATTTGCGTGTCATCCTTGCGCAGGGGCCATGCTAATCTTCTCTGTATCGTTCCAATTTTAGTATATGTGCTGCCGAAGCGAGCACTGAACCCTCATCCCGTCAACTGCAGCTGCGGTACATAGATAATAGGTACATAGGTAACTATGGGTAAAAGAACGTTCCCTGATGTAACAGGTTGGACGTATTATGAGCGGGCCAAGATCGTGTGCAAGTATTCCTTGAAAATTCGAGAAGCAAACTTCTCCGAAACCCATGAGATACCACCAGTATGACTGTGACGAACTGTCTTCTGATCCGTTTTGGCAACGAAGAGAGAAGCGGAAAATGGTGGAGCCAGATACACGATGCTGAATGACCCCATGAATGTGATGTACACATACTGAGCTTTTGTAATTGTGGCGAGATGCCATCATGTATACTTGAGGGTAACCCCCTTCTGTGGACTCACATATGAAACACCTCTGGATTTAATGTCCAGTTTTCAAGATCCAAACCCTGACGGGTGAGATCGTATGTCTAACAGATGTCCACTCACGGATTGATCTCTTGACATTTTCACATAATGGCGTTCTGAGCCATTGAAGATTTGAGTTACCTGCCGCATTGCCATGCGGCTTCTTGGTTCTCACTTTTTGTTGAGTATGCAACTGCCGTTGCTTTGTTTGACTGCTTAAGGGCAGCGTGAGCCAGGCATGAAAAACAAAATTACATGAAACTCACGGTTGTTCCTCTCCACAGAAATCTTTAGTAAAAAACGAAAGATTTATTCGTTCTGAAGAGAAACCAGAGTCTATCCCTGGTCAGACTGAAAGCGAATCCTTTATTGCATTGTAAAATGCAGAGTTCTAGGACATGTATCGACAGCCATCTGTCGTGTTTTAGAACCTTTGCGCTGATTGTAACTACAAATCCTGACTCTCTGCGACTGTCGTCCAGAGTATATGCACCCTTGTCCCTCTGTGGGAAACGCGAGTGAAGGGTGGGGACCTAAATTGAAAACACATCTTTATTCTTAATAGGTGAATACACCAATGTACCGCTAGTGTGCGTGTTTTGCACTAATTACTAGATGTACCTTCTTGCTGGTGTAGTAGGTAAAAGTCTTTGATTTACCGTATTTGTAATCTTACCTAGGAATTGACATCGTTTAGACAGAATTAGATGCGATTGTTTTCGAACTTGATCTGCTATCGCAGTATACCTTAATAGCGCAAGTTAGAGGAACTTTGTTAATACATAGTTCGTATGTGAGATGAGCTATCATCCCATCATCACATTGGTAAATACCGGAAGCGATAAGCAACGGTCGACATGAAGATCAAATGCAATTATGCAATTTTGTGGCTCCAATAAGCAAATACTAACTGCAGAAAATCCATTTTCTAACTGTAGTAAATGACTTGCTTATTGATATAGCAACGGAGCTGTTTGGTTTTGCTCAAACAGAGGGGAATAAGTAACTTGGCGTACTATTGCCTGGTTTATAAGCCAGCAAAGAGTAAATGATCACCTGCCAAACCCTTCGACAGAAGCAGTTTTGTACTTTAAGCTGTAAATAGCTGAGACATATATGAGTTGAAGTCATGAAACCTCTCAAATGTAACATGTAAAGACACGCTTCCACAATTGTAAAAGAGGTCATCAAACCACTGGTTTGCTGACTGTAACGTCCTGTCGTTACAAGGCGTGACTAAAAACACCGTGAGAAGTATACTGTATGCGCTAATGGCTGAATATCATCAAGGGATAAAATGCCGTTACAAGCATATCAAATTTAGGAGCAAACAAGCTCTGGCCTTGTCGCGTTTACTAGCGACAATGAAAATAACCGGCGTTAGCAGAAGCTTTACAGATATACTCTGCAGCTTCTTTTAACAGTGATCGGCATGGTTTCATACATAGCTTCTAGTGACCCAAATGTATCCTGGGTTTTTATAATGTTTGACAGAAACGCATCTACCAATGGCGGATCGCATTCTTTTGGAAACGATTATGTATGATTGTCCAAAACCCCGCACTATCTGAGTGCTGGAGTAATGTACCGTTCTTACTCGTAGTTATTGGTGTGAGATTTGACCTATAATCGTGCATTAAATTATAAGACCAGTGAAATAAACCCTCTGGTACCCAAAGGGAAATTGGCCCTTTGGAAAAAAACTGTCTTTTGTTAGAGCTGGCGGAGTATTTTTAAAAGTATTTTTAGTCTGCACTAGAGCCTTATTCGCTATGTAGACAGACAACATAATTGGCAACAGACAGACACTTGCCCGATTATATGGCACATATATATATATATATATATATATATATATATATATATATATGTTATTGCTGAACAGCATATTTATATGAAACTCATGTTGTTTCTCTGTACGGAAATCTTTAGGAAACTAAAGTGTTCTTTATGTGAAAAGCAGTTCACATGGGCATATGAAACCCGAACCAAATTCCTATTAACACCCCTGCGCCTTCTGGTGGCTTAAAGATGTAGGGCAGGAATGTTCTAGAATTATCCTGAACAAAAAATTCCCACTAACACCCCTGCGCCTCCTTGTGGAGCAGAGGTGTATGGCCGGAATGTATAACTGGAAAAACAGCAATGATTGAAATGGCCGTCATGCCATGCTTTTACAGAAAATCACAGTACAGTTACCTGCTGCAGTTTTAATATAGGCTTAATAGCCTATTATACAGATTATACAGTGATAATACAGGTGTATGTAAAATACATGCATTTAGTTAGCCTCTATTAATATGAACACTGCCTGCAGTGTTATTATCTTGCAGTCTTAACAGAAAAGAACAGAAAACATGATTAAACCTGCAATAGGCTATGCCCCTGATAGGCCATTGCTAGGCCAAGCCTCATATATATATTATATATATAAAATGTACTTAACCATATAATCACAGTTGATACTGATATTATACACAGTTGTGCTAGCAAACAGCTTCATTATATATTATATATATAAAATGTACTTAACCATATAATCACAGTTGATACTGATATTATACACAGTTGTGCTAGCAAACAGCTTCATTATATATTATATATATAAAATTTACTTATTATATATATAAATTGTGCTGAAACATAATTTCCTGATATTATAGCCCATGACTTTAAAATTGCTGCACTGCTTGTGATAGTTTGAGCAGCCTATCTTTAACCCATGCAGCCTTCTGCTGCTGCTATGGGCATTACTCCCCCTCCCCCCCCCTGCCTCCCCATGTTACCTTACGGGGATCGGGTGCAGGGAAAGGAGGAAAGCGCTGTATATAGCGCCGGGGAGCCGTCCGGAAGAGCGGGCGGCGGCGGCGCCTTCCTACAGCCGTACACAGTCTCCCTGTGTCCGGCCTCAGCGTCGTGCGGTGACTGGAAGAGCGGCCGGCGTCCGTGAGTGACGTGTGGCCGCTCGTTAGCACACGGGTAATCTCGGCGGCGCCTGTGCCGGGGCATCAGCGTAGTGAGAGCGGCCGGCGTCTGAGTGACGTGCGGCCGCTCTGCGCATCGTTCAGGAAGACCTTCAGCGGCGTGTTCAGCGGCTATGGACATTTCTACAGTATAACACTCACACACAGCAGGGCGGCAGCGTGAGCTGACCGCCCTGACACTCATACCTTGTGCCGCCTTCTCTTGGCTGTGACGAGCTTCTCTGTGCAAGCTCCGTTTCAGCCTCCAGCATCTCATCTAGGCTGTTTCTTCCAGCTCTTTGTCTCATCCTGGCTGTGACGGAGCTTCTTTCTGTAAGCTCCGTTCAGTTTGCAGGAGACAGTGGCTGCCTGTGGCTGTGAGGGTGCTCTTTGTGAGGACCGACACGCCATGCGCTTGCTTAAAGCGCCTGTGGCTGTGAGGGTGCTCTTTGTGAGGACCGACACGCCATCCGCTGCCTTGCAGCGGCACCATCCCGGACCCATGTTTTTCCATAAACTGGGACGGGAAGTGTAAAAATTAAAAATAAAAATAAAAATCTTCTGAAATGTGGCCTTGCCACAAGCCGATGTTCATCTGTGAGCACCGAAAAAACACTGGCAAAGTACACTGAGGTACTTGGGGATATGGAGGGGGGGGAGAGTCCTAAATTTGAATATTCAGTGCCTTTGTTCGGCTACGCCCGTCCATATCCCAAGAGTACTCCAGTGACCCCTAGTGGATGATAAAGAAATATAAGTTTTCACCAAGGCAAGATATTCTAGTATATTGGTTATTGAACCAAGTTTAAAGATTGTAACAATTTATTTTAATAGAAACTCATTAAAAGTTACATTTTATCGTCCAATAACTCTGCTAGCAAAGAGTGACCCAACATAGAGTCTTTCTTTTTTCTTTTGTTTTCCATGTAACCTTTACTGACTCTGGGAGCACCACCGACCTCATATTAACACATAGTGTGAAATGAACCCTCTATATAGTCGGTACCGGATAAAAATCCTCACTGAGGTTTTGTTTAACATCCAACCTGTGCGGAACATTTCTTTTGTGTACTAATTAAGTATCTTTCTGGATATAAAAGAGTTTTCTTAATCTGTTTAGGTATGTATCCAGGAAGTGTGACATGTTTCTCCAGTCACATATTTTCTCTTTTAGCATCATATTACATAATTTGTTCTGTGTTTTGATTAGGTGCTTTTAAGGACAGTTTTATATACACATTTTTCCATCATGGTAGCAGATGGGCCTTATCAAATTTACCGACTCTCAACAAAAGGTCTCTCTTTTGAGATTATAAAATTTCTCCAGGTATGTACCTGTGGAGTTACACTGAACTTTGAGAAAAAAACAATAATAATATGTTTCTGATTTTTTTTTATTAGGTTGTGATAGACCAGTTGTATTTATAATTCCAACTTGTGTATCTGGTCCTGCTTTTATTATTGGTAGGTACCAGCTGAAGTAATTTCACTTTTCTGCTAAATCAAATTCACTTTGCTTTACTACACTCAGTCTGTCTTCTACATATAGTAAGTAAAAGATCTGTTTGTCACCGTAAAAAAAGTTACCCCTGATGAAGTCGATTAGACGAAACGTGTAGGGTCTGTCAGTCATGAGTTGGCAATCCAGTCTGTGAGGATTCTCCCTTTTTGAGCTCACACCATGTTTAGGTGAGGGAGGATCCATTTTACCATCACCATATTCCACAGGAAATAACATCGGGGATGTCCTAAAGCAGTTCCTCCGGGAGGGGACGCACTGTAGCCGGCACAAAAACCCGGCGTCCAAGGGAAGCATCCTGGCAGGCGAAAGTATCAAAGGCATAGAACCTGATGAACGTGTTCACGGAGGAACATGTAGCCGCCTTGCACAATTGTTCTGCGGACGCGCCAAGGTGGGCAGGCCAAGAAGATCCAACAGACCAAGTAGAATGGGCTTTAATAGCAGTAGGAGCTGGGAGCCCAGCCTGCGCAATCACCATTCTAATCCATCTGGCCAAGGTCTGCTTGTTTGCAGGCCAGCCACGTTTGTGAAAACCAAAAAGTACAAAAATGGAATCTGATTTCCTGATAGAGGCAGTCATTTCCACATAAATACGGAGAGCCCGTTCCACGTCTTTAGAGGACAAACCAGAAGAGATGAAGGCTGGAACCACAATCTCCTGGTTAAGGTGAAAAGATGAAAAGGTGAAAAGATGATACCACCTTAGGTAAATAACCAGGGCGAGTTCGAAGAACTGCCCAGTCACAGTGAAAAATCAGAAAGGGTGGAGGATAGGACAAAAGTACGACAAAGTCAGACACCATTCTAGCAGAGGCAATAGCCAACACAAACACGACCTTAAGCGTAAGGCATTTAAGGTCCACAGACTTAAGAGGTTCAAATAGAGACTCTTGCAGGGCATTTAAGACGACAGACAGTTCCCATGGAGCCACAGGAGGGACATAGGGAGGCTGAGTGAAAGTATGAACGTCAGGAATAGACGCAATTTTTCTCTGAAACCACACCGACAAGGCAGATATATGAACCTTGAAGAAGGCCAGACGTATGCCCAAGTCTAGGCCTTGTTGTAGAAAAGCCAAAAGTCTGGACGTTTTGAATGTACATACATCATAGTTCTTAGCGGCACACCATGTGAAGTAAGTATTCCAAACCCTGTAAATAATCCGAACTGAAGCTGGGTTACGGGCTGTCAACATAGTTTGAATGACCGCCTTGGAGAATCCTTTGGCCCTCAGGAGTGATGCTTCAAGAGCCACGCAGTCAAAGCCAGGTCCAGGTAGACACAAAGGCCCTGAAAGAGGAGGTCTGGGCCTTGAGGAAGTAGAAGAGGATGCTCTATTGACAGACCCTGCAGGTCTGAGAACCAATGCAGTCTGGGCCACGCTGGAGCGACTAGAAGTAGTATTCCTCCTTCTTGCTTGAACTTCCGTATTACCCTGGGAAGGAGTGACACTGGAGGGAACACGTAGGACAGCCGCAAGTTCCATGGAATTGCCAGTGCGTCCACGAACGCTGCTTGAGGATCCCTTGTCCTTGCTCCGAAGACCGGAACCTTGTGATTATGTCGAGATGCCATCAGGTCTACATCTGGTAGGCCCCACTTGTCCACTAGCAGCTGAAAGACTTCCGGCTGAAGACTCCACTCTCCGGCATGCACGTCCTGACGACTGAAGAAGTCCACTTCCCAGAATGAACACTGCCGATATGGCTAGCAGATGGTGTTCCGCCCATTGGAAGATTTACGACACTTCCATCATTGCCCTGCGGCTTTGAGTGCTGCCTTGATGATTTATGTATACCATCGTGGTGGCGTTGTCAGATTACACTTGAACAGGCCTGTTCTGTACTAGAGGCAGGGCCAGTGTCAACGCATTGAACACTGCCCGCAATTCCAGAATGTTTAATCGGGAGGAAATTCCTCCCTGATCCACCGACGCTGGCGAGTGTGTTGCTCCAACATCGTGTCCCAACCTTGCAGACTGGCGACCGTTGTCAGGAGGACCCAGTTGGAGATCCAGAAGGGACGGCTCCTGCTCAACTGTTGGTCCTGTAGCCACCAGCTCAGTGACAGACGAACCTCCGGAGTCAAGGAGATCATTTGAGACCTGATCCGGTGAGGCAGGCCGCCCCACTGGGAAAGGATTAACCTCTGCAGAGGGCGGGAATGAAATTGAGCGTACTCTACCATGTAAAATGCCGACACCATGAGGCCTAGTACTTGCATCGCCGAGTGTACGGACACTCTCTGGCGAGAAAGGAAGTAGCTGATCCTGTTCTGAAGTTTCAGGACCTTCTCTGGAGACAAGAACAATCGTTGGTTGTGTGTGTCCAACAATGCCCCCAGGTGCACCATGCTCTGAGCAGGGACTAGTGAGGACTTCTTCCAGTTGATGATCCACCCGTGGGCTTGTAGGAATTGGACCGTCAGTTCCAGATGACCGAGGAGAACCTCTAGGGAGTTCGCCAGGATCAGCAAGTCGTCTAGATACGGCATGATCCTGACGGCGGAAAAGAGCTGTCATGACTGCCATGACCATGGTGAATATCCGAGGAGCTGTGGTCAGTCCGAAAGGCAAGGCCTGGAATTGATAATGTAGGTTTCCAATAGCAAATCGCAGATATTGCTGATGCTACATGGCAATAGGAATGTGCAAGTAATTATACTGTATGTCATGGGATACCATATAGTCCTTGGGTTCCATGGCCAGTACAATGGAACGCAGAGTTTCCATATGGAATTTGGATACCCTCACAAATTTGTTTAAAGATTTGAGGTTGAGTATAGGCTGGGAGGACCCATTTGGTTTCGGGATTAGAAACAGGTTCGAATAGCAGTTCCTGCCTCTTTGAGACAGAGGTACCGGCACAATCACTCCAGTATCTAGTAGAGATTGTACAACCAAGTGTAAAGTCTGTGCTTTCAGCGGATCTGAAGTGATAACCATCGAGCAGAACTGGTGAGGGGGACGTCTCTTGAAGGAGATCACGTACCCGTGAGAGACCACTTCCCGCACCGAGGCGTCTGAAGTGGTCTTTAACCAGGCCTGGGCGAACTGCAGAAGTCGGCCTCCCACCCTGGGGTCCCCCAGGGGGAAGCCCGCCCCGTCATGCCGCAGGCTTGTCCTGTTTGGAAGCAGGCTGACGGGCGGCCCAAGATTGCTTAGACTTGGGCTTGGTGGTTTTGGAAGTATGAGCTTGTCTCGGGTACGCCTGACCCTTTGCTTTACCTGAAGGTCGAAAGGAATGAAAAGTGGTACTCTTAGCCTTCGGAGCAGAAGGATTAGTACTTGAGCGAAATGCAGTTTTAGCTTTCGCCAAGTCAGTCACGATCTTGTTCAGATCCTATCCAAATAGTATGTCCCCACTTAAAAGGGAGAACCTCAATGGTCTTTTTGGAGTCCAGGTCCACTTTCCAGGACCTTAACCACAAAATACAGTGAGCCAGGATAGACGTAGTAGACACCTTGGCCGCCATTACGCCTGCATCAGAGGCCGCCTCCTGAATATAGTGAGAGGCTGTGGTAATATACGACAGATATTTTCTAGCAGTGTCAGAAAAATGTAGAGGTAGCTCTTCCTCTATTTCCTGAACCCATGCTTCAATAGCTTTTGCAGCGCAAGAGGCTACCATAGTGGGTCTATGCACAGCACCGGTAAGTGTGTAAATAGACTTCTGGCATCCCTCCACATGCTTATCTGTGAATTCCTTCAGTGAGGTGACAGTGGTGATAGGCAGAGTAGAAGATACCACCAGACGGGCGACATGAGAGTACACCGGCAGTGGAGTTTTCCACTTGATACTCAACTCTGCAGGAATAGGGTAACGATCTAGCATTTGTTTGGACAGGGAAAATTTCTTCCCTGGAGATGACCAGGATTCCTGACATATGTCAATTAAAAGATCAGAATGTGGTAAAACTACTTTAGCAACCTTCTGATGTTTTAATCAGGTTTCTTAGACGTAGCGGGGGGCTCAATATCTTCATCAATCTGGAGAATCAGCTTGATAGCCTCCACTAGGTCAGAAACATCAACTTGAGTTTTAGATTTCTCATCAGAAGCAACTGTATCCGTTTCTGACGGATCAATATAATCTCCATCCTCATTGGAAGAATCATCCAAAATATTAGTGGATTGTGAGGAAGAAATGGCCCATTTAGATGACCCCTTGGCCCCAGCAGGGCGAGGGGTAGGTTTTTGTCTAACTTAAGACTGATTTAATTGTTCTAACCTGGTAGACAGAGCATCCGCCCAAGGCGGGTTGACTACAGGGACAATATGTGGCTGCAATGGCACATGAGGTCCCACAGGGGGCGTAAGCCGCGTTACAAGTGTTGACAACATATTTGAAAAAGCAGCCCATGGTGGGTCTAGGATTTGCCACAGGTGCTGCAAACTGACTGGAATGTGCAGGGCACGCAATACCTGAACCCTCAGCTGAAACCTTTTCCTCAGACAAATCCGTAGCACCAGCACTGCATGATGCAGGAGCGTCTGCGGATTTCCCACCCTGTGTAGCAGACATTATTGGGAATGAAGCCTTAGGGCGCAGCAGTACAATACAGCCACACAAACACAATACCTGCAAAAGAAAACCTGTGTTATGTGGTAGCAAATGCAAATCACAAAACAGAGGATTTAAGCGGTGTGAGTTGACTGAAACACACAGTGAAAAATACAAAACAGTATATACTGTGGAACACAATATTTGAAATGAGACCCTGACGCAGACCCCCCAGGGTACAGAATATAGTGATAGCAATACGTGTGATAGAATAGAATCCACACAGCAGCTATAGGCACACACAGTCACAGGTACAATGCAGAAATGATTACATATAAACAATAAGACTGCACTGGACTAGTAAATCTACATATAGATATGTATGCATACAGATATAACAATGCAGAGTAAACACTGGATGTATATCACAGAATACTTGTACTAAATATTCATATAGCAGTACACTTGTTCTTAACGAACGAAATGACATGTAGAATACTTAAGTGTCTATAAATACACAGCGCTGACAAGACAGGCAGTTTAACAGAGGAGGCAGTGCCCAGCAGTCCCGGAGATCAGCCCAGCTATGTAATGGCGCCAAAATCACTTCAGGGAGTGAGGGAGAGAGAGAGAGAGAGAGAGAGAGAGAGAGAGAGAGATGCAGCTCCAAGGCGGGAACACCAGCAGTAGATGGCGCCTGGAGCTGGGGGAGGGGCTACAGGTCAGAGCCTTATCCCCTCTGCTGGACTTCACCACCGGGTACAATGGAGCCTATATTAAATGGATTTTAGTAAATCCGACCTGTGCTCCCTGCCCTGGTGGATATAGTGGGGTCCCTGCTCGGCCACAGTGTCCACGCCAGCGGCGCGGTCCGTCTCCTGGGACTGCGACCGGATCGCAATTTACCAGCTGGTCCCACCAGGGGGATCATCTTACCTACTCCCTGTCATGCAGCCACGCGATCCAAGAGAGCAGCAGCGGTGGTGTGCCTAGAAACAGGTGCGTCACCGCTGCAAGTACACGGGAACCAGGCCGTGGGAGTATGCAGCGCCGCTGATGGAGCCGCAGCACTGCATGTCAGCCCCCCCGTTAGTGACCTGCACTGCAGGCACCAACTTACAAAACTGAGCTCCAGTGCCTGGAGGCGGGCTATAGAGGAGGTGGTGCAGTGCATCCTGGGAACAGTTAAAGCATTAGCCTGTTGGTGCCTCGGATCAAGATCCAACTATACAACCCGATGTTATTCCCTGTGGAATACCAGTGTACCCCACTGCAGAAATAGGATTTTAATACTTACCGGTAAATCCTTTTCTCGTAGTCCATAAGGGATATTGGGAAAAACTAGTACGATGGGGTACAGACGGGGTCCAAAGGAGACAGTGCACTTTACATTTTTTCAACTGGGTGTGCTGGCTCCTCCCCTCTATGCCCCCTCCCACAGGCAGTTATAGGTAAAAACGTGCCCGAAGGAGAAAGGACATACATGAGAGAAGGAACATGATAACAAAGGGTGGTGAGATTTACACACCAGCACCCCAGAAACATAAAACAACTAGCAACAGCTGAACAGGTAACTATAGAACAAGAACATGCAGAAAAGTCAACGCACTGAGGCGGGCGCCCAATATCCCTTATGGACTGCGAGAAAAGGATTTACCGGTAGGTATTAAAATCCTATTTTCTCTAGCATCCATAAGGGATATTGTGGAGTACGATGGAAACATCCCAAAGCTTTCAGAATGGTAGGAAACGTGCGGAGACTGCTGCAGCACCGCCTGCCCAAACAGAGTATCCTCTTTGGCCAGGGTATCAAACTTGTAGAACTTCACAAAGGTGTTCTTCTCCGACCAGGTAGCAGCTCGGCATAGTTGCAAGGCCGAGACTCCATGGGCAGCCGCCCAGGAAGAGCCCACCGATCGTGTAGAGTGGGCTCTCAGAGACCTAGGAACAGGTAAGGCTGCCGACACATAGGCCTGTTGGATAGTAAGCCTAATCCAACGAGCAATGGACTGCTTTGAAGCAGGGCAACCCTTTTTCTGCGCATCATAGAGTACGAACAAGGAGTCCGTTTTTTTTACCCGAGCTGTGCGCTTGACATAGATCTTCAAGGCACACACAGCATTCAATGCCTCCAGAGGAACAGAAGCGTCAGAATTGGACGGAACCACAGTAGGTTGATTCAGATGAAATGCAGAGACAACCTTTGGCAGGAACTGCTGTCTAGTCCGGAGCTCCGCTCTGTCCTCGTAAAAGACCAAGTACGTACTTTTACACAATAAGGCCCCCAATTCCGAGACACGGGCCTCAGAAGCCAGGGCCAGTAACATCACAGTCTTCCACGTGAGGTACTTATCTTCTACCATCATCAGAGGTTCAAACCAGGAGGACTGTAGAAATGCCAACACTACATCCAAATCCCAGGGTGCCGTAGGCGGCAGAAAAGGTGGTTGTATGTGCGGTACTCCTTGCAAGAAGGTCTGAACGTCTGGCAACACTGCCAATTTCTTCTGGAAGGAAATGGAGAGGGCTGAAATCAGGACCTTAATAGAACCCAGACATAAGCCCTTATCTACACCAGCCTGCAGGAAACATAGGAACCGTTCCAAATGAAACTCAGCAGGCGGATCCTTGTGTTACTCACACCAAGAGACATATCTCCTCCAGATATGATTATAGTGGTTTGACGTCACAGGCTTCCTGGCCTGAACCATGGTAGCAATAACCTTCTTGAAAAGGCCCTTGTGAGCTAGGATGTTCCGCGCAACCTCCATGCCGTCAAACGAAGTCGCCGTAAATCCAGTTAGATGAACGGTCCTTGTTGAAGATCTCTTCGTAGTGGTAGAGGCCAAGGGTCTTCGACGGACATGTCCAGAAGATCCGCGTACCACGCCCTCCGAGGCCAATTCGGGGCAATAAGAATTGCCTGGACCCCGATTCCTGATTCGCTTTAGCATCCTTGGGAGCAATGGAATCGGAGGAAACGGGTAGACCAGCCGGTACGGCCATGGCGACGCCAGAACGTCCACTGTCCTCGCCTGATGGTCCCGGGTCCTCGAGCAATACCAGGGAAGCTTCTTGTTGAGACAAGAAGCCATCAAGTCGATTTGTGGGCAACCCCACCGATCGATGATCTGCTGGAACACCAGATGGAGGAGCCCCCACTCCCCCGGGTGGAGATCGTGACGACTGAGGAAGTCCGCCTCCCAGTTGTCCACACCCGGAATGAAGATTGCTGACATAGCTCTTTAATTTCTTTCCGACAACAGGAGTATCCTTGACACCTCTCGCATGCAGGCTCTGCTTTTAGTCCCTCCTTGTCAATTGATATACGCCACCGTCGTGGTGTTGTCCAACAGTACCTGGATCGATTGATCCCTGAGCAGAGGAGAGGCCTGAAGCAGAGCATTGTAGATTGCCCGAAGTTCCAGAATGTTGATCGGAAGGAAGGCCTTGTGGGTTGACCACCTGCCCTGGAACTGCGCCCCTTGGGTGACCGCTCCTCATCCTCGCAGACTGGCATCAGTCGTGAGGAGGGTAAAATCCTGAATCCCGAAACTACGGCCTTCCAGGAGATTGGAGGACTGTAGCCACCACAGGAGGGAAATCCTGGCCTGAGGTGACAGCCGAAATATCGGTGCATCTGCAGATCTGGAACACTTGCTCAGTAGATCCAACTGAAACGTTCTGGCATGGAATCTCCCATACTGGATCACCTCGTAGGAGGCAACCATCTTTCCCAACAATCTTATGCAAAGACGGATGCACACTCAAGAAGGTCGGAGCACCATGCGGACCATTTCCTGTAGTGTTTTCACTTTTTCCTCTGGTAGAAATACCTTCTGGACCACAGTATCCAGCAACATCCCCAGGAACAGGAGCCTCTGAGTTGGATGGTGTGGTTGATATGGAGCAACAAAAGCTTGCCTTTATCAGAAGATCATCCAGAGAAGGGACCACATTGACCCCCTGGACCCGGAGTTGGTACATCATCTCCACTGTCACCTTTGTGAATATCCTCGGGGCTGTAGACAGACCGAAGGGTAGGGCCTGGAATTGGAAGTGATCGTCCAGCAGGGCAAATTGCAGGTACGCCTATGGAGCGGCCAAATCGGAATATGGAGATAGGCGTCCTTGATATCCAAGGAGACCAGAAATTCCGGTTCCTCCAGGCCTGCAATCACTGCTCGCAGGGATTCCATTTTGAACTTGAACACTCTCAAATATGGATTCAAGGATTTCAGATTCAAAATGGGCCTTACCGAACCGTCCGGTTTCGGTACCACGAACAGGTTTGAGTAAAACCCCTTGCCGTGTTGCAGTATTGGTACTGGAACAATGACGTGGGACTGGACCAACTTTCAGATAGCCTGTTGTAACGTAACTTGCATATCCTCCAAAGCTGGTAAGCTTGATTTGAAAAACTTTGGGGGAAAATACTGTCGAACTCCAGATTGTAGCCCTGAGAAACAAGCTCTCTGACCCAGGCATCCTGGCAGGAATTCTCCCAGACGCTGCTGAAGTGACACAGTCGAGCTCCCACCTCGATATCCCCTCTGGGTGGGTGGGCACCGTCATGCTGAGGCCTTGGTGGAAGCAGAACCAGTGGACTGTTCCTGAAAACTGGTGCTTCCTGGTATTCTGGACTTACCTCTGGCCGCATTGGAGGCACCTCTGGCCTTCGATCGAAAGCTGTGAGACTGAAAGAACTGGACTGGCGGGGCCCCAGAGGGGAGAAAACGAGTTTTAAGGTAAGAACTTACCTTTGTTAAAACTCTTTCTGCGAGGTACACTGGGCTCCACAAAGAAAGACATAGGGGTGTAGAGTAGGATCTTGATCCAAGGCACCAACAGGCTCAAAAGCTTTGACTGTTCCCAGAATGCATAGCGCCGCCTCCTCTATAACCCCGCCTCCCTGCACAGGAGCTCAGTTTTTAGTTAACCAGCCCAATGCAGTAGCGGAAGAGAGACGACAACGGTTAGTAGCCACATACACCACATTCTCACGACAGGAGAAGTGTCAGCGGCTAATGCCATACCAACCCAAAGAAGCTAAGTGCGTCAGGGTGGGCGCCATGTGGAGCCCAGTGTACCTCGCAGAAAGAGTTTTAACAAAGGTAAGTTCTTACCATAAAACTAGTTTTCTGCTGCGGGGTACACTGGGCTCCACAAGGAAAGACATAGGGGATGTCCTAAAGCAGTTCCTTATGGGAGGGGACGCACTGTAGCGGGAACAAGAACCCGGCGTCCAAAGGAAGCATCCTGGGAAGTGGCAGTATCGATGGCATAGAACCTTATGAACGTGTTTACAGAGGACCACGTAGCCGCCTTGCACAACTGTTCAAGGGTCGCACCACGGCGGGCCGCCCAAGAAGGTCCAACAGACCGAGAAGAATGGGCCGTAATGTGAGCAGGAGCTGATAGACCAGCCCTCACATAAGCATGTGCAATCACCATTCTAATCCATCTGGCCAAAGTTTGCTTGTGAGCAGGCCAGCCCCGTTTGTGAAATTCAAACAGCACAAAGAGAGAATCAGATTTCCTAATAGAAGCAGTTCTCTTCACATAGATACGGAGAGCCCGTACCATATCCAAAGACCGCTCTTTGGGAGACAGATCAGGAAAAACAAGCGCCGGAACCACAATCTCCTGGTTAAGGTGGAACGAAGAAACCACCTTAGGTAAATATCCGGGACGAGTCCTAAGAACCGCCCGTCACGGTGAAATATCAGATATGGGGAACTACAAGACAAGGCACCCAAATCCGACACTCTTCTAGCTGAAGCAATAGCCAGCAGAAACACCACCTTAAGGGAAAGCCACTTAAGATCAGCTGAACCAAAAGGTTCAAACGGAGACTCCTCCAAAACCACCGACAAGTCCCAAGGAGCCACAGGCGGGACATAGGGAGGTTGGAAACGCAACACGCCCTGAGTAAAGGTATGCACATCAGGTAAGGCCGCAATCTCTCTCTGAAACCACACCGACGAGGCAGATATTTGAACCTTGAGGGAGGCCAGACGCAGGCCTAAGTCCAGGCCCTGCTGAAGAAAGGCCAACAGCTTGGCTATACTAAACTTGGAAGCGTCATAATGGTTAGATGCGCACCAAAGAATGCCAGACCCTATAGTAAATCCGAGCCGAAGCCGGTTTCCGGGCCCACAACATAGTTTGAATGACCACCTCAGAAAACTCTTTAGCCCTCAAGACGGAAGCTTCAAGAGCCACGCCGTCAAAGACAGCCGGGCTAGGTCCCGGTAGACACAGGGGCCCTGAACGAGGAGGTCTGGGCGTTGTGGAAGTAGAATTGGACGCTCTGACGATAGGCCTTGCAGGTCTGAGAACCAGTGACGTCTGGGCCACGCTGGAGCTATGAGAAGCAGAATTCCTCTTTCTTGCTTGAACTTCCGAATTACCCTGGGCAGGAGTGACACCGAAGGGAACACGTACGGCAGCCGAAACCTCCACGGCACCGCCAGCGCATCCACGAATGCTGCTTGAGGATCCCTTGTCCTTGCTCCGAAGACCGGAACCTTGTGATTGTGTCGAGACGCCATCAGATCTACGTCCGGAAAGCCCCACTTTTCCACTAGGAGTTGAAACACTTCTGGATGGAGGCACCACTCTCCGGCGTGTACGTCCTGACGACTGAGAAAGTCCGCTTCCCAATTCAGGACTCCCGGAATGAATATTGCCGATATGGCCGGTAGATGGCGTTCCGCCCAATGTAGAATCCGTGAGACTTCCTTCATTGCCAAACGGCTTCGAGTGCCGCCTTGATGATTTATGTAAGCCACTGTGGTGGCGTTGTCCGACTGTACTTGAACAGGACGGTTCTGAATTAAATGCTGGGCCAGGTTCAACGCATTGAAGACCGCCCGCAATTCCAGAATGTTGATCGAGAGGAGAAATTCCTCCTTGGTCCACCGACCCTGAAGGGAGTGTTGCTCCAGCACCACGCCCCAGCCTCTTAGACTGGCATCTGTCGTCAACAGGACCCAGTCGGATATTCAGAAGGGACGGCCCCTGCACAATCGTTGGTCCTGGAGCCACCAGTGCAGCGACAGACGGACCTCCGGAGTCAATGAGATCATGTGAGACCTGATCCGGTGAGGCAGGCCGTCACACTTGGCTAGAATCAGCCTCTGGAGGGGGCAAGAATGGAATGGAGCATACTCCACCATGTCGAATGCTGACACCATGAGGCCCAGCACCTGCATCGCAGAATGTATCGACACTTGCTGACGAGAAAGGAAGCAACGAATCCTGTCCTGAAGCTTCAGGACTTTCTCCTGAGACAAGAACAACCGCTGGTTGCGAGTGTCCAATAACGCTCCCAGGTGCACCATGCTCTGAGCAGGGACCAGGGAGGATTTCTTCCAGTTGATGAGACACCCGTGGGCTTGTAGAAACCGGACAGTCATATCCAGATGACGTAGGAGAAGTTCTGGGAAATTTGCCAGGATTAAAAAGTCGTCCAGATACGGCAGTATCCTGACCCCTTGACGGCGGAGTACCACCGTCATAACTTTGGTGAAGACTCGCGGAGCCGTAGTTAAACCAAAAGGTAATGCCCGAAACTGGTAATGGAGGTTGCCAATCGCAAACATCAGGTATTGCTGATATGACACTGCTATAGGAATATGCAGGTAAGCATCCTGTATGTCCAGAGAGACCATGTAGTCCCCAGGTTCCAAGGCCAGAACTACAGAGAGAAGGGTTTCCATACGGAACTTGGAAACTTTCACAAACCTGTTCAATGCCTTGAGGTTGAGAATGGGTCGGGAGGACCCATTTGGTTTTGGGACCAGAAACAGCGGAGAATAGTACCCCCAAGCCCCTCTGAGCAAGAGGCACCTGTACGACGACTCCTGTATCCAGGAGGGTCTGTACCACCGAATGTAGAGTGTTTGCCTTTGTCTGGTAAAATCGATGAGGGGGGCGGTTTTTGAAGGCTATGGCGTAACCTCGAGTGACGACTTCCCGTACCCAGGCCTCTGAAGTGGTCTTCAACCATTCCTGGGTATACCCTAGAAGCCGGCCACCCACCCTGGGATCCCCCACGGGCAGGCCCACCCCGTCATGCGGCAGGCTCATCGGTCTTGCTCTTTTGGGCTTCGGCTTACCAGGTTTGGAAGTGTGGGTCTGCTTGTTGTACGCCTAACCTTTTGCTTTACCTGAAGGACGAAAGGGGCGAAAGGAAGTACCTTTAGCCTTCGACACAGAAGGAGCGGTACTTGGCAGACAGGCAGTTTTGGCAGTAGCCAAGTCAGTCACAATCTTATTTAAGTCCTCCCCAAACAGAATATCTCCCTTGAAAGGGAGTACCTCCAGGGTTTTTCTAGAGTCCAGATTCACAGACCAGGATCTCAGCCACAATATCCGGCGAGCCAGGACTGATGTAGTAGAGGCCTTGGTGCTAGAATACCGGCATCAGAAGCCGCCTCTTTAATATAGTGAGAAGATGTGACAATATATGACAAGCATTGTCTAGCATGGTCAGAAGAGATTTCAGCTTCTAACTCTAGGGCCCATGCTTCAGTAGCCTCTGCAGCCCATGTTGCTGCAATAGTGGGCCTTTGTGCAGCACCCGTGAGGGTGTAAATCGCTTTCAGACAACCCTCCACACGTTTATCCGTAGGCTCTTTTAGAGACGTGACGGTAGTGACAGGTAGAGCTGAGGAAACCACCATCCTAGCCACATGTGAGTCTACTGGAGGAGGCGTTTCCCAATTTTTAGACAGCTCTGGCGCGACGGGATAGCGAGCCAGCATCTTCTTTTGAGGCACAAACTTCTTTCCCGGGTTTCCCCAGGGTTCCTGACATATGTCCACTAGGTGGTCAGAGTGAGGTAAAACTTGTTTAACCACCTTCTGACGCTTGAACCGATCTGGTTTCTTAGGAGGGGCGGATGGATCGGGATTATCCGTAATCTGTAAAATTAATTTAACAGCCTCCAAAAGATCAGGAACATCCACATGTGAACTACCCTCCCCATCAGCAGTATCTGTGTCAGAATCTGTGGGGTCAGTGTAAGCGCCATCTTCATCAGACGAGGTGTCAGTGACAGCAGTGGATTGTGAGGAGATAAGAGCTCGCTTAGAGGACCCCTTGGTCTTAGGTCAAGGACTGGTTCAACTTCAATTGAGGAGACAAATTATCCACCCACGGCGGGTTAGCTGCGGGGACCACATACGGTTGCACCGGCATAGGAGGTCCCATAGGGGGTGTTAGTTTAGTAACTAGCATATGTAGAAGCGTGGAGAACGTAGCCCACGGCGGGTCATTATGCACCCCCGTTGCCAGTGTCCCACTGGGGGGCAAGGAGCCCCCAGAACCAGAGTCCACAGCTGCTATAGTCTCCTCATAGGGATCTGCGGCTTCAGCAACACCGGCAGTGTGTTCAGCCCCAGAACCGTTACCCTCAGAAGCAGACATGATATATCTTGCAGTATCAGGTAACACAGTACAATAGTCAGCAGCACAATACCTCTTACCCAAACCCCTGCGCAGTGTAGTCAGCACAAGCAGAGATACAGGAGAGATATAGTGACTAAAATCACAGAGAAAAATACGTATTAAAGTATATCTTGTGAAAATCCTATATAATTATAAAACCTGACACACCAAGCCCCCTCAGGTTATAGAATATAGGGTAAGCAAGTCGAGCGAGAGACACAAAATGGAAACCACTCAGCAAGCTAATGCACACACATATAGTCACAGTTAAACAATGCAGAGGTTATTACTAACAATAATACTGCACTGGACCAGCTTATATATAGCTATGTAGTCAATAGATATAACACTGTACAGTAAGAACTGGATGTATTTCACAGGGTACTTGTACCAGAGAACCCTGACTAAATGCACTCTTTCTTAACTAACATTGTCTAATTGACATGTAGAATACTTAAGTGTCATGTAAAGTCACAGCGCTGACAACCAGGCGGCTTTACACAGGAGAATTTGCCCAAGCAGTCCCAGGAACAGTGTAGCTGAGAGAAATGGCATCCAGACACTGACAGGCAGCGAGGGAGAGACAGATATGCAGCTCCAGGGCAGGAACATTTGCTGGAAATGGCGCCCTGGGGCTGGGGGGAGGGGCTCCAGGTCTAAGCCTTATCCCCTCTGCTGGCAAAACCACCAGGTACTGCGGGCTACACATAAAAAGGTTTTAAGGGAAAACCTGACCTGCACCCATGCCCTGGTGATCTAGTGGGATCGCCTGTACTGCCACAGTGTCCACTGCCAGCGCGCGCGGCCCGCCTCCTACCGACCACCCCCGTCGTGTGTGCCTGAAAACCGGAGCCTCCTGCTGTAGTTACCCGGCAACCAGGGCTCGGGAGTGTACAGCACCACTGGGGAGAGATGGAGCTGCAGCAGTGAATGTCACTAGACATGTACACACTGCTACAGCCCTTGAAGTCTTCACTTTTCTTCTTCAAAAAAGCTCTTCTTAGGGCTGCCCAGTGCAGCCCCTCTGTTATGTGCCTGCTATCTGCGGCACCAACTACAAAACTGAGCTCCTGTGCAGGGAGGCGGGATTGTAGAGGAGGCGACGCTATGCATTCTGGGAAGTCAAAGCTTTTGAGCCTGTTGGTGCCTCGGCTCAAGATCCTACTCTACACCCCTATGTCTTTCCTTGTGGAGCCCAGTGTACCCCGCAGCAGAAACTTGGATTTCACAGCCGTAACTTTGGATATCCAGGTATCCAATTCAACCCCAAAAAGCCATTCCCAAGAAAAGGGGAGAGATTCCACACTACGCTTGGATCCTGCGTCCGCAATCCACTGACGCAACCACAAGGCTCTGTGTGCAGACACTGCCATGGCGGACGTCCAAGCATTAATGTTGCCCATCTCCTTGAGGGAATCACAGAGGACATGCGTAGTGTCCTGAATGTGCTTCAGTAGGGTCACCATAGTAACTAAGGGCATATCCCCCGAGAGGCCCCCTGAATTTGAATGGCCCAAGAATGAATAGCATGGGTCATCCAGCAACTCGCAATGACCGGTCTTTGTGAGAGGCCGGCTTCAGTGTATATAAACTTTAGGGTAGTCTCTATCTTCCGATCCCCAGGATCCTTCATGGTAAAGGAGCTCGATGCAGGTAGCACCGCCATCTTAGACAGGCGAGGGACAGAGACATTCACGCCAGGGGGTTCCAAAATGTTCTACCTTCAGGAGCAAATGGGAAAGTGCGCAAAAACTTTTTGGACACCTGGAATTTTTTGTATGGATTTTTCCAGACCTGTTTGAATAAGACATCTAACTCTGGAGAATCAGGGAAAGCGACATTGGGCTTGTTTTGTACAAAGAAAAACGACTGCTGTGATGCAGCGTCCTCTAGATGGAGCCAAAATGAGGGTTTCAATACCCCGAGTAGAATCGGGATCCCACTAATGGTATCCAGGTCATCCCCATCATCTTGTATATCTTCATCTGTATCAGAGAGCAGCGCAGGTAAACCACGCTTCTGGAGAACTGCATGGGAGAGGGGGTGGAGGGGGGGTTGTGCATCAGCCCTAGCAGCTAAATCTGCAACAGCTTGTTGCAGTAGCAGAGTTTTCTGCACATCAGCAGTGAGCTGGGATGACACATCTGACATCATAGTTTTAAGAGACCCTAAACAGTGGGGCTCTGGACCCTCTCCCCCAACCTCTTCACTAATTTGTGAAGATTGACTGCATTGCTCACAGGAAACAGAGTACTTAGATAATGGGGAGAATCTGGTGTGACAAACTGCACAGCCTGTGCTTACCCATGTTCACAGTAAGTACAACAACATACACATACACACAGACAGTTCTAATGCAAGCCTGCCCTACTGTATGTGAGAGGAGACACAGAGAGAGGGATAATACCAGCACACCCCGAGCTGCACAGCCCGAGTGAGACTGTCAGCTCTGTAAATCACAGTAAACACTAACAAATGCAGTCCTAAATAGGCTCAGGATAGTGTACCACAAGCGGCTCTCCCCCTTTTCTACACCCTGTACAAGTTTCCAGAGTGTGTGTGAGGCAGGAAGCGCTGAGTGTGTGCTGTAGATGGCTGCTGTAAGCAGAGGAAGGCGCCAAAAACACGACCCAAGTCCTGCTCTGAGGAAGCTACGCCCCCCCCCCCTCTTCAATGGCGCCGGAGCTGTATATATTATTTATACTGGCAAAGTCTCCTAAACAGCTTAAAACATCACACAAGTGCTAGACAAGTAGTTTTGTGACAGTTTACACACGGGTGATCCTAGTGTACGTTGTGCCCGTGGTCAGCCGCACTTTGAACCGAGAGCCCCCCCTAGCGGGGCCCCCGGTGTGTACTCACCACCGATGTCACCTTCAGGGTAACCAAACGCAAGTATGCCGGGAGGGTTAAGCAGTGGGAAGGAAGGGAGGGGGGGGGGGGGGGAGAGAGGTTAGGGTTCATTTACTTGAGTGCTCCTGATGGGATCATGGCAGTCGGGATGCCAGGGTTGGTATTCTGTCCTTCGGCATCTTAAGTGCCGGCATCCTGTATACAGCCTATAAATATATTGTACTTACCAGTCTTACTGGCACTTGGTGGACGCTTCAGAAGACTGTGCTGCAGCAACTGATGCGTACGGGTGGGACTTGCCCCAGCCATAAGTCGGACTGTAGCTTCATGCAGGAACAACTAGGATTAAACATTTATTTCAGTCAATACCTCTCCAAGGCAAGGTGTTACTAAGCTTTTACTTCATCTTGCTGGGCACTGTAGGCAGACATACCTTGCACTGTGCAGGTTTAAAGGTGAGCGCCAGCCTGCGAAGACTGCTGAGATCCCTATGGAATCCTGTCAGCACAGACTTGGAAGCATGCACTGCTTCTCCAGATGCTGGACTAGAACAGGCTTGTTTCTGCCATAATGAAGTGCGCATAGATAACAGGAGGTCACAGATAAACAGCTGTACTACCTAGGAAAACAGGAGTTGAACATACATAATTAATACTCTCTGTAGTAGTATGGTAAGTAAAGGTGACTGACAGGAAAGCGGTCTTCCTTTACTTGAGTTTTGTCGAGTATGACATTGACTTTACCAGCAATGGATAAAAACAAAAAAAACAAATGCATTGCTCCACATAGGGCGATAGAGAAAGCACTATGATATTAAGCAGCCAAACATTGTAGCAAGTGAAGCTCCAAAATTAGACTAACAAAATCCAAATTAACAGTGTTACTATCTGACATACTTGTAAATCTGGTCTGACGATTATCTGTACTGGCCTGTGGTGTGGTCATTGACATTGTACTAATAGTCCACAGAAAAGGCAGGAGATACATGGTTGCTTGGCCCATGTGCCAAATGTTCGAACTGCATTCTATTGTCACCTGCATATATTAGTATGTTGCCTAAAAAGACACTATCCAAGTTTTCAGGGAAGCCTGTGTAAGAAATTATTATGCAGAAGGGGGGAGGTCAATCTGCCTTTTAACAGAGAATCGTAAAGAAGAATCATAACCATTTAATGCCTTCCCTTGGAAAATATGCATTGATAAACAGTAAAAAAAAGGAGATTTATGGTAAGACTTCCCATTGTTAAATCTATTTCTGCGAGGTACACTGGTTTCCACAGGGAATAACATCAGGGTGTAGAGTTGGATCTTGATCCGAGACACCAGCAGGCTAAAGCTTTGACTGTTCCCAGGATGCACTGCACCGCCTCCTCTATAGCCTCGCCTCCAGCTCAGTTTCGTTAACCAGTCCAATGCAGTAGCAGGTAAAAGAGAAGATAGACGTTAGTCACATAGACCCACATTCTCACGACAGGAGAAGGGACTAGCGGCTAATGCCATACAAACCCAAAGAAGCTAAGTGCGTCAGGGTGGGTGCCCTGTGGAATCCAGTGTACCTCGCAGAAAGAGATTTAACAATGGTAAGTCTAGCATAAATCTCCTTTTCTGCAGCGGGGTACACTGGTATTTCACAGGGAATAACATCGGGGATGTCCTAAAGCAGTTCTTCATGGGAGGGGACGCACTGTAACGGGCATGAGAACCCGGCGTCCAAAGGAAGCATCCTGGGAGGCGGAAGTATCAAAGGCATAGAACCTGATGAACGTGTTCACGAAGGACCACGTAGCTGCCTTGCACAATAGCTCTGCGGACGTGCCACGAAGGGCCGCCCAGGAGGGTCCAACAGACCGAGGAGAATGGGCTTTAATAGCAGCAGAAGTTGGGAGTCCAGCCTGCGCATAAGCGTGTGCAATCACCATTCTAATACATCTGGCCAAGGTTTGCTTATTCGTAGGCCAGCCACGTTTGTGGAAACCAAAAAGTACAAAAGAGGGTATCTGACTTCCTGATAGAGGCGGTCCTCTCCACATATATACTGAGAGCCCGTACCACATCCAAAGACCGATCTTTGGAGGACAATTCAGAAGAGATGAAGGCTGGAACCACAATCTCTTGATTAAGGTGAAAAGATAACACCACCTTAGGTAAATAACAAGGGCGAGTTCTAAGAACTGCTTGGTCACGATGAAACATCAAAAAAGGGTGGACAGGACAAAGCGCCGAAATCTGACACTATTTCAGCAGAGGCAATAGCCAGCAGAAACAGGACCATGGCTGTGAGCCATTTAAGGTCCACAGACTCAAGAGGTTCAAACGGAGACTCTTGCAGGGCATTCAATACAACAGACAGATCCCATTTTGCCACAGGAGGGACATAGGGAGTCTGAATCCGCTGTACGCCCTGAGTGAATATATGAACGTCAGGAATAGATACAATTTTTCGCTGAAACCACACCGACAAGGCAAAAATGTGAACCTTGAGGGAGGCCAGGCGAAGTCCTAAATCCAGGCCTTGTTGCAAAAAAAAGCCAGAAGTCTGGAAGTACTAAGCTGGTTTATGGGCTTTCAACACAGTTTGAATGACCGACTCAGAGAATCCTTTGGCCCTCAGGAGTGATGCTTCAAGAGCCACACCGTCAAAGTCAGTCTGGCCAGGTCCAGGTAGACTCAGGGGCCCTGAAAGAGGAGGTCTGGGCGTTGAGGAAGTAGAAGAGGACGCTGGATCGAGAGACCATGCAGGTCTGAGAACCAATGCCGTCTGGGCCACGCTGGAGCGACTAGAAGCAGTATTCCTCCTTCTTGCTTGAACTTCCGTAGTACCCTGGAGGGAACACGTATGGCAGCCAAAAGTTCCATGGAACTGCCAGTGCGTCCACGAACGCTGCTTGAGGATAGCTTGTCCTTGCCCTAAAGACCGGAACCTTGTGATTGTGTCGAGACGCCATCAGGTCTACATCTGGTAGACCCCACTTGTCCACAAGGAGTTGGAAGACCTACAGATGAAGACTGCACTCCCTGGCATGTACGTCCTGACGACTGAGGAAGTCCGCTTCCCAGTTGAGGACCCCCTGGAATGAACACTGCCGGTATTGCTGGCAGATGGCGTTCCGCCCATCAAAGAATTTTTGACACCTCCATCATTGCCAGGCGGCTACGAGTGCCGCCTCGATGATTTATGTACGCCACCGTGGTGGCGTTGTCTGATTATACTTGAACAAGCCTGTTCTGCACGAAAGGCAGGGCCAGTGTCAAAGCTTTTAACACTGCCCGCAATTCCAGAATGTTTATTGGGAGGAGAGATTCCACCCTGGTCCACCGACCCTGGAGAGAGTGTTGCTCCAACACCGCACCCCAACCCTGCAGACTGGCATCAGTCGTTAGGTGGACCCAGTTGGAGATCCAGAAGGGACGACCCCTGCTCAATTGTTGGTCCTGTAGCCACCAACTCAGTGACAGACGAACCTTCACAGTCAAGGAAGTCATTTGAGCAGGGACCAGTGAGGATTTCTTCCAGTTGATGAGCCACCCGTGGTCTTGCAGGAATTGGACCGTCCGTTCCAGATGACGGAGAACATCTAGGGAGTTCGCCAGGATCAACAAGCCGTCCAGATACGGCAGGGTATTACCCTGACGGCGGAGAAGGGCCGTCATGACTGCCATGACCTTGGTGAAGATACGAGGAGCCGTGGACAGTCCGAAAGGCAAGGCTTGGAACTGATAATGAAGGTTGCCAATAGCAAACCGAAGATATTGCTGATGCGACATGGCAATAGGTATATGTAGGTAAGCATTCTGTATATCCAGGGATACCATATAGTCCTTGGGTTCCATAGCCAGTTCAATAGAGCGCAGAGTTTCCATACGGAATTTGGACACCCTCACAAATTTGTTCAAAGATTTGAGGTTGAGTATAGGTCGGGAGGATCCATTCGGCTTCGGAACTAGAAACAGCATCGAATAGTATCCCCTGCCTCTCTGAGACAGAGGCACCGGCAATATCACTCCTGTATCCAGGAGGGATTGGATAACCAAATATAGAGTTTGTGCTTTTAACGGATCCGAAGGTATAACCGTTGAGCAAAACTGACAAGGGGGACGTCTCTTGAAAGAGATCGCGTACCCGTAAGAGACCACTTCCTGCACCCAGGCTTCCGAAGTGGTTTTTAACCATACCTGGGCGAACTGCAGAAGTTGGCCTCCCACCCTGGGTTCCCCCAGGGAGAGGCACGTACCGTCATGCAGCAGGCTTGTCCAGTTTGGAAGCAGGCTGACGGGCGGCCCAAGAACGTTTAGGTTTGGGCTTAGAGGACTTGGAAGTTGCGAGCCTGTCTCGCGTACGCTCAACCCTTTGTTTTACCTGGAGGTCGAAAGGAATGAAAATTAGTACTCTTAGCCTTCGGAGCCGAAGGAGAAACGCAGTCTTGGCCGACGCCAAGTCGGTCACAATTTTGTTCAGATCATCTCCAAATACTATATCTCCCTTAAAAGGGAGTACCTCCAAGGTCTTCTTAGAGTCCAGGTCCACCAACCAGGACCGAAACCACAGAATCCGGCAAGCCGGGATAGACATAGTAGATGCCTTGGCCGCCATAATGCCTGAATATAGTGGGAGGCTGTGGTAACATATGACAGATATTGTCTGGAAGTGTCAGAAAAATTCAGAGGTAGCTCTTCCTCAATTGCTTGAACCCATGCTTCAATGCCTTTTGCAACCCAAGAGGCTGCCATAGTGGGTCTATGTACAGCACCTATAAGAGTGTTAATAGACTTCAAGCAACCCTCCACACGCTTTTCCGTCGACTCCTTCAAAGAAGTGACGGTGGTGACACCACAAGATGGGCGACATGCGAGTCCACTGGTGGCGGGGTTTCCGCAGAGATAGGATAACGAGCTAGCATCTTTTTAGACAGGGAAAATGTATTTCCTGGGTAAGACCAGGATTCCTGATGTATGTCAATTAAATGGTCAGAATGTGGTAAGACTAATTTAGTAACCTTCTGACGTTTGAACTTATCAGGTTTCTTAGACGTATCGGGAGGGTCAATCTCATCATCAATCTTAAGAATCAGCTTGATCGCCTCCACTAGGTCAGGAACATCAACCTGTGTTATAGAATCTTCATCAGAAGCAGCAGTATCAGCATCTGATGGATCAGTATATTACCCATCCGAATCAGAAGCATCATCCAAACTATTAGTGGATTGTGAGGAGGAAATGGCCCGCTTCGACGACCCTTTGGTCCCAGTAGGGCGAGGGTTAGGTTTGTGTTTAACCAAGGACTGATTTAATTGCTGTAACTGGGTTGACAGAGTATCTGCCCATGGTGGATTAACTACAGGGACAATATGTGGCTGTAACGGCACAGGAGGTCCCACAGGGGGCATACGTCTTGTTACAAGCGTAGTCAGCATATTTGAAAATGCAGCCCAAAGTGGATCTGCCACAGGTGCTGCGGGCTGACTAGGGGGTGCAGAACACCCAGTACCTGGACCCTCAGCAGAAATTATTTTCCTCAGGTAAATCCGTGGCGCCAGGACTGCATGATGCAGGAGCGTCTGCGGATTTCCCGCCCTGTGCAGCAGACATTATTGGGAATGTAGCCTTAAGGCGTATCAGTACAATATAGCCAGACAAACACAATATCAGACAACAACCCCCAAGATATGCAACTGCAAATGCAGAGCACAAACAGAGGATTTAAGTGGTATGAGGTGACAAACAGTGAAAAATACAAAACCGTATATCCTGTGGAACACTATACAGTATATGAGACCTTCACGCACTTAGTTCCCCAGGGTACAGAATACAGTGATAGCAATATGTGTGATACACAGAATAGAATCCACACAGCAGCTATAGGCACACACAGTCACAGGTACAATGCAGAAATTATTACATATAAACAATAAGACTGAACTGGACTAGTTACACTACATAGAGATATGTATGTATACAGATATAACAATGCACAGTAAACACTGGATGTATATCACAGAATACTTGTACTAAATATTCATATAGTAGTGCATTGTTCTTAACTAACGCTGTCTAAACGACATGTAGAATACTTAAGTGTCCTGTAAATGCACTGATGAGGCAGGCGGCTTTACAGAGGAGACAGTGCCCAGCAGTCCCAGGATCAGCGCAGCTCTGTGACCCAAACGCTGACAGGGAGTGAGGGAGAGAGAGTGATGCAGCTCCAGGGCGGGAACACCTGCTGTAGATGGGGGAGGGGCTACAGGTCAGAGCCTTATCCCCTCTGCTGGACTTCACCACCGAGTACTATGGAGCCTATAACAAACTGATTTTTGTAAATCCGACCTGTGCTCCCTGCCATGGTGGATATAGTGGCGTCCCTGCACGGCCACAGTATCCACGCCAGCGGTGCGGTCCGTCTCCTGGGACCGCGATCGGTTCGCGATTTCGGCTACCTCCTCCTTGAAGTGCGGCCACGCGATCCAGGAGAGCAGCAGCAGTGATGTGTGCCTGATGACAGGAGCACCTCTGCTGCAAGTACCCGGCAACCAGGGCGCGGGAGTATGCAGCGCCGCTGCGGGAGGTGATGGAGCCGCAGCACAGAATGTCAGCATGACATGCCTGTTCTGCGGCCTTTGAAGTCTTCTTTCTTCTTAAAAAGCTCTTATTAGGGCTGCCTAGTGCAGCCCCACCTGTTAGCTGCCTGCACTGCAGGCACCAACTTACAAACTGGGCTCCAGTGCCTGGATGCGGGGCTATAGAGGCGGTGCAGTGCATCCTGGGAACAGTCAAAGCTTTACCCTGTTGGTGCCTCGGATGAAGATCCAACTCTACACCCCGATGTTATTCCCTGTGAAATACCAGTGTACCCCGTTGCAGAAATGTTATATATTTGACATATACAATAGTGACTAACAGAAGAACAATGTACTGCAGTACAGATGCAAAGACCATGTCTGTAAACGTTTACATATAGGATGCAGCTGACGCCTCCATACTGCACTGAAGAAACATTGCACAGAGGCCAAGGTGACATGCAATGCAACAACAATGCACCACAGTGACACCAATTCTATCTGAATGAAAGGAATTCCAGATTTCCTGCTTATTGCACAGACATTCTGTAACCTTAAACATTTTATACAGTAGGAATGTTCCAAGTATTTTAAAAATTTGTTTTGCAAATCTGATAACTTCAACAAAAAGACAATTAATACAAAAAAAAAAAAAAAGAATGTTTTACAAACGGCTTCAGCACTGGCTGGTACTCACCTTGTTGAGATCACTGTTGCACGTGCTGCTCATATTCAGACTATTCCACAAGAAGGAACTAGCTTTCTCACACTGATAGAAAGAGTTTTGTGCACTATCAGTCTTCCCTGACAGAGACACTTGCAAGGCTCTGCACATGTGGATCACCGACTTCACTAAAGGGTTCCTGAATAATATGAAGGTCAGGTATATTCCAAGTTAGCAAAACTAACTGAAATCAGACATTTTCTAATTGCAATGACTATATATTTAAATATATTGTTACTCATTTTGCACACTGAAGTCTTTATGAATCAATCAAGCCTAAATACAATGGGGCCAATTCACTTGTTTTGTGGATGCCCAAAAAATGTGGGCGCTCACCAGGGATATTCAATTGTTGCCCCCGTTGGGCGCACATGCCCCATAAGCACGCCCTTTGATAATAGGTTTAGTTTTGGAAATCAGCTACACCAGTCTAAAGTACAGGTTATATTAGTACAAATCTTGGACTTTACACACATTTCAGCTCACACCTCAGGAGGTTGCGAGCTAAAAATGTCTCTCCCTGGCTGCATGAGTTCCTGCACGGAGCAACAATTCAATTGCTAGGTTGGGCGCCATCTAGTGACGGCCAGGGAGACCAACAATTGAATCGGCCCCAATAGGCCTTAATCCTTTAATCACTATTTGATCTGTCAACAAGGTAATTGCATATTGTTTTAAGTGACAATACAGTATTTATATATACACCATACTGTATTAGCTAAACAGTATTTATGCATACTACACCATATTTTCTAAGTTTATTCAAGCAAGGTATAAGAGGGTGGGCATTTCAGTTGAGGCTTACTTAGAAAAAAATGGAAAGACTTACTCAGCATCTAAAAGCTTGGGTATCCTTTCTACATCCAAATAATGAAACTTCACAACACAATCATCCCCTTGCAGCCAGCCAATTGCCATTGAGGATACAGAATACCACCAGCGACAGATGGGATCTGTACCTATAGAAGATAGAATAATAAGTACTTAGAATGTTCATATGTAAGGCAAACTAAGCTTAATTTTATTTTCCTTTTGAAATGGTTTATAGAAAATTATAATAATCATGTGGAATCTGCTATAAAATGTGTTACCAATTCTGCTGCAAACTGAGTTTGTCCTATAATGCCCTTGCATTTGCCTTGGTACTATAGCCCCAATTTCACTTACATTCTATGGGGGACATGGAATGTTGTATAGAGGTGTGTGTATCGGGAAGCCGGCGTTCGGGATCCCGGCGGTCAGCATCTCGATGCCGGGATCCCAGCTGCAGAATGCCAGTGGGTGGGGGCACCACGGGTTCTATTCTCACTCTATGGCTGTCGTGGACACCCACGAGTGGGAATAGTCCCTGCTGGTCAGCATGCCGACCGTCGTGATTCTCAGCGGGCGGGATGTAGGGGGTGGTCTCTTGACCGCTGGCCACATAACCAAATCATGTATAGAGGGTCCATCCAGGAGTTTAGCACTTTCAGAATACTATACTGTATGTTCAAACATCCTCCGTTCTATACAACTACCCAGAATGGAACACCATTTTATTTCTTCCGAGTGACCAAGGAAAAGGAATCTTTTTAAACACAGCTGTTTCAGCTGGTCAGTGATCAGTAGTATCCCACTACTACTATGGCCACACAGGACTGGACATTGCTCCATAGTAATCGTCTTCACTAGACAGAATACTGCCAGAGGCGACATCCTAAAATGTTGGCCATGTTTGTGCCTGACCTGGGCTATTCCAAGACAGCCTAGAACCTCCTCCTTGGCAGACTTTGGTCACAAAGGGAAGCTTGCAAGAAACATAGAGAGGAAACTGCAGGTCCAACTCTCCTCTTGTGTATCCCTGCTGTTGGAAAGTATTTTACTGAGGGAAGGTTTTTCTAAGTGCGTTTCTGCCTCAATAGTCTGCTAGGGTTAATGGAGTGTCACAGTAAAGGTCCAATGGTTCCCTTTCTCGTTCCGATGGTGTACATCACCACCACCTAATGGACTGTCAGATGTGCTAGGCTGATGGATAGCAAAACTACACTCCTGCAGACAATGACAAAGGATCTGTAGTAACCAGCCTGAGCTAGAGCTTTGTGCATGTCTATAACTGAGCAAATACAGTTTGCCATACATACAGCAGTCCTTAGCCTCTATGATAGTTTACTCAAGAGGAGACTGTTTGGGCTCAATGTCTAGCAATGTCAGTCTAAGTCCTCATGAAGATTTCATCATCATTAGTAAAGATCTAGAGTCTAGCTCTACAGACTATGAAACCTCAGACTCCTGTGACAATCCAGTACAAAAAAAAAAAAAAATCAGACTTGGCGACACATCTAAGATGGCAGTGTTTTAACTGTGGTCTGTCCCTAAGTTTTCTATCCTTGTCTATCTGTTCCAGTTCTGACCTCTAATCCATCCTTGGTTATCAGAATTTGTTAGGTAAGGTGCTCCTGCATCAGAAGAGCGCCCGAAGTCCAGCACTAGTATGAGACTTTCCTCCCCTAATAAATTCCCATCCCTCTGACCTTCTGATTGGGGCAGTTATGGCTTACTTATGCTGGCTACCCACTGGTCAAGATATCTGTTCTAACAAATGGACAATATATCGGAAACGGATCGGCTGGGGTGTACACCCAATACATCTGAACAACATTGTTCACAGACATATTGCGTCGGGCCTGCAGAAAGGTTGATGCCGATATATTGGCATGTCTAGCTGTGTGTACGGGCAACCCGCCAACATGAGCCGTATTGACCTATGGCCGAGTTCCTAGACTTTCAGGTATTTCGGAACACCTCGGCACTTCAATTTTTCACCCCTCTACAGCTGATGTTTGGGAAGCAGAGCTTATGCCATCATTTACACTTTCAGTATTCACACGGACACAGATACCCAATTAAAAAAAAGTCTGCTGACCTCTTCTCAAAGTGCAATTGTTTTTTGTTTTCTTTTCTCTTTAAATAGTGCTAGTGTGCTATTGGTCCACTGTCTCTCCCCCCCTCCATTGTCTCAAAACAAACCTTAGCTGACTCCGATTGTGCCTTGCTACTGCGCACAATATGAAGTGCATTTAACCATTTGAGCACTAGGGCTCAGTAACAATACCCCAGCAAAAAAAAAAAAAAAAAAAACCCTGACAGACCCTTCGGCTTCAGCCTAGTCAGCCTTATGGATAAAAGGGCCTTGTTGTGACATCAGGGCAGTCATATCAACCGGCCGATTGGTAAGTGTATGCTTACCAAATCGGCTGGTATGTTGGCGGATCAGCCTTAGTGATGTCCCATAAGATAGTGATCATTCTTTACTTAGGGATTCTTGGGCAATCTGTTGAAAAGTCAAGGTCCTGGTTCAGACCCATGTACAAGACATGGCTCAGACCTTAGAGTCCCATGGGTGGACCATCAAAGGATAGCAGAGGATCAAAAACATAAATAAATGTCACTCATTTTCCAATTGTACTGGACATTTTGTGATCACACAAGCCAAGAGTTAAATTTTCAGATAAATGTGTTACAATGAAGGAAGTGTTAAAACGCTCTTGTTCAAGACACGTACAGTCCTGAGCAAGGGAGCTAAAAATCTCACACAATGACACGGCAGTGGAACACATCAACTGTTGGGAAGGCACAAAGAGCTCCATTGCAATGAGAGATACACCACAAAATGTTCCTGTAGTCTCAGTAGTGGTTCATGTCAGGTGTGGAGAACTGGGAAAAACAATTCTCAGAAAGCATGCCCTACATCCCAAAGAATGATCCTCACATCTGAGACAGACAGATGTCTAGACTACCTGCGTGTGGTTTTAATGGAAGCTATTGTCAATTCCATGGAATTTTCAGATAATTTATTAGTTTCCTCTGAAAAAGGTGAAGTGGTTTGCAAGGGAAAACCATTATATTTAGGGGAATATTGGGTCTACCTCTTTGTTTCCTATGCATTCTTTCCTTTGTAACCATTATAAAATAATAGCATTCCCCACAAATAGAAGTCATAGAAGGGAGGAGGATTTGCATACGAAGACCATAGAGCAGATGTATTAAGTCTGGAGAAGTGATAAAGCAGTGATAAATGCAAGGTGATAACGCACCAGCCAGTCAGCTCTTAACTGTCAATTCACATATTGGAGCATATTGGCTGGTGCATTATCACCTTGCATTTATCACTGATTTATCACTTCTCCAGGCTTAGTACTTCGGCCCCCATATTTGTTAGTGAGGAAAATTTGTAGATGCACCCATTAAACTCAGTGTATCTCTGGATCATTTGTGGGAAAGGTTTATTTCAAGTGCAAAAACTTTTATGTCCTTTAATATCAACTATTATCAGGTGCAATTGTTAATCACCGTATATCCTGAAGATGTGGTCAGGTTTATAGAACAGGGGAAAGAAAAAAGAAGGAACATGGACATGGTGGCCTAGAGTCATCTAACTGTATACAGTCACTGTTACTTACTGGCAGGGGACAACATGTTGGTAGACCCTCCAATTGGGAGAGAGGTGACACCAACTACTGAATCAGCAAATACATTCAAAAGCTTTAAGTACACTTGAGCTTTGGTAAACTCGCTGCAAAACAAGATAAACATGTTAGGTTGAAAAACTCACACTCACAATAACAAAAACTGAAGAAAAATCTTACAGAAGCTACATACAAAATGAATATTGATGTTTCTGCTTTGATTACATTAATTTCCTACACATTTATATGAAGGTCTCAGCAAAAAGGATCATACCAGCTGTCTTCTTCCGTTGTCACTTTACTAGTTTCTGGCTTTGCAAGAGAGAACAATGCTTTCTCCAGCAAGAATTCACAAAAGGCTTGATGGATCTGAGCAAGGGGGTCAACTGTATTTGAGACAAGAAATGAAACCTGATGAATATGTGGATATGGGTAGGTCAATGGAGCTTAGGAGGGTTTGGTCTTAAAAAAACAAACAAAAAAAAAACAAAAAAACACAAGTACAGGATTATAATTGTCCTGTACTGAAAGAACAAAAAAAACCGCAACACTAAACAATGTTATTTTAAATGCTTATTATAGTCATTGGCACTGTTAAATGCAGTTATCGGCATTGTATAGCAGCAAATCTTTAATTTTAAAGGTCATAGTATAAAGTCTGCTGTATTCTCTTCTCTTACCTGGGTTTCTTGAAGAGCTGTACAGAGACTCTTTAGCAGCACTCTTTACTGTCCAATTGGACTTGATGAAGAAATGTTTCCCTAGTGGATGTGAGAGCCACCGTAAGGACTCTGGGAGAGAATCTGTGTCAGTGGAAAGGCTGGTGCTTTGTGCACACCGAAGGAAGTATGCCTAAATAAACAAAGCCACATGAAAAGGAAGCATTTAGCATTATGTCCCAGGACTAAAGGAAGAATTACCTTAAATGTAGCACTATAGTATTCACAGCTGCTGTAATGAATCCTCATTGTATTTTACAATTATTACCAGATGCAATGAAAAAAGGAGATTTTTGTCTTACCTGCTAAATCCTATTTTCTGAAGCCATGGTCGACACTGGGGACAGTGGGTATAGCCAGGCATTCAGTCAGGGCACCAAGGCGTTAAACTTGTGGAGTGCAGCCTGGGAAGTCCCTCCTCCCCTATACCCAGCCTGCCTCAGGCCAGTCAGTTTATTTACTATATACAGGGGTGTATCTACCCATTGGCCAGGATGGCACTCGCCAGGGCGCCAGCTGAGCAGGGGGGCGCCGCCCAACAGTGACACACTCTGCCAACAGGTGGAATCCCTTAAGCTGCAGTGTCTGGCAATACCTGCTGTGCCAAGCTGCCTCGGATGGAGGGCGGAGGATCACTCAGAAGGCAGGAGCTGGCCCCAGTGTCCGGCACCACAATGCACTACAGGGAAGAAACTGAAAATAAACTACAACTCCCAGCAACCCTTTGGTGCGGTGTTGGACACCGATGCCAGCTCCTGCCTGCAGAGCGATCCTCCGCCCTCCATCCCAGACATCTCGGCACAGCAGGTATTGCCAGACACTACGGCTATCTGCTGGGATGTAGTGGGGTGGGGACTGGGGCTGTGTGGGGAGGCTATGTATGTGCTGGGAGTGGGGAAGACTACTGCTACAGTATGTGCTAAGTGCGGACTACAGCTGGGAGGAGGATGGGGACTATGGCTATGTGCAGGAAGGGGGACTATGGCTATCTATGCTGGCAGGGAACTATTGTTATGTGATGGAAGGGGTGGGGACTACTGTATGACTGTGTTGGGAGAGGTGGAGACTACGGCTATGTGCTTGGGGGACTACGGCTATTGCTTGGAAAGGTGTGGAGGCTATCGCTATTTACTGGGAGGGGACTACGGCTATGTGCTGGGAGGGGGATGGGGACTATGACTATGTGCTGGGAGGTGGGAAATAACTACGTGCTGTGTTCTGGTGGGGGCTATGTGCTGAGGGGGGACTACAGCTATGTATGTTTGAATAAATAAGATTTTACTCACCGGTAAATCTATTTCTCGTAGTCCGTAGTGGATGCTGGGGACTCCGTAAGGACCATGGGGAATAGACGGGCTCCGCAGGAGACTGGGCACTCTAAGAAAGATTTAGTACTACTGGTGTGCACTGGCTCCTCCCTCTATGCCCCTCCTCCAGACCTCAGTTAAGGAAACTGTGCCCGGAAGAGCTGACATTACAAGGAAAGGATTTTGGAATCCAGGGTAAGACTTATACCAGCCACACCAATCACACCGTATAACTTGTGATAACATACCCAGTCAACAGTATGAACAACAACAGAGCATCAGACAAACCTGATACAACCATAACATAACCCTTATTTAAGCAATAACTATATACAAGTATTGCAGAAGAAGTCCGCACTTGGGACGGGCGCCCAGCATCCACTACGGACTACGAGAAATAGATTTACCGGTGAGTAAAATCTTATTTTCTCTAACGTCCTAGTGGATGCTGGGGACTCCGTAAGGACCATGGGGATTATACCAAAACTCCCAAACGGGCGGGAGAGTGCGGATGACTCTGCAGCACCGAATGAGTAAACACAAGGTCCTCCTCAGCCAGGGTATCAAACTTGTAGAACTTTGCAAAAGTGTTTGAACCCGATCAAGTAGCTGCTCGGCAAAGCTGTAATGCCGAGACCCCTCGGGCAGCCGCCCAAGAAGAGCCCACCTTCCTTGTGGAATGGGCTTTTACTGATTTTGGAGGCGGCAAGCCAGCCGCAGAATGAGCCTGCTGAATCGTGGTACAGATCCAGCGAGCAATAGTCAACTTTGAAGCAGGAGCACCCAGCCTGTTGGATGCATACAGGATAAACGGCGAGTCAGTTTTCCTGACTCCAGCCGTTCTGGCTACACAAATCTTCAAAGCCCCGACTACATCTAGTAACTTGGAATCCTCCAAGTCACGAGTAGCCGCAGGCACCACAATAGGTTGGTTCAAATGAAAAGATGACACCACCTTTGGCAGAAATTGCGGACGAGTCCGTAATTCTGCCCTGTCCATATGGAAAACCAGATGGGGGCTTTTACATGACAAAGCCGCCAATTCTGACACACGCCTAGCCGAAGCTAAGGCCAATAGCATGACCACTTTCCACGTGAGATATTTTAACTCCACGGTCTTAAGTGGCTCAAACCAGTGAGATTTCAGGAAACTCAACACCACGTTAAGATCCCAAGGTGCCACTGGTGGCACAAAAGGGGTCTGAATATGCAGCACTCCCTTTACAAACGTCTGAAATTCAGGTAGAGAAGCTAGTTTTTTATGAAAGAAAATGGATAGGGCTGAAATCTGGACCTTAATGGACCACAATTTTAGGCCCAAAGTCACTCCCGACTGTAGGAAGTGAAGGAAACGGCCCAGCTGGAATTCCTCTGTAGAGGCATTCCTGGCCTCACACCAAGCAACATATTTTCGCCGTATACGGTGATAATGTTTAGCCATCACGTCCTTCCTAGCCTTTATCAGCGTAGGAATAACCTCATCCGGAATCCCTTTTTTTTTTTACTAGGATCCGGCGCGTTCAACCGCCATGCCGTCAAACGCAGCTGCGGTAAGTCTTGGAACAGACAAGGTCCCTGCTGCAACAGATCCTGCCCTAGAGGCAGAGGCCAAGGGTCCTCTGTGAGCATTTCTTGCAGCTCTAGATACCAAGTCCTTCTTGGCCAATCCGGAACAATGAGTATTGTTCTCACTCCTCTTTTCCTTATGATTTTCAGCACCTTGGGTAAGAGAGGAAGAGGAGGAAACGCATAAACCGACTGGAACATCCACGGTGTCACCAGTGCGTCTACAGCTATCGCCTGAGAGTCTCTTGACCTGGTGCAGTACCTCTGTAGCTTTTTGTTGAGGCGGGATGCCATCATGTCCACCTGTGGCAGTTCCCACCGACCTACAATCTGCGCGAAGACTTCTTGATGAAGTCCCCCCTCTCGCGGGTGGAGGTCGTGCCTGCTGAGGAAGTCTGCTTCCCAGTTGTCCACTCCCGGAATGAACACTGCTGACAGTGCTTGTACGTGATTCTCTGCCCATCGAAGAATTCTGGTGGCTTCCGCCATCGCCACCCTGCTCCTTGTGCCGCCTTGGCGGTTTACATGAGCCACTGCGGTGATGTTGTCCGATTGAATCAGCACCGATTGGTTGCGAAGCAGGGTCTCCGCTTGACTTAGGGCGTTGTATATGGCCCTTAGTTCCAGGATATTGATGTGAAGGCAAGTCTCCTGACTTGACCACAGCCCTTGGAAACTTTTTCCCTGAGTGACTGCCCCCCAGCATCCGTGGTCACCAGGACCCAGTCCTGAATGCCGAACCTGCGGCCCTCGAGAAGGTGAGTACTCTGCAGCCACCACAGGAGAGACACCCTGGCCCCGGGGGATAGGGTGATTAACCGATGCATCTAAAGATGTGATCCGGACCACTTTGTCCAGTAAGTCTCCCTGATAGCAGCAGCAGACAGTGCTGGCCCCAGGCAGCAGCATCAACAATGGTGAGTTGGACTGCTGGGGGCATATCTGGCACTATGGGGGCGTACCTGGCACCATGGGGGCATATCTGGCAACATGGGGGAATATGTGTATCTGGCACCGTGGGGGCATATCTGGCACTGTGGGGCATATCTAGCACCGTGGGGTCATGTGTATCTGGCAATGTGGGGGCATATCTAGCACCGTGGGGGCATGTGTGTATCTGGCACTATTGGGGCATATGTTTATCTGGCACTGCACTATTGGGATCATATGTGTATCACGCCCCCATTTTCATTGGCCATACTCCATGTGGCATGTTTCCACACCCATTTTTTTGGTGTGGGCGCGACGAAGGTGCGCGCACACAGCACCACTAAGATATTTTCTACTTGCACCACTTGGTAGTGCGCTGCACTGCACTTCTTTGCACTACTATTTGATTATACTGCCTGGCCTTGGATGGTGTTGCCTCCTCAGCCAGGCCAGGCACTGCTGATGTCTCCTCAGTGTTATAAGAATTACTCTGTGGGCATAATGTGTAAAAGGTACTGCTACTGTGTGGGCATGATGTGTATAAGGGTTACTACTGTGTAGCGTAATTTGAATTGGGGGAACTATTGTATGGTCATGCCCCTTTCCCACAAGATCATGTCGCTTTTTTGCACATGCACCTTCCTTATTTCAAATATGGGGGGCGCCAGTCGCTGACTTTGCAAGAGACGCCAAGACCCCTAGCTACACCTCTGACTATATAAGCCAGGTACAGGAAAGGAAGGAAGAAAGAATAAGAGAACCCGCACCCATACAACCCAGATATAAATAGGGGAACATGTCCGGAAACACTGTCGCGAGGAGCAAAAGGGCCCAGTGTCGACCATGGCTTCAGAAAAAACGGATTTAACAGGTAAGACAAAAATCTCCTTTTTTTCAGTCAGCCAATGGTCTGACACTGGGGACAGTGGGACGTCCCAAAGCTGTCCTGTTACGGGCGGGAATGCTCCCGAGCTGCACTAAGGACCCGACGCCCAAAGGTTGCATCAGCCGAGGTGAAGGTGTTGTACCTATAGAACCGAAGAAAGGTATGAGCCGAAGACCAAGTCGCTTTTCTGCCAAAGCCCCAAGGCGCGCCGCCCAGGAAGTGCCAACTGATCTCGTGGAATGGGCCGTGACAGATGCCGGAATCGGCTTCCCAGCCAACAGGTAACCCTGTCGGACCGCAACTCTCAACCATCTAGCAATGGTCTGCTTGGAGGCTGGCCAGCCCCTTTTATGCTCATCATAAAGGACACAGAATCTGTTTTTCGAAAAGCACTAGTGCGTTGCACATAAGTACGTAAAGCCCTGTCCACATCCTGTATGGCCATGGCGGATTTGTTATCTGAGGAATCCGAAGGAGAATAGGCAGGTACCACTATTTCCGGATTGATATGAAAACTAGAGACAACCTTAGGGAGGTAATCAAGGCGTGTACGCAGAACCGCCCTATTTGGATGGATAATGAGACAGAGCTCCCAAATCCAAAAATCGGCATGCTGAGGCGATGGGAAGCAAAAATGCCGTCTTCCAGGTGAGCCAGTGAAGATCAACCGTTTCTAGAGGCTCAAATGGAGCCTTCTGTAGAGTTCGAAGGACCAAGGACAAATCCCCTGGGGTAAATTGGAGGTACATAAGGTGGTTGAATATGAAGAAGAGCCCCTTGCAGAAATGTGTGAACAGCGGAACATCGAGCCACCCTGGAACAAAACGGACAGAGCGGAAACCTGTATCTTAAGAGGAGCTAGGAGAAGTCCAGCGTCTAACCCAGACTGTAGGAAAGCCAAGAGTCGGGAAAGACTATATCGGAGAGGGTCCAGGCAGGGAGCAGCGCACCACGTAAAATAGATGCGCCACACGCGATAGTAAATCCACGTTGTGGACAGTATCCTAGCAGAGATATAGTATTGACAACCTTAGAAGAGAAACCCCTAGCTCTCAAAACCGACCGTTCAAATGCCAACCCGTCAAATTCAGACGGTGAAGATCCGGATGCATACTAGAGCCCTCAGACAGTAAGTCTGGTCGTTGAGGGAGGTGCCATGGTGGAAATATGGAGAGGGTGAGTAGATCGACATACCAAACCCTGTTCGGCCAGTAGGGAGCGATCAGAATCGCTGTTACAGTTTCTAATTTGAGCTTGCGAAGAACCCTCTGGAGAAGAGCCACAGGCGGGAAGAGACACACCATTTGAAAGGGCCAAGGCACCGCCAGGGCGTCTATGAGATACGCGTCCGGGTCCCTTGTCTGTGCTCAGTAAAGGGGAAACTTGTGGTTGTACCGGGAAGCGAACAGATCGATCTGAGGGTGGACCAGCGAGCGACCAGCATCTGGAATACCCGGGTATGGATAGACCACTCGCCTGAGTGTACATACTGTCTGCTGATGAAGTCTGCTTCCCAACTCAACACTCCCGGAATGTAGACCGCGGAAATGGCTGGAAGATTTTTTCCACCCATCGCAGAATGCGGCTGACCTCCTCCATGGCTGCCAGACTGCGAGTGCCGCCTTGGTGGTTTATGTATGCCACAGCGGTTGCGTTTGTCAGACTGGATTTTCAAGGGACGGTGATGTAATGATGTGCCCGCTTGAGACCGCGCTCTGAAAACCGCTCGCAGTTCCAGAACATTGATGGAGAGCTTGCTCTCTTGACATGTCCATCGATCCTGAAAGAAACGATCTTCCACCACAGTGCCCCATCTGCGTAGACTGGCATCTGTCGTGAGGATGACCCAAGCAAGAATGCAGAAGGCGCGACCTTTGGTCAAGTGGGACGTGTGAAGCCACCACAGGAGCGATAAACGGGTGTCCCTGGAAAGGCTGATCCTCTGAGATTTGAGATGCAGCGGGGAGTGATCCCTGTTCTGCAGGAGTTCCAGTTGAAATGGCCTGGAGTGAAACTGCAAACTCCACCATCTCGAAGCAAGAGACCATCTTTCCCAGAAGTCGCATGCAAAAGTGAATTGAGACAGTTCTTTGAGCCAGGAAGGTTCGAATCATCTCCTGGATGGCTCTCCGCTTGTCATCTGGGAGAAAAATTCTCTGTGCTTCAGAATCCAATAGTGCTCCCAAATGAATCATGCGTTGAGATGGGGTGAGGCTGGATTTCCGCCAATTGATCAGCCAGCCGTGTGACTGAAAAAACGTCAGAGTGGTAAGATGTGATCCTGAACACTGGCCTGAGATTGTGCCATCAGAAAGAGATCGTCCAGGAAAGGGAGGATGCCGATTCCCTGCAACCGCAGCTGGGCCGTCATTACTGCCATCAACTTGGTGAACACTCGCGGTGCCGTGGAGAGTCCGAACGGCAATGCCTGGTACTGGTAATGATCTTGTTGAATTGTAAGACGGAGAAATTTCTGGTGACTTTTCCGTATAGGGATGTGCAGATATGCATCCTGGACGTCTAAAGAGGCCACAAAGTCTCCCTATTCCAAGGCCTGTATGATGGATCTGAGAGATTCCATGCGAAACCTAGGGACTCTGAGAAACCGACTGAGGGTTTGTAAATTGAGTATAGGACGGAAGGAAACATCCGGCTTTAGAACGAGGAACAGGTTTGAATAAAAACCTGTACCACGTTGATGCACTGGAACCGGAACAATGACCTCCCGTGATAGTAGGGATTGAACTGAGTGCTGGAGTGCCGTAGCCTTGCCAAGGTCTTTAGGCAGACCAGTGGGAAAGAATCGTCTGGAGGGAGGAGGGGCTGATTATAAATGTGAGGGCATAACCGTTAGATACGATGCCCGTAATCCAGGCATCTGATGTTGTCTGCTCCCAGACCTCTGCGAAGGAGACGACTGCCCACCTCGGAGGCCTCCAGGGGGGAGAACATGCAGTGATGCTGTAGTCTTTTCGTCCGGCTTAGGAGCCTGACGTTTTCCAGACCAGGCTTGGTGTCCCTTTGCCTTTGCGGGTTTAGCAAAGGAAGCTTGGAAACGGGAAGACTGCTGACCCCGGGTCTTTCCTTGCGGCCGAAAGTAACGAAAGGTAGGAGATTTAGATTTCAGTGCAGCGGAGGGAAGAAAAGCAGTCTTGGAAGCTGCCACTGTGGCTACAATTTTGTTCAGCTCCTAGCCGAAGAGTACCTCCCCTGAAATGGGTAGGGACTCTAATGCCTTTTTAGAATTTTCATCCTTGCGCCAAGAGCGTAACCAAAAGGGCACGTCTAGCATTTACCGATGAAGCCAAAATCTTGGAAGAAAACGTGCCTGCATCCAGCACTGCTTCTCCTAAGAAAGTGTTTACCTCCCTAATATTGTCAATATATTTGATGAGGTCAGAGCATCGCAAGTTTGACTGTAAACACTCCATCAAGACATCCAACCAACTGCCAATAGCCACAGAAACCCAGGCTGAAGCTATAAACAGGCCTGAGAGCCGCTCTAGCATTGGAGTAGATGGACTTCAGGAAATGCTTCAGTTTCGTGTCTGTAGGTTCCTTTAGAGATTTTACGTCTGGTATTGGAAGGGTGGAAGACTTAACCAGGCGGGCCCACAGGTGGCAGAGTTTCCCACATTTTTTGGCAAGATTCCGCATGGGATAAAATATACGTTACGGTAAGAACTTACAGTTGATAATGAGCAACAGGGCTGGGGGCAGAGCTACGGGATATCCCCACCTTCCCTGGAGCCTTCACAGGGACCATTCACACCATGTAATGTCCCTGGTGGCCTGGTGGTAGCTGAAGAGAGGACCCAGTGCCACTGCCAGGAACCGCTGAAGCTGCCTCTCCCCAGCGGTGTTCGCCGCGCTGACGGTCTCCTTACCTGTAACTCTGTCTGCTGCGGCTGATCCCGATGCCTGGGAGGTGCTGGGGCGGCTGGCCGTGGAGACCGGGATCCGACTGCAGAGCGGAGCGGTGAAGCAGGCAGCGGTAGCGCTAATAGCGCTAGCCGCTGTCTAAAAGTGAAAGTAAAAATAGGATTTTAATACCTACCGGTAAATCCTTTTCTCTTAGTCCGTAGAGAATGCTGGGGACACCATAAGAACCATGGGGTATAGACGGGATCCGCAGGAGACATGGGGACTTTAAGACTTTGAATGGGTGTGAACTGGCTCCTCCCTCTATGCCCCTCCTCCAGACTCGTTATAGGAACTGTGCCCAGGGAGACGGACATTTCGAGGAAAGGAATTATTGTTAAACTAAGGTGAGATACATACCAGCTCACACCTCAACACGCCGTACAACAGGTCATTCAACAGAACTCCAGTCAACGGCATGAACAACGTCAGCAACAGGCTGACTATAACATAACACAACCCGTGTGTAAACATAACTAATAACTGCAGATAGAGTCCGCACTGGGACGGGCGCCCAGCATCCTCTACGGACTAAGAGAAAAGGATTTACCGGTAGGTATTAAAATCCTATTTTTTCATACGTCCTAGAGGATGCTGGGGACACTATAAGAACCATGGTGTTTATACCAAAGCTCTAAAACGGGCGGGAGAGTGCGGATGACTCTGCAGCACCGATTGACCAAACATGAGGTCCTCAACAGCCAGGGTATCCAGCTAGTAAAATTTTGCAAAAGTGTTTGAACCCAAGTAGCTGCTCGGCAGAGTTGTAATGCGGAGACTCCACGGGCATCCGCCCAGGATGAGCCCACTTTTCTGGTAGAGTGGGCCTTCACTGATTTTGGTAACGGCAATCCAGCCGTAGAATGAGCATGCTGAATCGTATTACAGATCCTGCGTGCAATAGTTTGCTTGGAAGCAGGCGTTCCAATCTTGTTGGCAGCATACAGGATAAACAGAGCTTCCGTTTTCCTAAGTTGAGCCGTTCTGGCGACATAAATCTTCAAGGCTCTGACAACATCGAGAGATTTAGACTCCGCAAAGGCGTCAGTAGCCACTGGTACCACAATAGGCTGGTTCATGTGGAACGATGAAACCACCTTCGGCAGAAATTGTTGACGAGTCCTCAACTCCGCTCTCTTCATGGAAGATAAAATAAGGACTCGTGAGACAAAGCCGCTAACTCAGACACCCGCCTTGCGGATGCTAAGGCCAATAGCATGACCACTTTCCAAGTGAGAAATTTCAACTCAACCTTCTGTAAAAGGTTCAAACCAATGTGATTGAAGGAAATGCAACACCACGTTAAGATCCCATGGTGCCACTGGGGGCACAAATGGAGGTTGGATGTGCAAAACTCCTTTCACGAAAGTCTGAACTTCTGGAAAGAAGGCCAATTGTTTTTGAAAGAAAACCGATAAGGCCGAAATTTGTACTTTAATCGAGCCTAACTTTAGGCCCGCATCCACACCTGCTTGCAGGAAATGGAGAAAACGCCCCAGCTGAAATTCTTCCGTAGGAGCCTTCTTGGATTCACACCAAGACACATATTTTCTCCAAATACGGTGATAATGTTTAGACGTTACTCCTTTTCTAGCCTGAAGAAGTGTTGGAATAACTTCACTGGGAATACCCTTTCTCTTACGTCCTAGAGGATGCTGGGGACTCCAAAAGGACCATGGGGTATAGACGGGATCCGCAGGAGCTTGGGCACACTATAAAGACTTAAGCTGGGTGTGAACTGGCTCCTCCCTCTATGCCCCTCCTCCAGACCTCAGTTAGACTTTGTGCCCAGGACTGACTGGACACACACTAGGGGAGCTCTACAGAGTTTCTCTGCAAAGACTTTTGTTAGGTTTTTATTTTCAGGGAGACCTACTGGCTACAGGCTCTCTACATCGTGGGACTGAGGGGAGAGAAGTCAGACCTACTTCTTCTTAGTTAAGGGCTCTGCTTCTTAGGCTACTGGACACCATTAGCTCCAGAGGGTTCGATCACTTGGTTCGCCTAGCTGCTTGTTCCCGGAGCCGCGCCGTCACCCCCCTCACAGAAGCCAGAAGAAAGAAGCCGGGTGAGTATGAGAAGTACAGAAGACTTCAGTGACGGCAGAAGACTTCAGTAACGGAAGGTACAGCGCTGCGCTCCATGCTCTCACACGCTTCACCAACGGCACTCACAGGGTAGCAGTTACTGAGGTTTTTTAGTGGTAAAAGAAGGCTATACGGTGTCCGATCGCCGTATAGAGCACCCCCGCCACTTTGCAAGTTCAAATTTTAGCGGGCTACAGCGCGCCGGGAAGGGGGCGGGGCTTAGCCGCATATTGCTCACAAGCGCCATCTTCTCCTATTCTTACAGCGCTGCAGAGACGTTGCCCGGACCTCCGAGCTCCCGCAAGTACTTGGGGAGGGAAAACCGGGGAAGGGGGGGGGGGGGGGCACTTAAATTTGGTGCTTTTCAAGTTATATTGTCGGCGCTGACCATATTACTAACTTCTGTTAGTATATGGGCTCTGGAGTGTGAGCTGGCATACTCTCTCTGTGTTCTCCCTAAGGGCTTCTCTGTGGGTCTGTTCCCGGGTTTGTGGACTGTGCGAGTGTGTCGGCAGGAGGTGTCGACATGTCTGAGCCTGGGTGTTCCTCCCCAGAGGAAGTTATGGGGGCTGCAGAGAAAGATTTAAGTATGTGTCTGTCGGCACAGCCGACTGCTGATTGGATGACTATGCTGAGTACACTGAATACGAATGTGGCTTTATTGTCAAAGAGACTAGATAAATCTGATTCTCAGACACAAACATGGAGACAGTCGGTGGAGGACGCATTGTCTCAGGTACAAACAGTCTCAGAGTCACAGAAGCGTGCTTTTAACCAGATGGCAGATACAGATACCGACACGGACTCAGACTCCGATGTCGATTTGAATGAGGCTTCTTTGCATCCACGGGTTGTCAAGAGTATTCAGTACATGATTATAGCCATTAAAGATGTTTTACGTATATCTCAGGAACCTGCCGTTCCTGACACAAGGGTTTGTTTATTTAAAGGGAAAAGACCTGAGGTAAAATTTCCTCCATCTCATGAAATGAATGAGCTTTGTGAAAAGGCTTAGGAGTCGCCTGAAAAACGGTGGCAGATTCCCAAGCGGATTTTGATGGCATATCCTTTCCCCTCTGACGATAGGGACAAATGGGAGTCGTCTCCAAATGTGGATAAAGCTCTCTCACGCTTGTCCAAGAAGGTGGCGCTTCCATCTCCTGACACGGCTGCTCTCAAGGATCCGGCGGATCGCAAGCTGGAGACGACATTGAAGTCCATTTTCGTCAATACTGGTGCATTGCTCAGACCAGCTGTGGCGTCGATATGGGTGAGTAGTGCTATTGCAAAGTGGGCTGAAAATTTGGCTTCTGATATGGATGCTCTTGATAAAGATAATATTCTTTTGACTCTTGGTTATATCAAGGACGCTGCAGATTACCTAAAGGATGCGGCGAGGGATGTTGGCCTCTTGGGATCGAGAGCCAATGCCATGGCGATTTCGGCCAGGAGGGCGCTGTGGATTCACCAATGGAATGCTGATGCTGACTCCAAGAAGAAAATGGAAGCTCTCCCTTTTAAAGGTAGTGTCTTGTTCGGTGACGGCCTGGCTGACCTGGTGTCGACCGCTACGGCGGGTAAGTCATCTTTTCTCCCATATGTTTCCACACAACAGAAAAAGGTGCCCCATCAGCAGATGCAGTCCTTTCGGCCTAATAAGTACAAAAAAGGTAAGGGCTCGTCCTTCCTCGCTTCATAGGGTAGAGTTAGGGGAAGGAAGTCGCCTGCAGTGTCAGGCACCCAGGACCAAAAGTCCTCCCCTGCCTCTACCAAGTCCACCGCATGACGCTGGGGCTCCCCTGGGGGAGTCCCTACCGGTGGGGGGCCGTCTCCAATTCTTCAGTCAGGTCTGGGTTCGTTCGGTCCTGGATCCTTGGGTCTTAGACATAGTGTCCCAAGGGTACAGACTGGAGTTTCAGGAGATGCCCCCCAACCGTTTTTTCATGTCGGCTTTGCCAACTTCTCTTCCCGAAAGAGAGGTGGTGAGGGATGCGATACAAAAGTTGTGTCAACAGAAGGTCGTGGTGGCGGTTTCCCCGTCAGATTGGGGGAAAGGGTTCTGTCAAAGTCAGAAAAATGTCTCAATGCACGTTGCCATATTTGCACCGCACACTGGTCCGTGCTGCGCATGCGTACGCTCTCCCGTGGAAGCGCATACCCGCAATAGCGTGCACTCGCACGCGCGGTATGCGCATTTACGGTAGAGTTTATGTGATCGTAGCGTGCGACTCATTAGTTACAAATGTTCACAATTAATGTAGTTTATAGATCATGATCCCTTTGATAGTTTCTGTAAGTTTGGTTAAAGTACAATGTCCCAGAGCTGAGGAATCCCTCTTTGCATCGTACGAAGGGTCTAACAGGAATCATATTGCAGTGTTTGGTACCCATCGGAAGAGTATTTAATTAGCAATATTCCGGTGTTGGTTTGGAGCGTATTAATCGCTCGTGCGAATAGTTATGGACATAAGAAGTTTATGTCCATTTCTATGATTTACACATACTCAGGTATGCGGCGGGAAACCCAGTTTCCCACCCACCTGAGCTGTTGGAAATCGTCACAGCCCACCTGTATGAATCACCCTATGACCTTTTGTTATGATGCAGGGCCGAATTCCTTCGGCCAATGGACAATGGGATTGTAGGGACTAGGAGATTGCATTGTGTGTGGGGCATAAATAGGCAGGCCGACCATATCCAAACTCACTCTCTCATCAACGGTTATCTGCTGATAATCGGGAGCTGGATATCGAGGCGCTGGCGATCATACCCTTTGTGCGTAAGTTCTCTCCATAATCATTGTCTTTCTGCGAGCCAATTTCTCTCTCTCTCTCTCTCTATCTCTCTCTCTCCTCTTTTCTCTTAAATACCTTATAGTATTATAGTATGGTATTGTATTTCATTTAGGTCAGCGTAGTATTGTCTTATTGTATTTATTGTTTAGTTCTGTGGTTAGGAGGTCTCTGTTATATTGTAGCGTATCATATGTACTGTTATCCCCTTTTACAAGTATATTAGATATAATACAGTTAATAGGCTTTGGAAACCTAAACCAGTATCAGTGTATTTACTATAGTGTTAAGTGTTCACTTGAGCGTCGGTGACGCTCAATCAGCTTTGTAGTTAGTCAGGTTACACAAGGTTGCATTTACACCCTGTACTCACATTAAGGCATTCTGTGTGTTTCATCGGTATAAGGTTTAACATAAAGGTATAGTGTTGTGAGCGTCTGCATCGCTGGTGACCTCCTCGTGGTCTCTAGCGTACGCTACGTTACAGCGAATCTTTCCCCTAGACATAACCAATAACGTGTCCTGTGATCCCTGGGCCGTGAGCGAACGTGACGCCTGAGCGTCTCGCCTACGGCTGAGCGATCGTTACGCAACTAGCGTACCATTACGGTACTTCTTAAGTAAACAGCGTACAGTGTTCTTAGCTTCAAAAAGGGTTGTTATACGACAAAGGAATTTAGCATTGTCAATTGCGGGCTCGTCCGGTCCTTTTCACATCTGCACTAGGTAGATCAGCAGACATTATCCCTCCAGCAAAGGGTGGGAGGTTGTCTCACAGTGCTGACGGGATAAGCGTCTGCTTCGCTTAGATAAAGAGTGCTGAAGGAACCCGGTAACCGGAAGTAAGAACAAAACGCTTGTGTTTTTTTTTAAAACTGTTTATTTTTCTTTTGTCTTGCGTACGCATACATACCTGCATTTCTTTTCACTTGTGTATTTCATTTTTTCGTATATCACTATTCCTGTTTGCCAAATTTTATAGTTGATAGAAAGTGCTAAAAAGAGATTTGCTGTTATTTAATAGTAGAGGTGATAGTTAAAGTATAGAACAAACACACGGTTTGTCTGAGATACAAGGCAGTCAGTGTGGATTGCGGTAGATGATCAGGGATCACCTACATTGATAAATAAATATATTGTGTTACGGTGGATCCTTTGCATTGCGTACACGTGTCGCTAACAAAGACTAGCGTACGCAATCCAAAGGCAGACGCACGCAGCGTTCATTACGCAACGTAGCGTCCGGTTACGCTCACGTAGCTCAAGTCACGAAAAAGTTGAATTAGCGCAAAGCGATAATTAGCGCAAGGCGATAATTAACGCACAGCGGTAGATAACGCGAAGCGGAAAATAACGCAAATCTATTTTTGGAAAAATCTGAAATTTAGTTTAACAGATCCTGCTCCTAATTGGTAACACTCTTGGCCTGAAGACAATTTCTGCGCAGAAATAGATATAGAAACAAAGTGTACATGTGTTGAGTGAGTGTGTTTTGTATACAAAAGTTTATATAACTTTAAGGTGGAACCAAAAGGA